>NC_051154.1:373977628-374277628 GCF_013339745.2 Dermacentor silvarum | reverse complement strand
GCAGCACCTCGGTCGAAGTGTTCAAACCAATCCTCCACGTCCTCGAACACGTCGCCATGAAATGACTTCAGAACGCGTGCTGCATAGACGACACTCGGACTAGAAGTGGATTGAACTATGTTGCATTCTTGAGTCTGACTTGCACTTGCCCTATGGTGGACATTCTTACTTAGCTCAATGGGCCATATTCAGGAAGTAGTCCGTGCAAGCGGTGGCTGTGGCAAAGTGCCCGGTTTTCCTCCAAATCGTTGAAATGGTGGTAGGGACTCGAAGCGTCGGGAGGTTAAATTAGTAGTAGAGTAGCAGCCTGGGTCAGTTGGTACATACTGAATAGTAAAAACCAGTGAAAAGACGAAGGACAGAGAAGAGACGTGGCACACACGACGACTGGACTAACAACTGTGCTTTATTGAAAAACCCCATCTCAGGAAAACCCGGTGAGCATGCGCAGCTCAAAAGCCGACACCCACTTACAAACAAAGGTGATTGCAAAACGCCACGTAGCTAACGCCAGTGCGATAGGAAACTAAGTTCCTTCTGCATCAGTGAGAGAGAGGTAGAACTGGTGCAATTATCACCTTGCAAATTGATATGGTAAGCTTCGAGAATTTGACGCTCCGTCTTGCCCTTGCCCCTACCAAGGATTTTAACATTGGAAAAAAGCGGGACGCAGCCGCATTCCCGACAATGGCGAGGCAGATTTGCTCCATCAGAGGTGTTCCAAAAATTGTAGTGTTCTCGCAGCCTCTCATTAATACACCGGCCTGTTTGACCGATGTAAACTTTTTCACAAATCAGCGGAAGCTCATACACCACACGTGTAGCACAAGGAATGTAACCGTTGTCATGACACGCGGGGGGGGGGGTCTATTCCTGCCGTGCGCCACACGTGAGCAAAGGCCTGAAAGTTTGCAGGGAGCAGAAAAACAACGTTAACGCACTGCCTCGCAGCAACTCTCTTGACGTTGTGGGAGACCCTATGTACATAGGGCATCACTTCAAGTCTATTCCGTTCAGCCGCCGTTGGGTCAGCCCTTTTTCGCTCTCGCCTCTTAATCTTTTGCAGCAACGTTTCTGCTACTGCCTTCAAAAGCGCTTTTGGGAAACCAGCGGCCACCAAACGATCGAACTGGTTGTCAAAACTTGATTTTATGCTGTGGTGGCAACTCTTTTTCAGGGCATTTCGAAAACAATTCATAGCAATCCCTCTCTTAATGACTTTGGAGTGTGTGGACGCGTACGGTAACAACGCCTTTTTACTCCTCGGCAAGAAGCACCAGCACACATGGCCATCATCAAGAAAAGTTAGTTGAATTTCTAAAAATCTAATCAAGTGGTTAGTAGGCAGTTCATGTGTAAAGCAAAGTGCACTCGAACAAGCCTTAAAAACCGTTAAGACCTGGTCAACTACGACAGGCAAGGAGTCATTCGGTGAAAGATTTAAAATAATCAAGAAATCGTCAACATATCTGAAAACTTGGCACACACGTTTATCAAGAAGAGAGCCTTGAAGTATGTTGTCAAACTTTGCTAAAAATATCTGGCATAGGACTGGTGCAACACTAGCCCCTATACAGATTCCTTTCTTCTGTATGAAGAGGGAGTCCTTGAAAACTACTACGGTGGAGGAAAGGTATACTGTTAACAGTTCCAAGAACGCATCAACAGAGACTCCGCAAGCATTTTGGAAGGTGACTAGGCCATTCTGATCAATCAGTTCACGCACCGCGGCAAACAGTTCACCATGAGGTATGCTATAAAACAAGTCCTCTATGTCCACAGAAAAGGCACTGTTGGCACCAGGAATGCCATTGCTGAGCACTTCAACTACTGCCGAAGCATTCACTATACTGTAAGGGTCCGGAACGGAAAGGGAATCCAAGTGAAGCTGCAAAAACTGACCCACCACCTTCTGCCACGTGCCTGCCTCTGTAACGATAGCCCTTAACGGGCACTGAACCTTGTGGGTTTTTGCAGTGAAGAACACTTGGAGATGATTTCCTTTGCATTTCTTCACCTTTTGAGACAGGATTAACAAATTATTGGCCTTTAGGAAACTAACAGCTGAAGACTTCAGATTTGAGGGCTTCCGTTGTGTAGGCTGGAAGTTCTTGGCCACTGCAGTTAATGCTTTCTCGCTGAAGGTGCTTGTGGGAAGGACCACAAACCCTCCCTCTTTGTCCGCTTCAAGTAGAGTCAAGTGGTTATCGATGAAGTGGTCCACAACACGGTGAAGGACACGGTTACTGCGCTTTTGTTGATTGCCATCTACCTTGCGTAGAGCGTCGATCCCTTCAGACAGACACCGTTGCTTCTCATCTTTGTCAGCTTTCTCTGCTACGCGGCGTACACTGGCAAGAAGTTCATAGCCGCTGACACAAGGCTCCAAACTGTATTTGGGGCCATTCTGAAGAAGCTCATGACTATCCTCAGGAACCAATGCTCCTTCCAGATAGGTAACAGAGCCTCTGTGGACCATAGGACGTTCCTTCTTTGGCAAGTGCCGGCGCACCTGATTCCAATACACCTCAGTTGCTTGGCCTGCCAGACGTCGGTGTTCTTGGAGGCATGACTGGCTTCAGGTTTTGTGCCTCTCCGGACGTGGCGAACCTTCCGGCTTCCGTTGCCTCCACCAAATGACTCCTTGGCTGTCGTAGTTGACCAGGTCTTAACGGTTTTTAAGGCTTGTTCGAGTGCACTTTGCTTTACACATGAACTGCCTACTAACCACTCGATTAGATTTTTGGAAATTGAACTAACTTTCCTTGACGATGGCCATGTGTGCTGGTGCTTCTTGCCGAGGAGTAAAAAGGCGTTACCGTACGCGTCTGCATGCTCAAAAGTCATTAAGACAGGGATTTCTATGAATTGTTTTCGAAATGCCCTGAAAAAGAGTTGCCACCACAGCATAAAATCAAGTTTTGACAACCAGTTTGATCGTTTGGTGGCCGCTGGTTTCCCAAAAGCACTTTTGAAGGCAGTGGCAGAAACGTTGCTGCAAAAGATTAAGAGGCGAGAGCGAAAAAGGGCTGACTCAATGGCGGCTGAACGGAATAGACTTGAAATGATGCCCTATGTACATAGGGTCTCCCACAATGTCAAGAGAGTTGCTGCGAGGCAGTGCGTTAACATTGTTTTTCTGCTCCCTGCAAACTTTCAGGCCTTTTCTCACGTGTGGCGCACGGC
Source organism: Dermacentor silvarum (assembly GCF_013339745.2). Lineage (NCBI taxonomy): Eukaryota > Metazoa > Arthropoda > Arachnida > Ixodida > Ixodidae > Dermacentor > Dermacentor silvarum. The sequence goes on along the minus strand of NC_051154.1, from coordinate 374,274,442 downwards.
AGGAATAGACCCCCCGTGTGTCATGACAACGGCTACATTCCTTGTGCTACACGTGTGGTGTATGAGCTTCCGCTGATTTGTGAAAAAGTTTACATCGGTCAAACAGGCCGGTGTATTAATGAGAGGCTGCGAGAACACTACAATTCTTGGAACACCTCTGATGGAGCAAATCTGCCTCGCCATTGTTAGGAATGCGGCTGCGTCGCGCTTTTTTCCAATGTTAAAATCCTTGGTAGGGGCAAGGGCAAGGCGGAGTGTGAAATTCTCGAAGCTTACCATATCAATTTGCAAGGCGATAATTGCACCAGTTCTACCTCTCTGTCACTGATGCTGAAGGAACTTAGTTTCCTATCGCACTGGCGTTAGCTACGTGGCGTTTTGCAATCACCTTTGTTTGTGTGTGGGTATCGGCTTTTGAGCTAGCATGCTCGCCGAGTTTTCCTGAGAGACGGGGTTTTTAAATAAAGCACAGTTGTTAGTCCAGCCGTCGTGTGTGCCACGTCTCTTATCTGTCCTTCGTCTTTTGACTGGTTTTTACTATTCCGTTAAATTAGTGCATAGGACGGTACCCAGAACCTCCACCAATTTGTCACCGTACTAACAGGACGAGCAACAGCCGGCAGCACAGCAGAACAGCTCCGATCGAGCAGCACGTCTTCGTCGTCTTCGTCTCTCCTCACCAAATCCTCCGCGGCACGCAAAATAAAGCGCCAGAGAACGGGAACCGAACAACATACGTAAATGCATTGAAGTGTCAATATGTTTGCCCATCAGAGAAATGAAGCAGTTGTAGGCCAACAGAAAAACTGAAAATCAGGCTGGTTCATTCATCAACTCTCCCCGCAGGAGTGTCTGCGTCTGCAGGCGTCAGGTGTGTTGCGACACCACGTACCCGAGCACACAAGTGTTGAACCCTCCCGCATCTAACCGTGCGCGGCTTAGCCATGTCCGGGGAAAAGGAGATCTTGGGGGTTGAGCCAATGCCGGGTGTTTGGACCTTTACAGCCCCTCGGCAGAAGCAACACACCCCTTTGACCTTGGCTTCACGTAGAGTCGTAGACGGCACCCCCGGACTAAGCCACCTGGGGGAAATCAGTAGTTGCTGTTTCCTGTCTCTCTCTCCAACCTTCGTCTTTTCCTCCTGCCTTTTCATCTTTCCTGTCTTCTTTTCACTTCTTGTTATTTCCGAATTTCCGGGCGGCAAGGGTTAATTGTGTGTAATGTATCCAGTCTTGGGTATGTACATTAGGTTATAGTGGCGGTGCATAGCTGGCATCTGCAGGTTTCTCGTAACCTGTAGCGTCCCCTTGTTATGCTCGGTGGTGGGTGGCTACCACCGCCGCCGAATTTTGAAACCATATTGTGTCAGAAGCATTCCCCCGACTTCCAGATCGGATTCTGAAAAGAGGTACCACCGATGCAATCTTTCAATTTACCCTCCAAACCGACCTAGACACCTTCCCCAAGTACCATGTCCTTCATAGTGAAGGCAACACGAGCGTAAGAAAACTCTCGCCCTTCCTTGTATCAAAATGCCTCATAAACACGATCGTACCTAACTACAAAGCCACAAAGATGGCTAGCGGAGACCTCTTCCTTGAACTGACAAAAAAAGATCAAGTTGAAAAGCTCGCACAACTCGCCAGTATTGGTGACATCAATGTATCAATCTCTCCACATCGCTCCCTAAATACACGCAGAGGAGTAATATCGGAACAAGATTTCCTGAATCTCAGTGACGAAGAGCTCCTTGAAGGCTTCCAAGAGCAAAATGTAATCAAGGTACTACGAATTACACTTCGGTAAAACGACCAACAGATCCCCACGAAAGACGTAATACTAACATTTGGAACCAGTACTGTGCCCACTTCACTCGACGCAGGATACTTGAAAATCAACGTCCGACCATACATACCAAACCCGAGGCAGTGCTTCAAATGCCAGAGGTTCGGACATGCAACAATCATGCAGAGGCAAAGAAACATGTGAAGTGTTGTGCCAATGACCACCCCTCTGACAATTGCAATGCTCCAGCACTTTGTGTCACTTGCAAGGGAGATCATCCAGCCTACTCACGGAGCTGCCCTTGCTGGAAAAAAAAATCATCGCAATCACCGTAAAAGAAAAAAATCTCTCTATGAAGTGAGGAAAAGGCTAGGGCACTTACCTCAAGTTAGATGTGCCAGTGCGGCGTGGCAGGGGGCAGCGCCATACTGGTTTCAGGAGTCTACAGGGCCCGAGCACAGTGTTCTCGTAGAAACTCCATCCGCCCCCTTGATGGCTGCAACCAGTGCGGCGCCATCATCATCGAGGACAGGCCGGCAGACCACAGTGTCGCAGGGTCCAAAGTTCAACCGAACTTCACGGCCCGAGACGCACGTTTCGGTGCCTGGCTCTCGATCGTCCAGCGCCTCTGAGAAGGCAATGGAGGATGACCCAAAAACCCCGGCGTCATCGACGCCAAAAGATTCATGCTCCTTGGAGCGCGCCAAGAAGGAGAAACTTATCGCAACTGCGCCAAGACAGGGACTGGTAACCTGAATGGTTACCGCTCTTGCAAATAGCACATCCCTCTTCACACGTCACCTACAACTTTTGAATCCATATATATGAATTAACATTCTCAATACCATCACTATGGCTTTTATCATACATTGGAATTATAGAGGCCTGATCAACAATTTAGGTGACATTAAAGAATTACTAAACCTCTCACCTGTAGCATTTTGCTTACAGGAAACAAATGTATGCCCTAAATATACACATTTCCTTAAAGGTTTTACGGTCATACAAAAGGATCGCGAACACTCCAGCCGTCTTTCTGGGGGAGTCGCTATTGTTGTGCAAGGCGGCATCCCCACATGGAATGTTTTACTATATACCCCGCACGAGGCTGTAGCCGTCACCGTTTTATTATATAAAACTGTCACCATATGTTCACTGTACATTCCACCCCATACCCATTTCACTGCCCGAGACCTGGAAAATTTAACAGACCAGTTGCCGGAGCCTTTTGTTTTTGTAAGAGATTTTAATGCTCATTGCACTCTTTGGGGCAGCTATAAAAATGATCAAAGAGGGCAACTTATCGAAGATTTTAACTAATAACATTTGTCTTTTGAACACAGGTGCACCAACATATTTTTCACCAAGCTCCCGCAGTTTTAGCTGCCTCGATTTAGCCTTTTGCTCACTGTCTGTTCTACCGATTTTAAATGGGAAGTGCTGGATGCCTCATATGGCAGCGACCATTTCCCTGCTATCATCAGACTCGCATCATCAACACCCATTATAAGTTGTAAACCGCGTCGCTGGAAAATACACCTTGCTGACTGTACACTCTTTACGGAAAATGCAAAGCTCGAACAAGTGTTTTCAAGTGAGCTAAGCGTTAACGAAATCAATGAAAGGTTCACTGCGGCTTTAATTTCAGCGGCAGAAAGCACCATGCCCCATACATCCAGCCTTGTACGCTAAACACTTAATCCCTGGTGCACACCAGAGTGCAAAGAAGCCAAAAAACAACAAAATCGGGCCTGGCGTTTTGCATCCCGAATCGGCCGGGCGCATTCTTTGATTGTTTCCCATCGAGGCAGGCCCTTTTATCAGCGTCGCCCAGACGGCGACAGTGCCCAACACTGACGTTGATGGGCAAACAAGCGCCCCAAATCGGCAGGGCGCATCGTTTGTTTCCCCCGATGCCAACCCCTTCATCAGCGGCTGCCTACTTGGCAACGCGGCGCGACACCGGCTGAGACGTAGTGACAAAGAAACTCGCGAAGCGACCACAACTGCCACCCTTCGTGGAAGAGGGGGCCAGCGCGAAAGTCACTCCCCGACCCTGGTAAGACGAACGTAACTGAGAGGTAGAAACCAAGGACACTACTTTCGTAGGAGTGTTAATCCCCTGTTTCCAGATTGCCTCGTCCTTGCTTCAAAGGTGCAACATTAGAGGTGGAGTTCTGTGAAGAATACGACCCCTCTGATTGGCCGCATCAAGGTCATCTGATTCCCCAGTCGGGTCAACTAGGGAAGACTAATGTTTTATAAGGAGACACCTTGGGTGCCGTGGTGTGGTCCTGCCATGTTCTGATATGTGCTCAGACATGTAGTGAGCTGAGACTTTCAAAGTTCTCTCCCATGGAGAGAGCTTCCATGTTTGGAGCCACTGTAAGTATGTCGAATAAATCCGTTTTTCTATCGCTCTTACTCCCCGACATACTCATCCCTTTGGCTGAAGGATCACCGGCCCAAACGCTACCCCGAGTCCCAACAAACTGGATGGCCGCAGTGAGATGGACCCTGCAACCAACGTCAGTCAACAGCATCTGGTTCTCGAGCAAGTGGATGACAGCAGCAAGATGCAACCTGCAGCAACGCCAGTCGCTGGCAACTGATTCACGGGCGACTAGATGACAGCGACAAGATGGAGCCTGCAGCCAACGCCAATCGCCAACTGGTTCACAAGCGGCTGTATGAACGCAGTGCATCATGACTGCACGGTACAGGGTGTGTGCCTGGCTTTGCGCTTGAGTCATCGGATCTTTTAGCCTAGACTTTCTAAAAACTGATGGAATGTGTACAACTGCCCATTTTGATACTGTGGTTGTTGCACATCTCAGCGGAAAGCAGCTTTCAGCATTAATCTGAACTAGCTATTAAAGCCAGACCTTGTACCTATGTAAGAGTAATCGGGAAGTGGAGAACTACCATAATTCGTATCAATTACAGGCGACCCAGGGTTTACTTCTTGGAATTGATTCGATGCGGTGGAGGAAAACTTGGGAACTTGGTGCTACTTCTGTGTATAGGCGTTTGCTTTCTGCTATATTTTCCAGGCTTCAAATTCTCTTGGGAAAACGGAATTGAACCACTGGTAGTTTTTTTACTTGCATTGCAATTTTTGCGGGATTTGCAGCAAGTATTGTGAATAGCTGAGCGTAGCGTAGTGACTTGGAGCTCATAAGTTTGACGAAAGCTAACCTGTTGCAGTTGTGTGAAGAGCTTGACATAGAGATAGTGGATGACACTTTAGAAGCCGAAATAGAGCCATTTTAGAATGCAACTGTGATCAGAAATACTTTGAATACTTCGGCAACTTAATTCTGAAAAAAAACAAGAAAAGGAGGATCATGAAGACCAAGAAAGGCAGGAGTATGAACGAATTAAGCAGGAACGAAACAAAATTGCAGAGAAAGAAAGTAGGCAGGTATGGAAAGAGATAGATGCTCTTAATCAAGAGATTGAAAGATTATAACAGGACTTTAAAGTGGAGCAGCAGGTATATCAAGCACCTGTAGAAGTAGCGCACAGAAGGTGCAAATCATTACCAAGCACGGTTCTACCGTTGGCAGAAACAGAGGTTGATCTTTGTGAGCCTAAATGTAGGTTCACAGGTGATGCCAGATCCATAGACCGTGGCGTAGTTGAGAAGTCCGTTGATGGGGACCGGATTGAGTGTGACGAGATACTGTATCAATGGAATACTAGAGAAGCAGTTAGGCCAGCTGTGGACGATTTGGCATAGTTATCCAGGGAGTACATCGCGAAGGTGGCTCTTGCAGAAGTCCAAAGTGACACTAATTCGTCGGAAGAGAGCACCAGTGCAGATCTCAATCGGTCAGAAAAGTGCTCTAAAGCGCAATGTAGGCAGGGCAGTGCAGTTGTGGACAGCTCCCAGGTATACGAGCTACATTGCGCAAATGAAAATAGCTGCATTGTCCCTAAGTGTTTGAAGCTCTCCGCCAGTCGAGGTAGCATTGAAAAGAATGATTTACCTGCAATTCATTCAGACTGTGCGGTTGAGATAGAAAGTGCTGGTCAGCACGAGATGCGAGAGTAAGGCTCCAAAATGAGCACGAGAAAATGTGCCAGGATGAAGCAGCGTTGCACAGTCAGGAATGCGGCAGAGAAGGCGATGCGGCTGAATAAAAGGGCTAGTGGGGAGCACTGTCAAAAAGTTCGAACGGTACATTTGTTTCTTGGAATGTTTCCAGACAGAGCGCGTCCGAACCGCTGAAGGAGGAAGAGAAAGGGCTGTTCGGCACGAAAGTGCACAAAAGCGAAAGTGGCGCGAAGGGGGCAGTTATGTTTCCCCTCGTTCGGTTTTTTCTTTAAGTGTGTTAGGCATGACACTGGAGAGCGAGCTGGTAAGGCGACGTGAATTGGTCATGTGCGGCATTGAAATCGCAGTGCGACGCGTAGAAGGCATGTTGCCCGTTTGTAAAGTGTTGGCGGTTGCCATCATGGGTAATGACCTAAGTACCCTTTGTATTCTCTCGTTAACAAGACAGGCTCTTAGAGTGCGCCCACCTCGAGTACAGCCTAAAGATATGACGCCACCATAGGCTACTTTGAATGAAAAGCGACGCAGGTTTTGTGGAAACATCATTTTGTTTGTTTCTTTATTTTTAGGGTTTGGTTAAATGTTTTGTGATCGCCGAGACTAGAGATCATTTCGAGATACACGTTTCGAGCTTTGTTTAAATTGTTTGTTTTAGAAGCTCATCGATATTCTGAAAGAGATGGTTCGCGTGCGTTTCAATTTTTGAAACTTTTTTTTCGACGAGTCGTTCTTTTTTTAAGCAGATGGTCTTCCTTATTTTTGTATGTGAGATACGCTTGCAGTGTCAGATCGAGGCTATTTGTTTGAAGCCTGTAGTGGTTTTTGTTGTTGTTTCTTCAGTGCGTGTCCTTTGTGGACAGGAGAAAGAAATTGTTAGTGCGTGAGTCGCGTGCATTACATGCGAGTTTTGTCCGCAAAGTTAGTGACTCTGATAGTACATCCATGATGGAAATGTGGCTCTCAGTGGATACTAGCGGATGTAAGACTGTTCATGGTGTTTGTGCTGCGTATATTTCATTTATCATTTATTTAGAGTATTTTCAAGTTCCACCTTTGCCCTCTGCAGCACGACGATCTGGTTTTGTTCAACTCGGGGGTACATGAGAGCTCGTTTTGGCGGCACAAAATTTTGGGTCTAAATTATTGGGTTAAGTGAGGCCTCGTGGATTTAAATATTTCGGGTGCTTGCGACCGTGGTGTACTTTGTCACTGGAAATGACTTCCGTATCGGATGTTGGGAGAAAGTTGGGAATCCTGGTCTAATCTCAAAATTGAGGGCTTCAATGAAGGTTTAGTGATTTGATGGCTGCCTTGGTGCTATTATTAGATAAGGGCAGGTGCATTGATTTGTTCGCTAGACCCGATGGCTCTCGGTACGAGCATGGCACTTTCCTGTCCCTGCGTTCATGTGTTTGCTTGTGCATTCTCAGAGAAGGCCACAACGAGGTTAATACTGGGACCTCAAGCTCGAGTGTGTCATCAGTCATCATTTCAAGAACAAACCCCGAGTTCACGACTGACCACCGACGCTTCGGGCAACCTGACCTTTAGGTCGAATCTTCCAGCGGGGGAGGAGTCTGTTGCGTCCCGAATTGGCCGAGTGCATTCTTTGATTTTCCCATCGAGGCGGGCCTTTTCATCAGCATCACCCAGACGGCGACAGTGCCCGACGCCGACGTTGACAGGCAGACAAGCGCCCCAAATTGGCATTGACATCGTTTGTTTTTTTCCCCCGATGCCAACCCCTTCATCAGCGGCTGCCTACCTACCTGGCGACAGGGCGCGACACCGGCTGAGACGCGATGACAAAGAAGCTCACGAAGCGACCACAATCGCCACCCTTCTTGGAAGCAGTGGCCAGCGCGAAGGTCACTCTCCCGACCCTGGCAAGACGAATGTTATTGAGAAATAGAAACCAAGGAGACGACTTTAGTAGGAGTGTGAATCCCCTGTTTCCAGATTGCCTCGTCCTTGCTTCAAAGGTGCAACAATAGAGGCGGAGTTCTGTGAAGAATACGACCCCTCTGATTGGCCGCATCAAGGTCATCTGATTCCCCAGTCGGGTCAACTAGGGAAGACTAATGTTTTATAAGGAGACACCTTTGGTGCAGTGGAGTGTCCTGATGTGTGCTGATATGTGCTCAGACATGTAGTGAGCTGAGACTTTCAAAGTGCTCTCCCATGGAGTGGGCTTCCACATTTGGAGCCACTGTAAATATGTAGAATAAATCCTTTTTTCTATTGCTCTTACTCCCGGACATACTCATCCCTTTGGCTGAAGGATCACTGGCCCAAATGCTACCCCGAGTCCCAACAGGTGATTCTTGCGAAGATACCCAACCTATACAAACCTCCTACATTTCAAACAGGCCAAATCCAAAACACGATTTATACGAAGGCAGGCGGAAAAATTATCATGGATGTAATACATATCTTCGATAAACAGCTCAGTCACCTCTAAACTTATGTGGGAAAAGGTGAAGTTTAGGGGAAATTACTCGTCTTATACAATACCGCTCCTTACAAGTCCAGGTACACAAACAACGCTACAAGAACAAGCTGACATACTTGGTGAACGCTTCCACAATGTTTCCAGCTCAGGTAATTATTCAAAGGAATTTTTAAAGTACAAACAGTCTGCTGAAAAACAGAAGCTGCCCACTACTGGTGCGACAAATGAATTTTACTATGGCCCCCTTACACAGCAGGATTTAAACAGTCCTTTCAGCTGGCAAAAAAAACAGCGGTAGGTCACAACCGTATTCACTACTCCATGCTGGCACATCTATCCCAAGCATCTGCAGAGGCTCTCCTTGAATTTTTCAATTTAATCTGGGATAATGCCAGAAGAGTGGAAAAAAAAGCAATAGTAGTCCCATTTCTCAAAGCTGGTAAATCCCCAACATCTGCAAGCAGCTACAGACCCATTGCCCTGACTAGCTGTCTGGCAAAATCATATGAAAGCATTTTATAATGCTCTTGTTCATTTTGGAATCGAGAAACTTAACAGACCCTCACCAGTGCAGTTATAAAAAGGGTTGTTCAACCACTGACCATCTTGTCCGACTGGAGCATGAAATTCGATATGCATTTTTACACAAGCAACATTGGCAGTTTTCTTTGATGTAGAAAAAGCCTATGACACCACGTGGAGATAGGGAATTTTAAGAGACCTAGCTGACCTCAGCATCCGTGGTAAAATGCTTAACTGCCTAGCTGATTTCATGTCTAATAGAACATTTCAGGTGTCTCGGCACAGTACTTTCTCGTACATTTGCACAGGAAAATGGTGTTCTGCACAGCTGTGTTATCAGCACAACACTTTTCATTGTAAAAATAAACTCGGTTAATAAGGTTATACCGTCATCTGTTATGCACTCTATATACGTCGATGACCTGCAAGTGACTTGCCGTGCCTCAAATTTGTCAACCGGTGAGAGGCAGCTTCAGATCACAATAAACTGGCACAATGGGCTAACAAGAATGGCTTCTGCTCCTCCACCGAGAAAACAGTTACTGTTTTATTTTCTCAGAAACGTGGGCTATACAGCGACCCAGTCCTGAAGTTAAATGACTCCACACTACTGGTCAAACAACATTATAAATTTTTAGGAGTAACCTTTGACACCAAACTGAACTTCCTGACCCACATAAACACACTAAAGATTAAGACAAATAAAGTGTTGAATATCCTCAAAGTGTTGTCCCATAAGCATTGGGGTTCTGACCGAACGTGTCTTTTACGTATTTACCGGTCTGTTGTGCGTAGCCTTCTAGACTACGGCTGCATAGTTTATGGCTCAGCCAGACATTCTTACATTCGACGACTTGATCCAGTACATAACCTTGGACAGCACCTAGCAAATGTTGCTTACAGGACATCACCTGTCCCAAGTTTATACACTGACTATAATGAGCCTTCCTTACAGCAGCGCAGAGCGTTACTTACTTTTTCTTACATACTAAAAATTCACTCATCACCGCAGCACATATGCTACAATATCGTCGCACAATGCAACTCACGCTTACATTACACTAATAAGCCGAACATGATTCGGCCACTTCTTTTACGGCACGAGGAATACTGCAAGACTTATGATATTCCTCAAGAGGTACTGCAAGCTGCTGAAAGGCCACAAAGATTGCCCCCGTGGTGCGATTTTACACAGTTATGTGATTGGACACTAACACATCTAAAGAAAAAAGGCACCCCACAAGAACACATAATACAAGAGTTCCGAACTATCGAAGAAAAATTAAAAAATTGCACGGAATTTTACACTCATGGCTCTAAAACACAAAAACATGCGGGCGTGGGAATCGCAATGAAAAATTGGGAAACTAGTATTCAGATACACCATTCTGCTTCAATTTTTACCACCGAAGTTTATGCAATATGGATGACAGTAAAACAAATTATTACCGAGAAGCTGAAAAATGCTACAATTTATACCGATTCGTTAATTGCACTGAGAGCTGTAAATTTCAACTCCGCCTGCGAACCCCTACTTGGCGACATCTTACACATGGTCCTTTATAACAAATACAGAAGAACCATACGATTCTGCTGGGTCCCAAGCCATGTTGGGATACCAGAGAATGAAGCAGCAGATAGATGTGCATCCATGGCAGCACACAAAAACATAACTCGCACAAAAGTTCCATACAAAGACAGTATTCAAGTGATTCGTGAGGCCCTTGCATCAAAATGGCAACACGAATGGAACTCGTGCATAAATAACAAGTTACATGTGACCAAACCACTGCTTGGCGAGTGGAAATCATGCAGTCACCAAGAGCGGTTCTATGAGGTAATCTTATGTCGACTTCATATTGGGCACACACATCTAACACACAATTTTCTACTTCGAAAAGAAAACCGCCCAACTTGCGAGAAGTGACATGAACCACTTGCAGTAATGCACATTAATATGACATGTCCACATACCGAAACACAGAAATTGAAACTTTTACACAATCTAGATAACTTGCATATACCTTTACACCCCACCTTACTATTAGGAGACAACCCGCCAGTGCCATTCACCGAGTTGTTCAACTTTTTAGATGAAACTGGTTATTTACTTAAACTATGAAGTAACACAGCTTTTACTGCCCTAACATTGGTTTTTTTATTGTCTTGTGACAGGCGCAGAATGGCCTTAGTCGCTTTTGTGCCATTAAACCAGGATTAACTCATTCATAAACTGCAGTGCAACAAAGAAAACAAGCAATATGTGCTCTGTGTTCATTTCATTTCTGTCCATTATCTTTTTGTTGCATTGTAGTCCACGCCTTTAGTCTTTAGCATTGTTCCATTTTAACATATACTTGAGAATTCCTGCAGTCCACAAATCGGATTTTTGCACTCCCAAGTGAAAAAAAGAGGGACGTAGAGTGTGGTTAATGGGTGTTCTGTCACAGTAGTAGCTCTTGACACTTAATTGTTTGTATTCACAATCATTTAGACACCTAAGACAGCAGCCTTTCTGTTTTTTTGTTGTTTTTTTGTACGGCACTCATGACTATAAGATGCATCTAATTCACGCTGTCAGAAAAATAGCAAACTGACTTCGTTACTGTGCAATCGTCGACTTTCTCAAACTTTTTCTGCTTATGCCACTTGTGCACGAAAAAGTCGAAAACTACAAAGAGTGTGTTCCAATTTTTTCTCATTTTGGAAAATAAGTGGGGATCACTTTCTACCAGCTGGATTATTTTTATTTTGAACCCATCATCACAGTAGACAGGGCATGTTAGCAGAACAGCAAATTTTCTGTTGCCTCGATACGCTCGCATCAGTCATGCATGCCCGACATTGAATTTGTCAAGCTGCTTTAAATGCAAAGGAGCAGCTGTCGGGGCATGTGGTGCCTATTCATCTCATTGCAAACAATACAAGCAGAAAACCAACAGTGCAGCAATGAACAAAGGGACACTGAGCTTCCATTTTGTAATGCAGAAGTGCATCCTAATGCACCTTTTCTGGTTGAGCAAGGAGCATCTATTCAATATAATAAATGCCGAGTTGTGCTTCCTAAAAACACAGCGCTCAGGTGGTCCAGTGTACAGCTTCTTGGGAAGATAACTCGAAAAGTTTTATGGCCTTAGGTTTATCTAATGGGCACATGTATGGTGTCTGATGCAAGAACTAAAAGCTTTCTGTAAAGTGATTAAGTTGGGGTTGTGCTGTTTGAGCTTCGGGCAGATACTGCTGATAATTTTCCAATTATTCAGCTGGTTGGAATTTGCTAATTTTTCTGAAGTACACCCCCTACAAATTATTTAAACAGGAATGTGCAAAGCCAGGGTGACTTGAAAGAATTCTGATTGCTCATTTGCTGTCTGTGACATAGGAGAGCAGTTTCATGCAAAATAATTTGGAAATATGAAACTTTAAAAATACCTGATACAGTGAACTTTCATTGTATGCAACTGATTGCAAGTGCCACGCTGAACTTTTATGCACTTTGATATCTGAGACAACTATTTCTCAGCTCAACGAAGTACTTGCAATTTTATCTGAATGTCATGTTTCAGTAGGCAAACACCACAAAACCAACAAGCACATAAACGAGACAAAGATCAGTGCTCATCCTTGTCTTGTTACGTTATACAGTAAAAGCTCGTTAATTTGACCCGCGTTAATTCGGAAAATCGGTTAATTCGGACACGTCCTTTGGTCCCGGCAGGCGTTTGCATTATTTAATGCAATGAAAATCTCGTTAATTCGGACGTATTTGGCCGCACATCGGTTAATTCGGACAACTCTCGGTGCTCGGTGAGCGCGGAGCGCCGCAAATGTGCGACGCAAACGAGCCATAACGAGAGTGTACTCTACCATAACGGCGTTAGCGTCCACCGAAACGAAGCGACGTAGTTCGGATCGCTGTAGCCATCAGTGGGAATCGTACGGGAATGACAGCTACGCCAGTACGCTTCGTACCTATTTGAGCCTTTAAAGCTTTTATTCTTGCGTTTACCGGCACGCATAGCACCGCGTTGGCCACGTGCCTTCAGAACTGCGTAGTCGCCATCCGTGATCGCGTTGATAGCTAGCGGCCGCGGTTTCATCCACAGCGGTTGCGGCAAAAAGTAGTTTCATTTTCACTCAGTGTCCGTGCCGTCAGGGAATCGAATACTAACTCCTTGAAAAGAAAAAAAAAAGACAAGAAATTTTAGCCATTCCACGCCGCTGCGCGTTGTTTTCCATCCTTAACCGCGTCGCCAGCCTCGCGCGCCTCTGTCCCGTTGCCCTTCCGCCCCTCCGAACACGAATGGTCCGCGCCCATAGCTCTGTAAGCCACGCCACCCTCCGAAACATGAATGGACCGCGCCAAAACAACGTTAGCGTCCACCGAAACGAAGCGACGGAGTTCGGATGGCTGTAGTCATAACTAAAAATCGTACTGGAATGACAACAACGCCGGAAGGCTTCGTGCCTATTTGTGCCTTTCAAGCTTGCGTTTACCGCCGCACATAGCACCGCGTTGTCCGCGTGCCTTCATTACTGCGTAGTCAAGATCCATGATCGTCTCGACAGCGGCCGCGATTCCGTCCGCCGAGGTTGCGGCAAACATTAGTTTCGTTTTGACTCGGTACGCACGTCGGCCGCGTGCCTTCATAACTCGGTAGTCGCCATGCATGATCGCGTCGATATCGACAGCGGTTTCGTTCGCAGTTGCAGCAAACGGTAGTTTCGGTTTGACTCTGCGTGCGTCGGGCGCGCGTCTCCAGAACCGCAAGGTCGCCGTGCATCATCGCGTTGAAAGCGGCCGCGGTTGCGGCTAGCAATAGTTTCATTTTTACTCAGTGCAAAGCTGTCGAGGATGAAGAGAGAGAGAGAGATTGCTGTTGCGAAGAGGAAGAGGCGCACCGTCTACATCGCGATGGGCGGCGACCCGGCGACATTGGCGAAAAAATAAACGGTATGTGCGAGCGCTAGTGAAAAGCGCGTCTCAGATGAAGACGCGCGCCGGGGCCGCGATGTGAAGGAAGTCGCGAGACCTTCGCCGCTGCGAGCTCTAATCAGTCGCGGGATGACGAGAATTGCAGCTTCTGCATTGCGTTTATGCAAAATCGAAACAATTTGCTGATTAATACCGCAAATAAGAGCGTGTTGACGTAGTAAGCATTTGTTTATTGTTTTCTTGATACCCTCGATAATTCGACATTCGTTTAATTCGGACATTTTTTTCGGTCCCGTGAAATCCGAATTAACGAGCTTTTACTGTACTAGGAGAATGCCAGCAAACTCGAAAAAGGAAAAAATTCAAGATTTTTCTTTCGAGTTTACTGGCATTCTCTTAGTATAACCATGTACCAACTAGCCCAACAAGCCACTTTCATGAACTTATTTATGTCCTCCCAGACAACACAATGACATCCTCAGGACGTCCTCAGTACGTACAACTGAGTACGTTAGGTTGTCCTCAGGACGTCCCCGCATGAGCCTCAAAACATCCCGATCAAGTCCACATGTCCGGCCTCGGCACGTACTCGGGACGTCCTCAGGAAGCCTTCGAGGATCTTTTCAGTACGCGTTCAGGATATTTTGAAGACCTAGGCATTCGCTGCGCCCAGTAAATATTCTTTTATTTTGTTCACTGAAGTTCACTGTTTTTCGTCCACTAAGTGAGAAATTCAGGCTTAAAACTGCAATATGCACTTACTGCTTGACAGAGCGTACTTTTCAGCCCTGTTGCACAGGCCTCGGTATATGGCCACACGAAATGAAAACGTAGACCCATAGCGATGCACACAAACCTATTTTATTAATTTCGCTTAATAACGGCGCATGTCAATGTTGAAAGTAGCATGATAAAGCCAGGAGACTTCACCGCTTGAAATGTCTTCGTCCGAAAACAGAGAACAGCGAGAGCCCATAGGAGACACTGAAAGAAATGATAAACAGTACATTGTCAATAAACAACTTACGTTCAGACACAGAGAAATAACAAACAAAACAGTTTATGCCACATACTGGGAAGCACTGCAGCACAAAATTATTGTACGAAGCACCAAAGCAACCTCCGCTGATTGAATGTTGCTGTTTATGGCATAATCAATCCACTCGGAAAATCGTTTCTTCCATAACAAATAATACTTTTTCACTTCCTTAGCCGTGACAAGATTTAGAAAAAAAAAAGTACAACATCTACCTTTGAGGCCGAGATAGCGCGATATTTGCCGCCGGCCAGTGCTAAAATCTCAGACTGCTTGGGTGTTTGCAACAATGCTCTTGTCGGTAAAAGTAGTGTGGAAAGGCAGTTGTGGTAGCGGAGAGGCTGAGAGGGACGTTACAGCGCCGTTGAACCATGGAGAAGCGACCGCCAGAAACGCTGAAATCATCACTTTGAAACTGTCCACTATCGCGACCAAGCACAAAATGTCACAAACCTATGGCAATAGCTTTGGTGATATTTTGTTCTACGGGCAAAGCGACATCGCGATTTGCAGCACCCGTTCCATCCGACACAAAGAGCTCCGCGGCAAAGTCGCGCGAAGCCGTCTGATTCACAATGTAATTAATGAAGGTCCTGTCCACGCTGTTCGCTAAGTGAAAACATGTGCTAATGCGTCCATTTCTTCCCTGCACAAATCTACGTTCCGCTTTCTGCCACCCCGAAAAACAGGAGACTTACCGCTGTCCGCTGCCTTGTTTTTCTTCAATGCTGCGCTTGGCTGGGACTGGCTTGGCTTGACTTTTCAAATCAAAAGTGCCAATGTGGCCCCAAGGAAAGTAAATGGGGTGGCTTGGTCGCTGACATCGTGGGATACCTCGCTGGTTGACTCTCCCACAACTGTTATCGCTCGCGGGTACTCAAAGCAATGCAAGTTGCAAAAAAAAATGGTTCCATCAAACACAATTGTAAGGCATCAAGACCAGTTGATCAGAGTTTAAGTCCACTTAAAAAAGAAAAAATATATATAAAAATCGAGCTCGATGGTCGTAATAACGACCTCACATGAAGTATAGCCCCTAATTTTTCGTTCATCAACCGAAATAATCGTAAAAATTTCAATTTCATGGTCTCTTCTAACATAATACTAAATGTCCTCAAAAGGTCCTGCAGTGGACGTTCTTTGGACAATCAGACATCCTTAAAAAGTCCTGCAGAAGATGTTTGCAGGATGAACCAGTGAATGTCGTCCTGAGGACGTACCGAGGACGTCGTAAAAACTGCGAGGACGTTTGTACCACTTGAGGACGTCCTGAGGACGTCGAGTGTTGTCTGGGCTTGTCGTACTTTGCACTGTTTGCTTATAAAGCTGAATCACGAAGTAACTCAATCAGCCAGCCTACTAAGTGATATGCTTGTGCTTTTCATACAACGTTTGCGACGAAATTATTTTGGTTGTTGTAAGTAATACTGCTGAATGCCGTCCTTCCTGATTGCTCCTATGGGCAGTTTGGGTAAACTTTTCTTTGCTACAGGAGATAGAAGGATGGTATGATGGCCATCACCTAGTTGATATCAGAATGGTTGCATCATTTTCGCTTAAGCGATCATGGCTACATTTCAAGTACCGACTTGTTTTCTATACAACCCTGAGTCTTTTAATGCTAAATTCTGTAACTGGCAGCAGGAACTGTCTGTTCTCCACTTTAACATTAGAAGCATCATAAACAAAGGCGACCGCCTCAATCACTATTTTACCTCATTAACAACAAAATTTGATGCTTTACTATTTACTGAAACTTGGTTGCTCACATATGATCATCTTCATTTCAATAACTACGCATCTAACAGTCTCCTACGTCCCAGTGGAAGAGGTGGAGGCCTTGCTGTATATGGTAAAAGCTGCTACCCGCATTCTGTTCTTGACAACTGCTCAATAATGAGTCCCATTGTTGAATGTTTAAGTGTATCACTGCCCAATATAATTGTTGTTGCAATTTATAGGCCACCGACTGGAAATAAGCAACCCTTTCTCGATTTTCTTGAAAAATTGCTTGACAACTTGAATTCTACCGCTCTTCCATTTGTACTTATGGGTGATGTTAATATAAATCTATTGCATGACGATCAGAGCACTAGAGATTTCAACACTGTTATTTCATCTTTTGCATCTTCCAATCACATTACTTTGCCTACTAGAATTACTTTTGATACAGTCACCCCTTTAGATGTTTGTGTTACAAGCATTGCGCCATGTAATATTAAATGTGGCTTACTGAGTTTGGACATTAGTGATCATATTCAAATGTTTGCTTTATCAGCAGAGTGCACAAACCCAAGGTTACATTTGATAGATACATAACACGGGAAATAAATGATAAAAATCTGAACAGATTTCAATACCTTGTTCGGAATATAAATTGGGATAACATATACAATATTGGTGACGTAAATAAGACGTACTCAGAATTTATTAGAAAGTTTTAGACACCTATAATAATGCTTTCCCACTAATCAGAAAAAAAAAACAGGAAGAAGTTCAGGAAGCCGTGGATAAACAAAGACTTGCACGCACAAATTCGCACAAAGAACAAGATGTACGTGCCACCTTTTTATTCAGAGTCGGGATCCCAACCTTCTAAGGGAGTATAAAAAGTATCGAAATCAACTGAACAAGGAATTGTTCAACTGAACAACTGAACAAGACAGCAAAAACAAATAATTTTATTGAGCGCTTCATAAGAATCCAAAACGACAGTGGTAAAGTATGAAAAGAAGTAACTTATCTAACAAAAGGAAAAGGTAATTATAATGTGCTGAACGAGATCAGTACGCCGGATGGAAAGTTATCGGGTTTTGATTTAGCCTGTGCTTTTAATAAGTACTTTGTCAATGTTGGTAAACCACTCAGTGATGCACTTGAAGCTGACAATGCATTTAATAACACTATTGCTTCTTTATCAAACTCAGCTTTTTTCACCCACTTCCTCTCAGGAAATAGTGTCTTTAATCAACAAGTTAAAAAATAATTTATCTGCAGGTCATGTATAAGGTCTGTTCCCATCAAGCACGTAGCGCCTCTAATATCGCACGTATTATCTTATCTTGCTAATCTAATGTTGACTACTGGCATGTTTCCCGATGACCTAAAAATAGCCAAAGTTTGTCCAATTACAAAGGTGGTAATCAAATGGAAATGTCAAACTACCGACCAATCTCTGTGTTACCAGTGTTTTCTAAAGTATTTGAAGGAGTCATCAATTGCAGGCTTGAATGTTTTTTTACTAGACAACCTGATATCTGTTTCCCAGTACGGTTTTTTGAAGAAAAAATCCACAGAGCAAGCACTACTCATTATTAAGGATAAAATACTTCAAAATATAGAGCACAAGCACTAAACACTTGGTCTATTCTTGGGTTTTCGAGAGGCGTTCAACTGGGTACAGCACGGTATTCTCTTACATAAGTTAAATTACCATGGTGTACGTGGTATTACACTTATCTTAGTGCAGAATTATTTACATCATAGGATACAATACGTACAGGTGAATGACGTTTCATCTAACCGACTGACTGTCACTTGCGGAGTCTCTCAGGGCTCTATATTGGGACCACTATTGTTTTTAATATATATTGCTACGAGAGAGACATTCAGCCTGGGGCAGACGACGAAGACGGTTCTCTCTGATACCATCTTGGCTACTGTGTCTCTTACATACTGTACATACAGTGTAAATAGCCCCGCCTTCTGTCGTTTTACGTAACAATATCAATGACATTACCAAACTACCAGGTTCTCATGAAATGATTATGTATGCTGATGACACGGACATATTCTTTACAGCCAAATCTCTTGTCCAAGCTGAGGCTATGGTAAACAGGTATTTAGGTAACTTACAATCCTGGCTACAATGCAACATGTTTTCCTTAAATTTATTCAAAACCAGCTATATTATTTTTAGGCCTGTAGGAAAACTAATGAGACGCGAAGAAACCAGACAGAGAGCTCATCGTTCCAACTTCTTCTTCTCTTCGCAGTGCTCGCCTGCCTGCGTTTATTACTGTTTTTCTACATACTCCTGCCCCCCAGTAGCGTTGTCCAATTCAAGCTTGTACAATTTCTGCACTGGCCTTTTTATAAACTTGCCATCTTGAGCTTTCACACGGCAGGCTTGAATGATTCCATCTTGACCAGGGAAGACGTCCACGACTCGTCCCAGTGGCCAAATACCTCTAGAGATGTTAGGCTCCTCGATGAGTACGACATCATCTACTTGTAGACTGCTATTAGGATGCGAGGGGTAGAGGTGAAGTGTCCGCAGCTCGAGGAGGTATTCTTTCTGGTGGTCCACGAGCTTCTGGCGGTATTGCAACTTCTTGCTGAGGTCACGTCACGTAGCCTGTGCACTTCGAGCTTCGTCACCACTGTTGATTCGCTCTGGAGAGGCAAGAAATGAGCTCCTGACCAGAAAATGAGCAGGACATAGTGGAGAAGGCTCTCTAGCGTCCGTATACGTATAGGTTAGGGGTCTTGAATTGATGACTGCTTCTACCTCCAGCAGTACAGTCCGAGTTTGTTCGCTGTTGAGCTTGCTCTTTCCCAGCACTTTGCGTAAAGATGACTTGACTGATCGGATAAGTCTCTCCCACCAGCCGCCCCACCAAGGCGCACCTGGCATAATAAATTTCCATTCTATGTGATGCGTCAAGAGCAAAGATGCAAATGGAAAGCTCTTCATGGTGTTCCAAATGTTCCATAAGTCTCGCGACGCTCTCCTAAATGCGAGAGCATTATCGGAGTACAGTGTAGCGGGCACTCCTCTACGAGCCAAAAACCTACAGAACGCTAGCAAGAAGCTTGTAGAGATTCCACTCATTAATTCAAGGTGTACAGCTCTCGTGGTCGCACATGTGAACAACAGAATATAAGCTTTGTATGTAACTTCATCAGTATCACGTTGCTTTACATATAGTGGGCCTGCAAAGTCTAATCCCACAACTTCAAACGGCCGTGATGTGAGAAGCCTGTCTTCAGTCATTGGAGCATATTGCACCTTCGCAGGTTTGACACTGTATTTTCTGCAGAGAAAGCAAGCATTGATGATCCGTTTAACTTCTTGTCGAGCATGTATAACCCAGTAACGCTGTCGAATCTGCATCATAGTGCTTGCCACCCCATCATGCCACCCTCTGCAGTGAGCCTCAGTAACAACTAAGGCCGTGAAGGGATGCCTTTGCGGTAGAATAACTGGGTGCTTTTCGTCATATGTAGCGTTCATTCTTTCAAGTCGGCCACCAAGTCGAAGCTGCCCGCTGTGATCCAGGTAAGGGTGGAGATCGCGCAATACGGAGTGTTTCTTGACAGTGTCTCTAAGCCGAAGGTGTTCAATGTCATTCGTGAATACTTCGAGCTGGACACGACAGATCCAGAACATTTCTGCCTTGTTTAGCTCCTCTGTCGAAAGAGTTCCACCGGGCGACGTTTGATATGACGACATCGGTGCACAAATCGAAATACCCAGGCGGTCACGCAAAGGAGCTTCTGTAGGTTGCCAAACTTCCTTAAGTCAATCGGAGTGTCCACTATTCTCGGTGCTTGAAGAAGTACATGATGCGTATCACACTCTGACTCCCCGTAGATCATTGTGCTCATGTCCGAGTCTGTAGGCCAGGTTGATCTTGGCTGGGATAGCCATTCAGGTCCCCTCCACCAGTTGCGACATGTATGTAGAGCCTTTAAAGATACGCCCCTAGTCAATAAATCTAACGGGTTGTCTTCTCCTCGGCAGTAATTCCATAGCAGTGGGTCAGCAATTGCTGCGATTTCATTCACTCTGTGCTTTGCAAACTGACCCAACTTGTTACAGTCACCCCGGATCCAGCTCAGTGTGATCGTTGAGTCTGTCCACATGACGCAGGGAAAATAAGTTGAATCTCACGATGAGCGGATGTATTTTAATAGTCTTGCACCTACTACCGCAGCCATAAGCTCGAGCTTCGGCAGTGTTAAAATCTTGGTAGGTGCTACTCGAGACTTCGCTACTATTAGTGATGTAGCTGTATTTCCGCCGTCATCAACTGTTCTCAAATAGGCACATGCTTCATAAGCCTTCAGGCTGGCGTCGACGAATATGTGCAGCTCTGCCTTCTCGACCGCTCCATATAGCCCCTCTCTCACGCAGCGCGGAATCTTATGCTCCAATGACTCAAGACAGCCTTCTCACATCACGGCTCTTTGAAGTTGTGGGATTAGACTTTGCAGGCCCACTATATGTAAAGCAACATGATACTGATGAAGTTACATACAAAGCTTATATTCTGTTGTTGCTGGTTATTGGCCGTCCATTTTCTGAGATTCATGCCTGCATCTCGCATAATTGCCTTCGATCGATCATAGATGCTCAGACTATCTTCGATTGCTTCCGCACCCACCAGTAAATCGTCTACATAAAAGGACTTCTTCAAAATAGAAGCAAGTGCTTTGTCCTCACAAGCGTTGTCCAAGTGGTGATGAATAGTGGCCATGAGCAAGAAAGGGCTTGATGTTGATCAAAATGGTACCCGGGTCATGCGCCATTCGACAATGTTATTGTTCTGGCTGACGGGAATGGCATCAAACCAGAGAAACCAGAATGCATCTCGGTCGGTCTCCTGTATCTCAATTTGCAAAAATGCCTTCTCGATATCCGAGTTGATGGCGACCGGAAACCACCGAAAGCGAAGTAGCACTTGTATTAACTCTGGATTGAGGTTCACCCCTTTATCCAGGCAGTCATTGAGTGATGGAAAGCCTTGAGCGTCTGACGATGCGTCAAACACGACCCGGAGTTGGTGGTCAGCGATTCCTCTCGTATAACTTCCTGATGTGGCATATAATAGGTGGCCCGATCAACAGGAACATTCTTAGGTGCCAGTTCAGCGTGTCCTAGCTCCAGGTATTGTCGGATGACTGCGTCGTATCGCTCCAATCATCCTTCATCCATCGATAGCCTCTTTACCAGTTTTTGTAGACGTGTGAGCCGGGTATCACGGTTGCTTCCAAGTAGCTGTTTCTGCTCTTCTTTCCAAGGCAGCGCCACGGTGTATCTACCATTTTTCTTGCGAACTGTTTCTCGGAAGCGTGCAATGGACTCAGTATAGGGAGGTTCGACAGAATCTGTGTGGCCATTGCTTCGAGCTGCCAGAACGACTGTAGAATCTGCGAGGTTGTGTCATCGTCAGTAATAGTTTCCACTCGCAGAACACAGACCACAACGTTGGCGTCGCAGTCAAGAAGGCTTTTTGTCGACTCGGTCCTTGCAGTGTCCATCCGAATGCTGTGTTGATTGTGACCAGTCCTGGAATTTCTATGCTCCTTGCAACGTCTCCCGTTATAATTTCCTAAAGATGGTCAGCTCCAATCAACAAGTTGAGGTCGTTCTCAGTCTCCGCTTCAAGAAAATTCTTGTCATCAACAAGAAATTTGCCCTCACATCGTAGCTTCTGAATGAAGTTATCAGCTGTCGGCGCAGCAATATCGTGACAGATAATTGTAACTATAATTGCTTGAACAATATGGATGTTGGAGCAGTGTTGACTACGCAGTGGTACTTCAACAACCTTGCGTATTTCAGCAGAACTTGGGGATGCATTGCCAAATGTGTTGAATGCAATTCGGGTTTCTCCCAGTATCTGCAGTTGTAGTTTCACGGTGAGATCTTCTGTGATGAATGATCTCTGACTGCCTCCATCTAGAATCCCTCTGATGTATCTGGACCTGTTATTTTTAATGACAAAAGTGCGAAAAGTCTGCAGGTACACTTCTTTGTCCGTCTTTGCGCAAGCATTTGTGGAATCTCTGTCGCAAAGCATTACTGATTGCGATGAGACAATCCCTGCTGTGCTGCCCGAAGCCACCGCTGTTTGCAAAGTTTCCACTGGAGTGTCTTTCTTTCTGTAGCCTGGTGCCTGTAGCCTGGTGCCTGGTGTAGCACCGTGCCTGGTGACCTCGTGATGTGCACCTATAACAGCGGTTATCCTTAGCGAGCTTCTCTTTTTTGGAAACAAGAGATAGGTTGGCATCGCAGGCGTGTGTACCATGCTTCTTAGATCGACATAAGAAGCACTCATTCCAGCTGTATGATGTACTGTGCAGTATGGAAGCGGTGCTGCTGCCTCGAGTTCTCTCAGCACAGTTATCGACAAATTGTTGCAGCGATGTGTTGCACTGCTCTCTGCTTTCTACCTCAACACGTGTGAACATGAGCAGCTCTTTTAACTCCGCTTCCGATGTTGCAGCTGCTAGTGCTGGCTCTGAGACGTTCGTATCAGACTCAGGTTGTCTTAGTCCGACTCCGCTTTCCTCGCGTATATGCAAGAACAATCTCGTATAGCAATGCCTTCTGTAAATTATCAATCAGCATTGCAGAGAAACTGACAGTGGGTACGTTTAGTGCAGTCAGACAGCGGATATGCAGTTGCGCGGAATCATACAGCTGCCTGAGGCCGCGTACGTCGCTTCCGGACTTTACATGAGGTAGATGGTGAAGCGCTGTCAGTTGGTGCTGCACTATCCTTTTACGATCTTTGAGAAGTTCTATGGCATCTGCGTAGCAAGCTTCAGAAGTCAGTAAACCGGCAATGGCCGCTGCTGCTTCCCAGACAAGATAATGCCGTAAATAGAAAAACTTGGTCGTGGTCGATATAGCATTGTTGAGATGAACAGTCTGCTCGAACTGCTCCCAGAAAGCTGCCCATTTGTGAATGTCGCCTTTGAAATGTTGGCATACCAAGATTCGGTAGCCTCGGGCCAATTCTGGGCATAGTGTGAAGAACTGTCGGGCTTGGATTCTGAGAAGCAGTCTTCGCTGTACTGTCCGCGCGTTCCAAAGCGTCGATCTTGCAACGAATCTCGGCAAGCATGCTGATAGCTTGATCGTTATATTCTGCAGCAGTTACGTATTCTGCTTCGAGCTCATCGTCGGCAATGTGCTCTTCGAGTGCATCGTTAACTTTCGAGAGTTCGTTGTTGCTAGCAGACAGATGGTCAAAAATACCTGAAAGCTTGGGCTTGTCCACGGTAGCATCTGTAAGCAGCAACCGAGCTTCCTGCAGAATCTTCGTATTCTGTGCTCGTCAAGCCGATCGCTTGGTCTTAGGCGATCCATCGGACTAGCTTTTGATAGATGTCTGGTCTCCACGCCGATCACGAACGATGCGTTATCTAGTCAGTCCTCGCCACCCGCAGTGCGAAGCGGTAGTGTAGAAGGTCCTTGAAGACGTGCGATGAAGGTAACGAGGCCACATGGAGGTTTTTGGCACGAAAATGTAGGAAAACTAATGAGACACGAAGAAACCAGACAGAGAGCTCATTGTTCCAACTTCTTCTATTTGCAGTGCTCGCCTGCCCGCGTTTATTCCTCTTTTTGTACAAGGCCAATTAATACTGCTAATTTCTATAAGGTCAACATTCAATTTGAACGTGCAATAATACAGGAGGTTGATTGTATAAAATTTCTCGGTGTCTGCTTCCACCAGAACCTTTCCTGGAACACACATGTATCAAAATTAGCATCTGAAGTAAGTAAAAGTGTTGGCAGTCTTTACAAAGTAGCTAATCTGGTACCCATGTGGTTGAGATTGCAAATGTATTATGCGCTTGTATATTCTAAGTTAACCTATTGTATTCTAGTATGGGGAACAACTACGACCACTATCTATCAGAAACTACTAGTACTTCAAAGGAGAACGTTGCGGTGCATTCGTGGTTGCTATGGCGGACCAAAAGATTTTTCCGCGTCGCTGTTGTTTGCTTAAAGCGAGCCAAGTCTACCTTTTCCGTTTGCTGCAGTATATTAAATCCAACAAATTACACACCCATAACAATACTTTGTCTAATGAAGCATACTACTTTCGAAAACAAATCCACCGGGTCCCCAAGACGCATCTATGGCAAACAAAAATTATGTTATCAAGTAACTGCGGCTAATAATAAAGTGTCGACAAATGTTGATTTTGATGTTTCATTCAAAGTGTTTAAAAAGGAAACAAAGAATTATCTTATTGATTCTGATCTTTTGTATAACACCATGTTTACTGTTGTATGTTTAATTAACTTCATCATGTGACACTTGCAAGTGCAGGTTATTTTGCATTTCTATTATATTTTCAGTTTTGTGTTTGTGTATTCTGATGTCAGACTGTACAGGGGAGCTGAGGCCTTCGTCAGGCATTCCAGCCTTTATCCCCGGCTCCCTCCTTTGTACGAAAGGGAAAATAAACTTCACTTCACCGCTGTTAGTCTTTGCCAAGTAAAATACATTCCTAATCGCCACTTTCCTTCAGCGCACTAAATTTGCTTGAATAATCGTCACGCACCATACACTCAAAAGTCCTCCTTAGAGTGATACCCAAAAGGCAGAATATGCAAAATTGCTCTCTTTTGCACCATTGAATGTAATGTAGTTAGAGAATATTGGTACAAGAAAGGCACTAGCACACAAGGGCTAAAGTGACTTGTATCAAATTTTATATACATATAATAATATCTTCAAGTTCACTACAAGTGCTATAGCAAGAAACAGAGGGATCAGGAAACATTTACAAAAGTGCATGCATGCAGTGGATGATTGGAAGACATCCTGGCAATAAATTAACTTGGTCCAGATGTCATTGGCCGGATGCTGTTGCATGCGCTGCTAGATGCTTCCCCTCCCTCCCAAAGAACATTGTCAACTTATGAGAGTTATAAAACTCAAGGAAGCAAGATTGAAATAAGTGTGCGAACGAAACCATTAAGCTATTTGTGCACATTCGGAAGGATTGAATTGCTTCTTTGTTCTTGTTCTGTTGCATTCAGTCTTAGCCTGTTGCGTGTGTTCACTGGCAGATAGCGACCAATAAGTATTCTTAAATAGCAGGTGACATTAAGTTAATTTTGCACATCGCATTACACAATATTGAACAGCAGGGCTTAATTTCCATGCTTGAGCTATGCACTCTTTCAATTTAGCTCAGTCCCAGTTGCATAGACACTTTATGGCAGGGGTTCTCAAACTGTGTTTCTAGGAACGGCATTTTAGGTTCTGCAAGTGGGATGGGTTCTATGGGTTCTTACTTTAAAAGTTCACCATGCTCACACTTGATATAAAATTGGCTTGGAACACTGTTTTTGCTGTTCTACACTCTTTTTGTTGGTTCTGCATCATTTTTGTATGTCAATCTTTATTGCACCATATATAGTTTTGCAAAATATTTCATCTCCAAGTAAGTAGTGAAAAAATGTGAATTTTGTAAAGGGCCCCTCACCAGGTCTGGCCATTTTTGGCTGACAAGCGCATTACATACAGTGCGCACTAACGATCGTGTCTGCTAAGTATTACATCGCTACGTGCCGCAGAAAAAGCTGAAATTTCAAACCAAATGCCGTTTGCCCTTCTCCTCGCGAGTGCCATGCTTCCATTCAGAGAGTGATGTCTATATCACAAGTGCGCTGCGTACAGGTGCCCCAGAAGGTAAATGGCACATGAGCGGTGGCTGAACTGCATCTGTGTACGCTAGCGTCGGCAGCACGTGATAGAGAACCTGCGCAAAAATAATCTGTGGTGACGTTAGATACACATTTGGCCACTGCCTCATCGACGGCTCCGGCAAAAGTGCTCTGGTTCTAATGGTCGACGCTAGGGGAGCTTTTTGCACTGGCAGCAACCATTTATCAATGAAGCAGCTCTTCTCAGAATTTCTTGCTTCCTGCACACGTGACTATCGCCACTGGCCAAGCTTTGTTTCTCGAGGCACGTGACGATCGCCATTGTTACCCTGCCGCCAGGAACAAACTTGGTGGTTGTGCTGCAGTTCGGCGATTTCTAAGCCCAATAAACTACCACCGCATACGACCAATTAGTACTTTTTATTCGAGGAGTACAAAAATAGATGTCTACAAAAAAATCGACAAGGCAATCTTTTCTTCCTATAAAAACAAAGCTTGGCAAAGACACTCAGCACACGTGCAGGAAGCAAATGCTTCTGGCAATTGCTACTTGCCGCCGATAAATGATTGTTACAAGCATAAAGAGCTCACCTAGTGGCGCGCATAAGAATAAGTTCTTCCTCGCCTGAGCCGTCGATGAGGCAATGGTGAAATATGCATCGCACGGCTACCACAGATTACTTTTGCGCGCGTTGCCACTGCTAGCGCATGGAGATGCAGTTCAGCCACCGCTCGCGCACTTCGTTTACTTTCTGGGGCACCTGTACATCACGCTGTGACGTCACACTTTCAATGACACATCGCTTTGATAATTATTCAAGGAAACAGCAGTTCTTTGTTTGATCTGTTGCTTGAATAGATGAATTGAAGTTGATAGGGAAATAATGAAACCTCAAACCAAATGTAGAAGTAAAAAAGATTTTTTTTGAAGTGCAGGGTCCTCCCTTAATGCAGTTCCCGAGTGCAAGTATGATGTAATGTAGGCTCAAATGCATAATAGGCAACCTAAAAGCAGAAACATCTATGGAGGGGCTTTTTCGGCATCCTGGGGCTGATTATAATAAGTGGTTTAGCACCACACACTGATTACTCTGGTTGAATGATCCAGTAATTTATGCACTTCTTGTTCGCTTTTCTACATACAGTAGATTTCAGGTAATTCGACTCCGGTTAATTTGGTCCTGACCAAAGCTCTCACACACGTGCCCTACCCCAATGGTGACCGCAGCGGCAGAGTCTGTTCCGTATTTGTGGCACTTAATATACCGTAAATGTGTTCAACTTTTTCCATCATCTCCTGTTGAAAACACCCATTTTCGGCCTGCCCCAGGAACAATTTAAAGTGAAAATGGTAACTGACAGTGAATTATTAGTGTTTATAACGCACGCCTTTTTCCCCCAAGAAAATTTGGGTGGTGCAATCTTGTATGAGACCAAAACCAAAACTTCATTTGCAACAGCCCACTGTCAGAGCAAGCCTAGTCAGTTCCATTGCCATGGCTACATGTTGACCATGCATGCCTACAGTATGACTTCTCGCATAGCATGATGACGATGACATACCACTTTCAGTCTGATTTTGAAAGCACATTCAACTGACAAGTTATTTTACTTGTTAAGCTAATGGCAACAAGTCACGTCACATGTGCTTGGTGCTTCAGAGAACTGCATGCGTCGTAGGACAAACTAGTAAAGCGGTTAGTCTTGGTCTGTGAGGACCACCATCCTGTTTTCATTTGTTGCGGAGTCGTTTGATAAATGCAGAATATCAAACACGCTATGGACCACACAGAGTACATGTTGTGCCTCTTCATAGATGGTGATAAAGCGATGTCTTAGAGTAGTGACGGTGAACATTAAGTAAACAATTTTCAATTCTGTGAAGATAAAGTTAGCTGGTTTACTCTTTTTCTTATAATGGGAGGCATGTTATCTTTTTCTTGCTGAAAGATTGGGTTGCGTTCGATTCGGGAACATGCTTGAGTTGGAAATTGATGAGCGGTGTGTGATGTTTTTTTTGGTCTCTTCTTTAACTCGACTCGCCCGATAATGACAAACTTTGTTGGTCCCATAGGGTCACATTAACGTAAGTTAACTGTATACTGTGTGTAGCCATTTGGTTAATTCATTGTGCAATTACAGCAAATTCGTCTATAAAAGCATTGGTTAAAAGAGGGAGAGGGGTTTCACATAGCTCTGGGAAGGCTGGTGGGGTTCCACAAGGCCAGAAAGTTTGAGAACCCCTGCTTTATGGCGAACACATGTGCAGAGCTCTATTAATACCAGTGTGCAAGTGCATGGCCAATAGCACCACTGCATAGCCAGCCGTATGAATGTGTGCTACAAACGCCTGGTGCTGGTTGTTGACATAAATGGCAGCTTTTGCACTCACTGGCGTGATATCAGGGCACTTGAACTAACCAGTACCAGTGATGCTATCGATGTGCCAGTTGCGCTGAACTGCGCCGATTGACTAACTCTGCTACATCCTGCTACATTTGAGCAAAATATGAGAAATCTGCGCCCACTCTGCGCCGAAAGGGTTGCTTGGGTTTTTGAAAATGGAACGATGCTTTCAAGCGCTGTTTTACCGCACCATCTAAAGGTGGCATTGCGTGGACTAGCGGCTGCATTAGCTTCGCGATGGACCGAGTCAAGGGATCGTACTGCTGTTTCTTCTGTGGATTGCTGTCTATATTCAATACCTTCCATCCTGATGCGTGCGGGTTGCTTAGGCGACGGGACAGCCTTGCTTTTCAGGCGGTAGCGAGCGATCGCGCTGGTGCCAAGCCAGACTTCCCACTCCTGTATGACCAATATAAAACAGTGACAGAAGTTTCAGACGCTGTATGGTGTCGCGCTCGATTTTTTTAACATAACGCACACATCGGCATGGACATCGCAGCCATGAACAAATATCCGCTATTCAATTTATTGCCCCCACTTTTATTGGCGTGGCGATTGCACAGCATAAATGTTTTTTAGTGTTTCGATTGGATTTATGAACCAGTGACCACTTACTGCTTTAGTTTGCTATCGCTTTCATAAACCTGCTCCGAAAGTCCATTTTACTGCTCTGAAACATATTTTGGGCTGCTTCAAAAGTTGCTCCGAAATGGAGTGGGCCAGTAGCATCACTGCAATACATGTAAAAAGTCCAGACAGCTTATGAGTGCTCTGCCATCCAGTATAGCACTGTGAGCAAAAGCTGCTATTCATGTGCTTCCTAAGGTGGGCACAGGCCAACAAAAAGAAAGTGCGCTGCTTACTGGCAGTACAATTTTGTACTACAGCTGATAGCACCAGGGGTTATTGGCTGACATAACGCACATTGTGCACTTGCGCTTTGCTGTTCATGAGCTCTGTGCCAAACTATTTTCTTTCGCATACCAGAGAGCCTAGTGTTCACAAGAATATGGAAACTTGACCTGATTAACAGTGGTTGAACAAGGGAGAGTCTAGAGTTGGAGCCACCATTACGGCAAGAGGACGTGAGGCGAGCCTCCTTGTCAGAATGTTGACTCCAGTCCGAGCTACCACACTTGATCACATCAGTGCTTAGTGCTAGCTTAAATGTTACAGCACTGCAACTGTTAGCATATTTTCATTCGGTGTCCTGGTTTTCCATTTCATTTCTTTCTGCAGTCTTCCCTTTATTAATAATTCTGCTTTTCTCATCTAGGGAGGGGAAGACTTTCATCATAGGTAACACACCAAGAGAGTGGTAGATGTCACGAGATTTGAATGCCTGTAAAAAGGGCCCATTCTGGTATTCTTCCTCGTGAGACAAAAAACTGAGATGGCAATGCGAAAGAAAACAAAAATAAAGCGCACATATGTACTTCCAGGGTGTTTGTCAAAGTTTCTGTGCAGTGTGTGCGTGTACCCCCCCACCCAGCGCTCTATGCCCGCTTGTTGATGATTGTTTCCGTTGTCTCCAGTGTGTGTCCTCTTGACGCTGTTTCTAGGGCACAGCAGCAAGACTGGCTATGTGAGCGAGTGAAAAAAACAGAATGCTCTTCCTTTGAGGTCTTGTGTTGGTTAAAGAGAGTGTGAGAGAGAAAAGTGGAAGGACTGTCATGTTACGCCACATCTACAGCCCAACAACTCTAATGTGTCTCTGCTTCTGGCGAGCATCTTCCTCCTCCTCTTTCTGCAAGACACATGCCCTAAGAGCTTGGGAAAAGTGTACTAGCCCTTCAGTGCCTCTCCCCTTGCCCATGAAAATGTGCACCTGAGGGCAGGAGAAGATCCTTGCCGAGGGTCTTCCTTGCCGAGGGACTCCTGCTTGATTTGCATCTATTATTTTTTTCCCTACTTTGTGTGTCAGGTGCACGGCTGTGCCATTTGTGCACAGCCAGCAGCTGTTTCAAGTATGTCGCACACAAGTGCACGGAGAACTGTAATTGGGCTTTAATGTGCCCTATCTCCAGGAGCAGTTGCTGCTTTATTTAAATTGCTTGCTTTGGTATAAGTACTGCCATAGCTTTAAAAAAAAGATAAAAGCCTATTCAAATTTATGCAGACTTCTCACTCTTACAGTGTTTAGTGCATCTTCTAAAGTGTTCTAGTGCCCGGAAAAAAAAGTGAATAAAAATGAGCTACTGCCCTTGAGCTTTCAGCAGGAATTACATACAGCCAGCTTTTGTCGGAGTTTAGTTGTCTAATGGGTATCGTTCCCCTTTTGTTCTCCTAGGCTTTCTGCCCTTGGAATCGGGTGCCCACATTCTCAGCTCATGTGAGCCCATATGATGTGCTTCAAGTCAAGGACCTTGTTAGAGGTGAGGCATGTTGCTAGAGCACCGCACTGGTGTGCTTTTGGAAATGAACTTGCACTGACCAATCTTGGCTCGACTCCTTTGCTTTTAGCTGTTGTGACCACCTGCTCTTCTGATCCTGAGCGCATCATTCTGTGCATGGAGCCAGATAAACTTCCAGCACACCAGCGACACTTGAAGCTGGTAAGAACACTTCTGTGTAACACATTTATGTTGTGTGGTCTGTGTATAAACTAGATTATGCTTCTCTCAAAGAAATTGGACATGACACAACATGTAAAAAGCCTGTTTGCTATAAAAATAGTGATCCATCTGTTTGTCAGTATGTAGATGGATCTGGACAAATCGGCGGATAGTATTGGGGCTGTTGATAGTTGCTGTTTTGTTGCTCACAAGTGAGGCTTCTAGAGCTTGTAGAGCTTTACGTCTGTAGTCTTTGGCATGCCACTATTCCACTCTTCAAGTTCTGGTGCTGATTCTTGCTTCCTCTTTTTGTTTCACATTCAGTAGTGAGATGGCTGTTAAGCACCTTTATTGACAACTAGCTAATACAGTTAATCACCTTTTCTTCCTCCTTCATTTCTTTAATAAAGTAATTCTAATATGAATACAGGACAAGAGAACAGCAGGCAGCGTGTCTCAACCAGAGCAGCTCAGGCAATCTCGAGCTCACGCCTCCCGGACGACTGGCTATGTGGCTGCAGCGCTGGTCATTCCTCTTCACTACAATCGCCTCCCATCCAAAAAGGAGCCATCCTGGCGACTCATGGTGAACACAGAATCATTGGGTCGTAGTACGGCTTCAGGCGTTGTATGTGGACAATTTCACGCCCACGACAGCGTTGGTCCGTAGGTGGCATGACAGGCTCTACAATATATATAGTTCACAGGCGATGTCTGTACAACAACACGGTAGGGTCCTTGATATTTGGAAACAAGCTTGGATGAGAGTCCAGCAGGAATGGCAGGAACCAAAAGCCACACAAGGGAGTCCGGAAGAAAGTGACAATGCGGGTGATCATCGTCACGTCGATATTTTTGTTGCCTTTGGTCGATGGCTGTAAAGGAATGGGCGAGCTGATGGCATTCCTCGGCACGGCGGGCAGCTGCAGAGATGGGCGTACATTCGGAGGAGTCGGGTCTGTATGGAAGAATGGTGTCGAGGGTAGTCGAAGGTTCATGGCCATACAAGAGGAAGAATGGGGAGAAGTTTGTGGTCGCCTGTGGTGCAGTGTTCTAGGCGAACGTGATGAATGGCAAAATGAGGTCCTAATCAGTGTCGCCAATCAGAGCATGTCGCCAAGTGTGCGGTTAAATCTTTCCATCAGACCATTAGTTTGAGGATGGTAGGTGGTGGTGGTGCGATGAATGATGCGACATTCAGCAAGGAGCACGTTCATGACTTCAGAAAGGAAGACACGTCCTCTATCACTCAAAAGTTCGCGAGGTGCACCGTGACAGAGAATAAAGTTTTTCAGCAGGAAGGATGCTATTTCACGAGCGGTGGCTGCAGGCAGAGCGGCTGTTTCTGCGTATCTCGTCAAATGGTCGATGGCGACGACTATCCAGCAGTTTCCGGAAGCCGTGCTCGGCAGGGGTCCATACAGGTCAATGCCAATGCGATCGAAGGGCCTGGCCGGACACGGGATTCGCTGGAGTGGACCAGAGACATGCTGAGCAGGAATGTTGCGGCGTTGGCACTGAGGGCACGACCGAATGTACTTGCACATAAAGGTGTACATGCCACACCAATAAAACCTGGAGCAAAGCCGGGTGTACGTCTTGAAGACACCCGCATGTGTACACTGCGGGTCTGTATGGAAGGCAGAACATGTTGCACCACGAAGATGTCAAGGTATGACCAGCAACCACTTGCGGACGTCAGAGACATAATTCTGGCGATAGAGAAGTCCATCCCGAATTTCGAAGTGAGATGCTTGACGGCGCAAAGCTCGAGAAGGTGGAGGAACAATCGAAGGGTTTGAAAGGAAGCGGATAAGAGCTCTAATCCAGGCATCCTTGCGTTGCTCCGAAGCCATGTCGCAGCCTGCTGGGAATAAAAGCACTTCGTCAATGGCAGAGAGGCAGGCATCGCTTTCGGTTGACACGGGTGAACAGGAAAGCGCGTCGGCATCAGTGTGGCGGCGGCCAGACCTGTAGACAATGCGCACGTCGAAATCTTGCAACTGCAAAGCCCAGCGAGCTAATCGACCAGAGGGGTCCTTCAACGTGGACAGCCAGCAAAGTGCATGGTGATCTGTAATCACGTCGAAGGGGCGGCCTATAGGTAGGGTCGAAATTTACCAAGTGCCCAGATTATGGCCAAACATTCCTTCTCCGTAAAGGTCATAATTCTTCTCGGCTTTGGTGAGGGTGCGGCTTGCGTATGCAATGACGTACTCGTCGAATCCAGATTTGCGCTGCACGAGCACAGCGCCGAGTCCGACACCGCTGGTGTCGGTGTGTACTTCGGTCGAAGCTGTCGGGTCGAAGTGACGCAGTATAGGTGACGAGGTCAGTAGATGACGCAAATCTTGGAAGGCATCGTCACAAGCGGGTGACCAGGCGTAATCGTTCAAGTTGCTCCGTAGAAGGTTATTCAAGGGAGCAGTGATGGATGCAAAATTCCGAATGAAGCGGCGAAAGTAAGAACACAGGCCAAAGAAGCTGCGAAGTTCTCTTACGGAGGAAGGTTTTGGAAAATCAGCAACTGCATGGAGCTTGATGGTGCCAGGAAGAATACCGTCTTTAAACACTACATGGCCAAGGATGGTGAGCTGACTTGCGCCTAAGTGGCATTTCTTCAGGTTGAGCTGAAGGCCGGCGGAAGTTAGGCACTGTAACACTTCCTCCAGCCTACAGAGATGGGTGGGAAAATCGGGCGAAAAAATAACCACAGGCACGTTTTCCACTTGAGACCATGCAAAAGGTTGTCCCTCATATGTTCAAATGTTGCGGGGCCGTTGCAAAGCCTGAAAGGCATAACAAGAAATTCATATAGGCCATCTGGTGTTACAAAGGCCGTTTTAGGTTGGTCTTCGGGTGCCATAGGGACTTGTCAATAGCTGCCTCGTAAGTCGATGGAAGAGAAGAACTCCGCACCTTGGAGACAGTCAAGGGGGTCATCAATTCTTGGAAGAGGGTAAACATCTTTACGAGTTATTTTGTTAAGACGACGGTAATCGACAGAATCGCATCGATCCATCCTTCTTCTTAACAAGAACAACGGGAGATGCCCAGGGGCTATCCGAAGGCTGAATGACGCCGCGCGTGAGCATGTCAGCTACTTGATCATCGATAACACAGCGCTCTGTCGCGGATACACGGTATGGTCTTTGTCGTAGTGGCGCACTGGTACCCGTGTCGATGCGATGACAAACAGTTGACGTGCGGCCCAAGGGAACATGCTGGCAGTCGAAAGATGAACGGAACTTGTCGAGAAGGCGTAGAAGCTAGTTGCGTTGGGAAGCAGTCAACGTGTCGGCGATGAAGCCATGTAAAACATCGGGCGAAGTTGGCTCCTGCGCGGGGTTACAGGTCACTCCGGCGACCTCATGAGTGGTGATGGAACCAGTTGGCATGTCAATAATGGCAGCAGGGTCGACACACTGGACGTGGCCAACGCACTCCCTACGAAGCAAAGTGAGAGGACAGGACAATCGGGTGGCGACGAGCAGTCTGCTGACACCGGCATGAATGTCCAAAAGAGCGAAAGGCAGCAGGGAACATTTGCGACAAGCGAAAATTGCAGATGGCGTAAAAAGGGCACTGGCACCATCAACAATGTTGCATGACACCGTGGCAAGGGCAGATGAGCGCGGTGGAATTGTAACGTCTTCAGCAACAAATACTTTATCTTCAGGTTCACGAGCGTCAAGGAGTGGGGCATGACACAGCGTTTGAAATTCCACTGCAGCACGAGAACAGTCGATGACGGCCTTATTAGTGGAAAGGAAGTCCCAGCCCAAAATAAGATCATGCGAACAAGAACACAGCACCAAAAATTCGATGATGTAGAGGAGGCCGTTGATCAAAACGTGAGCAGTACACGCAGCTGCAGGTGTGATGCGGTCGGCGCTTGCAGTACGAAGTGATACATTTGTCAGGGGCGTCGTAACCTTTCTGAGCGAATGGCAAAGATGGGCACTAATAACTAAAACTGTGGCACCAGTGTCAACGAGAGCAAGTGCAGTGACGCCGTCCACATGCACATCAAGAACATTAGTCGGAGAAGGGAGAGGCCTTGGTCTGTTCGTGGGTGACTCAGTTCTTGCCTCTGGAACTGCGGCGATTAGTTTTCCCGTTCAGGCATAGAAGGACGACGACGCATCGGCGAAAGTAAGTGGCGTCGAGGCGCTGGCAAATGGCGTCAACAAGAGGGCGGTGGTCGGAGTAGGAAGACATCGGGCCAGGGTTCTGAGACGCGGAGGATGGACGGGTATGGGGAAACGTATGGTTCGGTGTCGAAGCTGCGGCGGTAGGATGGTGCATGGCGACGGCAAAATTGTGCAATATGGCCAGGGAGACCACACGCAAAGCATACTGGCCAGTTGTCAGGAGTGCGCCATTGTCCACTGCTGTGTGGGTACCGCGGCTGAACGAACTGAGGAGCTGGACGCAGTGGCACGGCTGATGGGCATGGCACAAAGGCCTGAGGTGGTGGCCGCGCGAGAGCCTCTGCGTAGCTGAGAGGTGCAGTCACCTCGGAAAAAGCAACGGGAGTCGGCACCGGCGGAGTCTCACGGGCAGAAGGGAGAGCGGCGCAAACTTGCTCGTGGATGACCTGGCAAAGATTGGCCGGCAAAGGCGAGGGTGGTGGTGTGGTTGAGGACAGCAGCGAAAGCTGACGAGCGACCTCAGCACGGACAAACTCCTTTATCTGGCCAAGCAGGGAGTCCATCTCAGGAGCCGCAGTCATGCTCGCGAGGGTTTCGTCGGACACAGGTGGGCGCCGCGTGAGAAGACGCTGTCTGCAGAGCTCGTCGAAACTCTGGCAAAGCTCAATGACCTGAGAAACAGTGCCTGGGTTTTTGGACAGCAGCATATGAAAGGCATCGTCGGAAATGCCCTTCATGATGTGGCGTTCCTTGTCCGCCTCCGCCATCGCCGGGTTGACACGCCGGCAGAGGTCGACGATGTCCTCTATGGTAGCTGGTGAACGTTTCACCAGTTTGCTGGGATCGGCTTCGTAGGCGTTGTTCCGCGCAAAGTTTGCGCACGCCAGGGCGGCTGAAAACGTATGTGATGCTGGTTTTGAAGCTAGCCCACGTGCGGAGATCGGCTTCCTGGTTTTTGAACCAGAGCTTGGCGACGCCCAATAAATAGAATATCACGTTGGCTTGCTTGAAGGAATCATCTTATTTGTTGGTGTTGCTGGCGCGTTCATACGATTCCAGCCAATCTTCAATGGCTTTCTCATCGGTGCCGCTGAAGATGTCAGGATCCCGCTGACGCTGGGCACCGGCACATACGATGGCTGGAGTAACCAATGGGTATGTCGGGCTGGGGGTCGTCGGGCATGACGGACGGCAGAGTTCAGGTGCGTAATTCCAGGTTGGGGAAAGCCGCAGCACCTCCACCAGAATCTAATATGAATACAGGACAAGAGAACAGCAGGCAGCGTGTCTCAACCAGAGCAGCTCAGGCAATCTCGAGCTCGCGCCTCCCAGACGACTGGCGATGTGGCTGCAGCGCCGGTCATTCCTCTTTACTACATACCAATTTAGTCATCAGCCACACATATAACCACTAGTTTCTGAATGGCTGGTTAGTGGCTAGTAATCTGAGATTTTAAGGAGCTGTTGAGCTAGCAGATCTTGGCTTGAAACATTTGAAGAAAGAATCATGTAGTAGTGAAACTTGGTGTAATGGCTCGATGTGGAAAAGCTTTTTTAAGGCTTTCGCATTCTAATTGTTTACAGAGTTATTGAACAAAATTCTTGTGTATTCTTTTATTTCTAAGTTCTCCCTTAACATTTTCCAGGGCTTGGTTACCGAGGAAGAGATCCCTTCCCACCACAAGTGAGTTTGAGCAGCATTTTGGCCAGCTGTTCTCCTGTTAGCAGCAACAATCACTTTGAGGTGTCTGCATGTAGACTTTGTGATGCACTTTATTTTCTTGCATGCAGGCGGCTGATAAGCACTCATGGCTGCTCATATCAGGAAGTCCTTGAGAGAACCATCGGTTTCAACAACCCAACCACTGCTAGCCATCTCTGTTCAGCATTGGGCATCCCGTCTTGGAGGCAGGCATCTCTTACCAAGGCTTTGCATATGTGAGTGGTGCTTCAGCAATGCTGTTTAGCCACAGGAGGCTGTCTCACCCATTACTGACGCCTACTGACATAAAATTTCAGACATGCAATGTTTGTGGTGATGTTGAACTCTTTGTAGGCATGAATATTTTTGGGCAAGTGTTACTGGTGACTATTGCATACATAAGAAGGAGCCGTTTTCTGACTAACTGCAGTACCCTCAGACAACAAGGCTAAGTAATGTGTTTTGACTCTCGAGTCTTGGAGAGTGGGTGCGATTTTTAGCCAGGAATGCTGACGTCGCTGAATGAGGTGCGAGAGCATTCGTGGCTGTAATCTCAATTTGACTGCTTCTTCCTGACTATCTGCTTGCAATACAGTTAAACATTTCATATTGATACGTGCGTGACATGCCTAGGTGTCCGGCCGTCGGTGCATCGTGAAGCTGGCGCAAAACAGTAGAGTGAAGATGCATGGGAACAACAAGCAAGAGCTCAGCGCCGTCAGGCCGGGCATTGTAGCGGTGTAAGGTGTCATTGTGGAGCACAAACATCCGTAGGGAAGGGTCAGGGTGTGGTGAGTTGACACTGTCTATAATAGGCCGCAAAGATAAGTCGCGGTGCTGTTCGTCAGCTATGTGGACGAAGTCTGTAATGGCCAGAACAAAGGTGTCAGGTTCATCTTCTAGTGTATCAGGGGGATCGACCGGGTATCGTGACAAGCAGTCAGCGTCTTGGTGAAGCCGTCCAGATGTGTAGAAAACAGAAAATGAGTACTCTTGCAAGCGGAGTGCCCAATGGCCAAGGTGACCAGTGGGATCTTTGAGCGAGGAAAACCAGCAAAGCGCATGGTGGTCTGTAATAACAGAAAAGTGCCTGCCATACAGGTACGAACAGAATTTTGCGATGGCCCAGACGAGTGCTAAGCACTCGCTTTCTGTGATGGAGTAATTTTGCTCCGAAGGCGACAGAAGGCGGCTTGCATAGGCGACCACGCAGTGGAGGCCGTGCTGCTGTTGTGCAAAGATGGCGCCTATACCGTGGCCACTGGCCTCGGTACGAACGTCCGTGCTGGCTGACGGGTCGAAATGTGCTAGGACAGGTGGGTTCATTAGGATGGCAACGAGCGATGAAAAGGCATCCGCTTGGTCATGACCCCAAGTGAAAACGACGTCCTTCTTGAGTAGGCCAGTTAGAGGGCGGGCCACTTCCGCTAAGTTCTGGACAAAACGATGGAAGTACGAGCACAGGCCAAGAAAACTGCGGACATCCTTGGCCAACCGTGGAGTAGGGAACTGACTAACCGTGTGGACTTTGTCAGGGTCTTGCTGCACACCTGCAGTGTCAACAAGGTGGCCGAGTACGCAGATTTGACGGTGCCCAAAGCGACATTTCAACGAGTTAAGCTGAAGACGAGCACGGCGAAAAACATCAAGGACGGTGGACAGGCGAGTGAGATGGTTTTCAAACGTAGTCGAAGAAACGATAACATCGTCCAGGTAGCAAAGGCATATGGACCACTTGATGCCTCAAAGAAGAGAGTCCATCATGCGCTCGAAAGTAGCAGGGGCGTTGCATAGGCCAAAAGGCATCACTTTAAATTGATAGAGGCCATCAGGAGTCACAAAGGCGGTCTTCTCGTGGTCTTGGTCGTCCACAGCGATTTGCCAGTATCCTGAGCGCAGGTCGATGGAAGAGAAATATCTGGCGCCGTGCAAGCACTCCAGTGCGTCATCAATATGCAGGAGAGGATACACATCCTTCTTGGTAATCTGGTTGAGGTGGCGGTAGTCTACACAGAATCTCCAGCTATTGTCCTTCTTTTTCACAAGTACGACAGGAGAGGCCCAAGGACTGCATGAGGGTTCAATTATGCCTTTGCCCAGCATTTTCTCCACTTCCTGTTGGATGACAGCACGCTCCGGAGCTGACACACGGTAAGGCCGTCGGTGAATAGGACTCGCATCGCCAGTATGAATGCGATGGGTGACGACGGAAGTCTGGCCCAAAGGACGGTCGCCAAAGTCAAAGATATCCTGGTAGGAAACCAGCACGTGGCGAAGGGCAGCGGACTGTGCCGGAGCGAGGTCTCCTGATATCATGCGGGCGAAGTGGTCGCAGGACGAACCTGACTGCGATGACGGCGGTGAAAAATCCGGTGGAGGTTCTGTGGTCAGGGCAGAAACCGTGTGGCTGGCCAATGGGGTCAGATGAGCGAGTGATGTGCCGCAAGGAAGAACTTGCGTCGAGTAGCCAAAATTGAGGATGGGAAAGGCGGTGCCATTGTTTGTAACTGTCACCACCGTATAGGGGAGCGTGACGTTGCGTGTCATGGCGACCTCAGGAATAGGGCAGGCAACCTAGTCGCTGTCGGGTAGGGGCGGAAAGGCTGAAAGCTGGACGTATATTGCGGCTTGCGGAGGTAGTTGAAGAAACTCGACGGAGCGTAGGCGGGGTGGGCCGGCATCGACGTTGTCGGGTCACGAAGGAAGTTCTAGCTGGAGAAGGCCCGCGGAGCAGTCGATAAGGGCAGCGT
Source organism: Dermacentor silvarum (assembly GCF_013339745.2). Classification (NCBI taxonomy): domain Eukaryota; kingdom Metazoa; phylum Arthropoda; class Arachnida; order Ixodida; family Ixodidae; genus Dermacentor; species Dermacentor silvarum. The sequence continues at coordinate 374,234,660 of NC_051154.1, read as the reverse complement.
GTGTGGACAGAAAGTCGATTCCCAAGATGAGGTCATGGGGGCACTGTTCTAGAACAGCAAAAAGAACAGATGTGTGGCGACCAGAAATAGTGATGCGTGCAGTGCACATTCCAAGTACGGCAGGTGTACTTCCGTCTGCTACTCGGACGGTAGGTGAAGTCGCGGGCGTCAGGACTTTCTGGAGGCGGCGCCGGAGGCTCGAGCTCATTACAGAAATTTGTGCGCTGGTATCAACAAGAGCGGTAACTGCCACACCATCAACCAGAACTTCAAGAAGGTTGCATCGGGTATAAGGGACAATCAGAGGATTTTCAGGCCGGGTCGTAACTGCAGCGTCACCTTCGGGGGCTGCACTTGCTAGTTTTCCGAGAGGCAGCCAAAGGGAGACCGAGAGCGGCGAGGTTGGGGTGAGCGGGACTGACGGCGCTGGGGCGATGGTGAGCGGCTGATCCGGTTTTCCCTAGGAGGACGTTCGGCACTTGAGGCCTCAGGATGGAACGATGGGGCATATGGTGCACGGTCCAGGCGATTGTAAGTGTTTAGTCGATAGGACGTGGGCCAGCGGCTGCGGCAATGGTGGGCGATGTGTCCAATCCTAGAGCACGTGAAGCAGATGGGCCGGTCATCATGCGTGCGCCAATCGGCTGGATTTTGATCACGTGGCCTGAAGGTCGTGTTCGGTCTTGCAGCAGCGACGACAGGGGCGACGACAGGGGCGACCGGGTTGGTAGCAGCATGACCGTTATCAAAGGTGGGTAAAATGCCCATATTTGTGACCTCTTGGTGAACAACGGCCTGAATTAGCGAAATCAGAGCCAGGTTGTTGCTTTGCATTCCGTCATGAGGGGTAACGGGTGCCATGGCCTCGAGTTCTCGACGGACGATCCTGGTGACGTTTTCAGGAGCTTGCGCTTGCCGAAGCATGGCTAAACCTTCGCAGGAGGACGTGGCAGCCGTATTGGGAAGTCGGTCGAAGCGGTGAGTGATACGTTGACTTTTGGCCAGCTCAAAACGACGACATTCAGCGATGACTGACTCCACCGTTGAGCAGTTCTTACACAGTAGCAGATTGAATGCGTCATCGGCTATGCTTTTCAGTACATGGCCCACTTTCTCCACTTCAGGCATGTCCTTGTCGACCTTGTTGCACAGAGACAACAGGTCCTGAGTATACGAGATGTACGGCCCCGTGGACGTCTGGGGTGCGATCTTGTACGCGTTCCAAAATGGAACGGAGGCAGTCTGTTCCATAGAGCCGCACACGATTGGTCAATTTGATTGTCACGGTTCAAATTGACCAATCGTGTGCGGCTCGATGGAACGGACCGCCTCCGTTCCATTTTGGAACGCGAACAAGATCGCGCCCCAGAGCACGAATTGCGAGCCCCTGCTTGGCCGTTAGTTGTCGTGCGATAGGTCTCCCAAATAGATCGCGTAATTTCTGCTTACAGACGTCCCAACTCATCAGATCTGCCTCATGCGTCTTGAACCAGAGTAGCGCAGTGCCCCGCAAATAGAAGATGAGATTTGCCAGCATTATGGTCGGGTCCCACTTGTTAGTGCGGCTGACGCGCTCATACATTGCCAGCCATGCATTGACGTCCACGCCGCTTGTGCCGTTGAATGTCCCGGGATCACGAGGGTGCAAGAGAATGACCGGTGACAGGTCTTGCTCACACTGGGTCGCTTGGTTAGTCATTGTGGTGGCAGCAACGCGCCGTCCGCTGTGAAGATCCAGTTCCCGGTGTTGTAGCGAGCGTACCCCGCATCTCCACCAAAGATGTTATGGGGAGAATATATATACAATGGATATATTTACAGGGTAAGGCGCACAACGCTGCAGCAATCGTTCAGGAGAGCATGTGCACACCACAGGATCGCCGCTCGTGACAATATAATGAAATTATCTATATAATGAAGTATTAACCTTATAAGTTATTGTCCATAGAACATCATGTATTTAGAACCTCAGTATAGCAAAGCGTGTTCATACACATAACTAAATTTCACTGCCGCCGCAAAGGAATATTGAGGCAATAAAAGGAAACTTCCGTGGATGCTGATGGTCACATGGTTGAATTTCAAGTGGCTGCTTGTTTGGGTGCAAGAGAAAGTGTGTGAGGGTGAGCCAAGAAGGATGGTGGCTTGGTGAATGCCATCTTCCCATGCAAGCAGGGGGAAGTGAGCTCATGGTAACACAATAAAATGCGTGGGAGGGGAGGGGTGAGGAAGTGGGGGGCAGGTTTGGTGCGCATCTCCTTTTTCTAACGTGACCATGGCTGCGCGTGGCTGAGCACATTCGCAGCCTGCGCGTCTTGTTTTAGAACTAATCTGCCACATGTGCAATGACTGGGCATGCCAAGATGGCGTGGCATCATGTGCGCTGTATTTCCTCGTGTTTGGTTTCACTGGCACATTGAAGCGAGAGGCAAATGAAGCATTCGCTCCCTGCTACCAGTGCTATTTATGATAGGGTTGACCCACTGTGCTCGACACTATCAGCCGTGGTGGCAGAGTGGACGTGAAAGCGTGGCTGGCATTGTTTCGTACCACCTATGTGAAGATAGCGTCAACACTGCATGAAACCACTTCTTTTGTCGCCAACTATAAAATTCAACAAAATGATTTTTTTTGCTTGATTCAAATTTGCTTTTTTCATTTGGCCAATCATTCGGAAAATTTTTTGCAGCCCCTTCTGTGCAAGAAAAAGCCTTTGGCAACTACATATTTGCATAAAAGGTGGAATTTCAAAATAATGTAATATTGATATATAACAAAGCTAATTGCCGATATTGTATTACCGACTTCATTATATCGAGCTTTCACTGTATGATGCACCCTGAAATTTTCTGGTCACGTACATAATCGGTTATTATCAAAAGAAAGCATAGGTTATGAAGCAATGAAATGTTTGCAGGGCTTAATTACTAAATGGCACACTCCATGAGCTGTGCGAGGGCAGTAGAATTTGTGTAGGCAAACACTGGAGGACATCAGCAGTACCGGTGAAGGCAACTTTTGGGAATGTCATAAAACAGCCTCTTGAACTGTATTACTTGTTTAAAAATTTTTTTTTAAATAGAAGAGATACTGGAATACACCTGTAATAATTGCCATTGCTAGCATCTTCACGCTTCTGTATAAGTGGACGCTGCTCGTCATTGCAACAAGAATTGTGTGTGCTTTGCTTGAACACAGAATGACAACGTGTTGCCACCATTGCTGCTAAATTTGTTACTACTAAATTTGTTACTACAGGGGCCTACAAGAGGTGCTAAATTTGTTACTCATGTAATATTCTTGAATTAGCATTGGTATAGGATAGTATTGTTTCTTTTGACCAGGTTTGGTAATACCTCGACTTAGGCATTGGAATGTTGCTGTAAAAACGCATTCTGTACTCTTTGTGGAGCCTGTAACTTTCAGATGCTCCATTTTTCTAGCATAACCTTGGTTGGCTGTTCCTAAAGCATACATTTCTGGTGCTGTTGCAGGAAAGAATACCCCAAAGAAGACTATGCAACTGCTCTGCGGAAGGCCCAGTCATCCACAGGGGCCTACAAGAGGTGCGTGTATGCCTTGTTTAATTGGTAATTTTTTCCGCAGACTGTAGCAAAAGCCCACATATAATAGTAGCAGTAACATCACAACACTTCTCAGGACCTTAGTACGAGACAGTGGTATGACACAACGTACAGGCTGTTTCATACTTAGGGGAAATCTCGGAGCGCCTGGCATCGCGATGCGACTATCGCTGCAATCACGCGCGGGCAGCATAGCAGCTCGCACGTGCACAGACGCTTCAAGGGTGTAGAGTTGAACCGCGTCATCTGCTACGGCAGCGCGCGTGCCGCATTGTCGGCCAGCGCACGGATATCATTGTTAATGCGGGAACTGGGCCGATACTCTGCACTAATCATTTTCAGAAAAATCTGCGCCGCAAGATGGGACACCAAGAAACAAGGAACGACAAACTCGCACGTGCTTTCTTTCTTCGTGTCCCGTCTTGCTGCGCAGTTTTTTCAGATGTTCCCGTACCCAATTTTCCAACTTTCAACGCTTGTCTGCACTAAACGTTGTGCAACACCAACCTCTCAGTCTTTATTCGTGATAATGGGGCACTAGAAACAGTATTTGACAACATACCTTGTTTGCTCTATCGAAACATCGTGGTACTGTGTGCGTTCACGAATGTTTCTTCAGTGTGTGCGCGCCGCAGTAAGCTTGGATGAGGAAGACACGATAATGAGCATGCACCGTGCGTGGTCTTTATTTGACTTTAAATAAAACAAAACACTCAGTGGTGACTGCCGAGCAGCTGAGTGGGTTACGAATGGGAATGAATTCAGGAATGATTTAGGTTAGAACAACCACCTGAACGTGCTTATTCTCAACGATATTTTATTACAACAGAAAGGACTCGCTCCCGGCGCCGAAATGCACTCGTGACGCTTCTAAGTTCATCTCCCTAGCGGTAGCGATGATAGCGCTCATTCTAGATGGCAGTGAATGCATGGTGTCAGCGATGTGTTCTGCCGCAGCATGTCCCATTCGTTGACGATGGGGGCGTGGCATCACAAGATCCAGATTGAGCTGAATAAAACTGGGGCTCGTCTGCCGTACGTTTTTCCATTTTTTTCTTGTCTGAAGAGAGCAATACTGTGTTGTTTGCCTGGTTTACCATGTCCCGTATACCAGAAAAAGCGACTTAAGATTATTGAACTGTGTTGTAAAAACTACACTCAAAAAAGCATAGCAGAGATGGCAGGAAGGTCCGTCAAAGCGGTCAACAGGATTCTACAGGCTTACAAGAAAGAAGGTCAAGTCAAGGATGCGCCACGCGGAAGTCCGCCAAGAGCCACAAAGGATAATTAAGATTTGTCGATTGTTGCGGCTACTGTGGTTGCCCACCGCGCGTCGCTTCAAGAACTTAGACAAAGCCTGCAGCTGAGGGCTTCAAGGTCTACTTTGAGGCGGCGACTCAATGAAGCCGGCCTAAGGAGTAGAGCCGCTGCCCAAAAATCTTTGCTTAGGGCCACAAACAAAGCAAAGCGGCTCGATTTCGCGCAACTACACGAAAGCTGGATGGTGGAGCAATGGCAGAACGCTGTATTCAGCTATGAGTGCACCTTCACTACCACTGGCGACCAGCGAGAACAAGTTTGGCGCCCTGCAGGAACACGGTAACTTATTCTGCAGAATCAGTTGTACGTTGTTCATCCATACTATTAAAATATTAGTTCGTAATATTTAGATTGGCTTACCTCACGCGCGGGTTCAGCCTAAGTTTTTATGCTTTGGGGAGACCAATAATTAACTTTTGAAGTATTTCTTCACTTAAGAATGAAATAATGCTACTATATTAGGCTAACCTATTTGCTTAATAAATTCAGTCACTCCACCAAGATGAGAGAACTTATTCCGGTCAATAGTGGAGTTTTAAGTTTGGAACGTGGGTTTAAAGCTTCCCAAGCATTAAAAAAGCTCAGCCATAATTCTTCTTTGTAAGCCGCAGTATCAGCAAAGCGCACATATTGCCTTCCAGACGCGTAGTGACAATATCATAGCGGGTACATCTTCACTTCGAAATGTTATGATTTTTGACGTAGTGGGCACTTAGCAACTGTATTGGTAGCTGTCCAAAGAGAGTTTGTAACAGGGTCTAGAAAGGGCACTCCTCCAGCTTTCGCTGACTGTGCTGAGTGTCTCGCGCAGGCCTGGTGTTTTTTTTTTTAGAAAATATCATTACCTAATGTAAAATATCGAAACTCAGCATATGCTTGTTTCTTTGTCCCAGCTACATGCCGCGGTACGTGCAGCGAGTCACCGCCAGCAGGCGCGCTGGTGTGAGTGTGTGGGCATGCATTAGCAAAGATGGTCTGGGCCCACTCATCTGCCTTCAAGGCAAGTTCACCGCTGAGAGGTATGGGGCGATTATAAACGTACTGATTTTGTACATTCTTGACGGCCCATTCCCGGAAGGCGACTACACCTTCCAACACGACAGGTCACCAATCCACACTGCTCGTGTAGTGAGAGAACTTCTTGAAGAGCACGGTGTGACTGTCATGGAATGGCCGCCTCAATCCCCGAACCTGAATTTAATCGAAAATCTCTGGGGCTTTATGAAAATGTCGCTGGCGTGCCATCCTATACACGGGCTGTCCGAGGATCGGTTGTGGTCCGCCATCTTCAGCGAGCGGGACGCCCTGAGAGTGAATACATCGCTCATCGAATCACTGTACGCCTCACTGCCGTCCAGAATGAACGCCTTCATCGCTGCCGCTGGTGACATGACAAGGTACTAAGTTGGATGCGTCACGGGCACATTTCGGAGCTGGCTAGCGAGTCTTGTGGTTGTGAAATGTCGTCGTAAAGAGACACGTTCAGGCTTTGTCCTCACCTAAAACATTCCTGAATTTGTTCCCATTTGTTTTATTGTGTTAAGCCAGCGCAGCAGCACAACTCTTACTGTTGAGTGCTTTTTTTATTTAAAGTCAAAGACAACGCACATTGCGTGCTAATTGTCGTGTCTTCCTCGTCCCAGCGTACTGCGGTGCACACACAGTGAAGAAATATTCATGAACGCACGAAGCACCACGGCGTTTCGAGAGAGCGAACAAGGTATACTGTCAAATTCTGCTTGTAGCACCCCATTATCACAAATAAAGGCTGAGAGGTTGGCGTCGCACAATGTTTAGTGCAGATTATCGGCCCAGTTCCTGCACTAACAATGATATCCGCGCACTGGCCAGCAATGCAGCAAGCAAGAGTGGCCGTAGCAGACGATGCGGTTCAAAACTACACTCCTGAATCATCTGCACACGCGCCAGCTGCTGATGGTGCATAGTTGCAGCGCTGGCTGCATCACAATGCCACGCGCACCGAGATTTCCCCTAAGTGTGGAACAGCCTGTACAGTTTGGTTCAGCAAACACATCACCACATATTTAATTTTCTTAATTTATTCTTTATACTGTTGAGCTGTAATTGTGTTGTCACTCCTGCAATTGGCTTGATCATCACTAGCTGTTGGAAATACTGATGTCTTTATGTGTCTAGCACAGCATATCAAGTTTTAATTTTAAAATTCTACAAGGTGTCAGCTTGGCTTCCATCAATTATTCTGGAGCAATACTTTAGGTAGATCAGCACAAGTGCATTGGCCAAGCCAGCGGGCAGAATGCCTGCCACTTCAGTGAGATGTTAGGCCAGATGCCATGTCATGCAAAAATGAAATTATCCCCAAAAGTGATAAACTTCAAGAACACAGCCCCTGTAGTGATTCTGCAGCGATATAATGCATGCCTACATCATTGGCACAGAGTGACCTGTGCTTCTGTAGTCCTCATTCCTAAGAGTAACACATACACTTCTCGTGTAGTTTAGTGTCCATCTTCTTTGACATTTATCTGCCTAACTTGCTGGCATTACTCTGCAAAAAACGAAAGGAGAAACTGGAACAAAACGAAAGGTACGTATAGCAACAATGCAAGATGTTGGCACATGTGGTTCTAACAGGCTACAGAATTTCTAAACAAAATCCTGGGCAGCCTCGACTATTTGTTTGAGGTTCTTGCACACTTGGCAATCTGATGTTTAAGTTGTTAGGGAACCTACAGTCCCACTGCTGTGTCCTAATTTTCTCCTTAACATTTAGTATCTTGACTCACAGGATCTGCTTTTTCAAGAGCACTTCGTAGCAAAAATGTGCACCCATAAACACGCACACCAGTGTTTCTATCTGAACAAACAATAGTCTCTTAGGTTGAGTGACTTGCATTTAGGATGCTATTGAGCATTACTAGTGCATAGACCAACTGTGAAAGCTCGAGTTACCATAGCACAACTCAACATATTGACCTAAGACACACTTGTTGAGCACTGTGAAGTCACGTGAAGTGCCTGTGTTCTCATAAAAACATACATCGTGTGACGTAGAGCATTACGCTTTTCACTATGGTGTGCTGATGCAGGGTGTGGGCAAAAGTCATTTTTCTAAATGCGAGCAATTCGTAGGGCTCTGAGAAACACATTGGCTGTGCCATTGCTTATAGTTGTCTTCTGAGCAGCGACCTTGCATTTATGGGACGAGGAGGAGGAACAAAGCTTCCACTGTGATGCAAGAATCTCCCCCTGGGCAAATCATTCCTTCTGAACAGTAATATTAATCTTTACAGAAAGAAACTTGACGGTTAAGACTTGGCATGTGCGTGCATGGGGCATGTGCATGCATTTTGTGGATGTATGCTAGTTATCCAGGGCAGGGACTGATTCTTGTATGATTCAAAATAATTTATTGGATGGCCATGTGCTTGGCATTACCAATTTGCACATGTACATATCTGTTGTTCGATTTTACGAACCGCTCAAGCAGTTGTCATATTAAAGTTATGTGTGGGCTTCACTGCAGAGCTTTATAAGGATTCAAGTGATGGTGGGGCTTTTTTCTTGTTGCTAATGGAATATGTCTCAAGCCTACAAGCATTAATTTTTCATTTCATTTTAACCTCCATAGATGTGACGTAAACAGCTTGTAAGTTTCACTCTCTTTGCTGGTAGGGCCCTCATGCCCGGCAATATTCTGGCCAGGTAATGCCTTGGCACTGTTACCTTTGGCCACTGCTTAGTCTCTGCACCAGATTTGTGTGCGTCTGTGCTACTGGTTCCCCGTGGTTGATGCTTGGGTGACTGGCTGGGTTTTCTCCCATCGGCTTCCTTATCAGCCTGTTCCTCCTCCTCTCACTTTGCAATCAATCAAGCACCATGTCTGCAGCGGCTCAGTGCTATTCTAAAACCACAGGGGATGGGCTACAAGAATTATAAGTATTGTCGTAACTCGTAAGTAGAGTGGCGAACTGATAAGGAAACTAGGACAGGCTAATTTTTGCGCACCCATAAATCTCTGTGCATCTCTTCGTTTATTCTGGGAGGATAATCATGGTAAATGCAAGTTCCAACAGGATAGCCAGTCTAAGCTCTCAAAGAAGGTTTACTAATGCCATAACACTATGGTTAACCTGTGTTGACTCGAGCGTTTGCATATTACATGTTTTGTGTTTTGTGCACACTTCTACACTTTCTATAATTTCGACAGTCACTAGTGTATGCAAAATTTCCTAAATTGAAAAATTATTGTCAAGTGCTTTTTTGTTTTGAAAGTGCTTACCTCCCTGAAAACTTTAGTACCTCTGTAACCCACATTTTAAGGCATAAAATTTTTTTTTTGCAGGAGCACTTAAAGCTTCTGAAATAGAAGATCATTGCTAAAATTCCTCTCAAACTGATACAACAGTGATTGCTATTGTTATTTGCACAGTAGTTGAAATGTTCATGATTAATAATCTGTTCAAAGAGGCTTGCTGGCATATCGCCATCCCCACAGGCAATTTAAAATTTTTCAGTTGAATTTGGAGGCAGCTTAAGCGAAAATTGACGTGGCTCACTTGGCTGAGCTGTACAAGTTCTGGAATGCACAAAGAATTAAGAAAAACTATTGGGAGAGAGTTTGCAGCACAAAATGAGAGGAGGCTTGTCAATATTTGAATTAAAGCAAGTAAAGCCCATCACTCTTGAGATAGGACCAGGTATTTGTGGAATGCTGTTTTTTGAAGTGTAATGTTACGTACATATGGGATAACGTAGCACACCACATTAAGTACAGGAAATGATCCTGCAGTAAGCACACTAATAATAGACTTCTTGTGGTGCGTACACAAACAGATCAGTGTATTCACCCGTATACAGTTAGCAAAAACAAATAATGAACATGATAAGGACACATATGCCATAAGGAAATATGTGAATGCAGTGAAAGAAAGGGTCTTAGTAAAAGCAAATACATACCTGTGAGCAATATGGTTCATGCACTTTGTGAAAAAATGCTTTAGAGCAATGGCAGCAAGAAGCAAAAGATAGTAGTAAGAAAGCAATAGTTTGCATGTAGGTGTTCAAATGTTGTATGTGCGAATTGCAAGTCCACTAGCTAAGTTAACTAGCTTCAGAAAATGTGTGGCAGTTCTCCATCACTCCTGCATCTGCAGTCTCTTTAACCAGGGGGGTGGTCATTGTTGCAATGTTGCTACTGCCGTCTGTTTTCCTGGGTCTTTGCTTGCTCATTGTTGCACGTGCTTGCCTTCGGCCAACTGAAAGATGGAGTGATGCACTTCTGCCAACTGCAGCCTGAAAGATGGAGTGAGGCACTTCAAGGCTGGCAACCACAGTGAGGCGTTTGCCTGCCTCAACAAGGCCCTCCAGATTGACCCCAAGAACGTGGATGCCCTGGTGGCACGGGGTGCTCTGTGAGTATTCATCACACTGGCTGCTCATGCCCAGTGGCTGCTCATCAGCAGCCACATTTGCGATTAATGCATTTACCCGATTCAAACGTGCACCTTCAGGGGTGCAACAGCTGCGCCAATTGCACCATTTTGATAGAATTTCAGATTTTTGCGCTGAGCTGTGCCAAAACCGTGATATGTGTTGAAATTGCGCTACGCTGCGCCAAAATGTCCGACCAGCCGCGAAATTTCTCGGTTATGCTAGTTGTAGCGGGAAACAAAAGCCGCGTTGGCAACTTGCAGCTTGGACATCGTCATCCAATCCAGTCCGATCCAGTTGCGCAGACGAGATCCAAACACATGCCCAGTGCTTGGTGGTGGGCACTGAAGAATATTTTTGCTGCTGGTTGCAGTGCGGCGTGTTTTATATACAGTAAAATCTCGTGGAGACACGAAGTGCCCATTGTTTGCAGTAATGAAAGCACGTCGCTATTCCCGCGTTGACTCAAGATCCTTGCTGTATCCGTGCACACTGTAAGGAGCGGAGCAGGTACGAATACTCCACGGGAAACTCGCTTGTACAGTACAGCAAGCAACCCGGCACTGACGGCGTGAACTTTGTAGGCAACACAATGCACAAAACTAGCAAGGGTTCGGTTCCATGCGGCAACAGGCACCGCGTTGCAATGAAAGGGCCGATTTTCGCTGCGCGCGCATGGACACGTGAACACACACAGACATTCGACTGTCGTTACAACGGACCTTAATAATTCGACAAAAAATGGCCGTTTTATCCGAAGTCTGTAAGATCCGAAATCGTAATAGTATTCGAAACTGGAGGCTACCGTCAAAATACCAAAAGGTTGTCAAACAGTCGCTGCATGTTTCAACTAGCACCGGAACGTCGTGTCACATTGTCAGAAAAAAACAAAAATGAAAGGGAACCACTCGCGAAGTGCATGTGTACTTTCCACGTTTGGCAGAAAAAGTTGCGTGCAGTGCACTGCTGGGGTGCGATCAAGGTCGTTGTTCGGAGCGCGCATTCAATTTCGCTGGGTGTGGCCTAGGTCAACCCGTGCAGGGCGACACTGAATGCGCACTCCCAACAACCATCTCCGATTGCACCGCTGCCCTCACCTACTCTGCTAATGTGAATTGCCGTATACACTCGCGTAATGAACACACTTTTTAAGCGAAGCTTCAAATGTTCACAAGTGTCGGCAGCGATGGTGGTGGTGGTGTCACGCTGAAAAGTGGGCCAATCCTGGTGATAGTGCAGAAAGGGTCCAAGCTCAATGGCACATACCAGGGACAAAAAAGAGAGAAAGAGAACGAAAAAAAGAGAAAGAAAGATAGAGAGAAATTGGTTATAATGACCACATTTCAGTGCAATATCGATTTTACAGCGAAGCTGTTAAGGGCTCACTCTTCAATGGTTGTGTCCAGCAATAGAAAAAAAACTCTCATTGGCCGTATGCTGTATTTGCGAGTGAAAGCGTGCGAGGGCGAGGGACGTGCCCTTTCACAGGGAGTGAACGCACAGTGGAGAGCAAACGCGACTTATGTGGGAGTGAAAGCGCGCATCCCTCGCGCACTTTCACGGGGAGCGAACGCACGGCGGAGAGCAAACGCGACTTCCCAGTGGAAGGGGAGCGGTGGGCGAGGAGGGCATTGAGGCACCCTAGACTGTGCGTGTGCGTTCCCGTTATCCCACTGCGGCGCATGCGCCCAGCCCTGCCAGCCTCTCCCCTACCAGTGTCGACAATGGCATTTAGCCGTTCTGTCACGTAGCCAGCGTTTTGAGAGCGGTTGTGTGCGGTCACACAAACAACGCGCACAACTGTTGTCGACAGGCAGAGGCGTTTTGCCCGCATTCACAGCGAACGCGTGCGGCATTCGTGACGTGTTTATGAAGAATGTGCGAACCTTTGCCATAGACCCTATGGCAGTGTACCGTAGCGATCATAAGGCCATGGTCCCTGTGGTCACTGAATAAATGAAAACCACCGGATCATATATATTTCTCATTCTTTAATAGCTCAAATAACCAATTACACCATCGCATCTTAATGGTCATAATTGGAAATACATAATTCCCACCATAGTACAGCTTCGCTGGTCTTCCATTTTCGCTTCAGCGGAAGGGCTGACAGCTTTTTTTTTACCCTCCCTATGAAAACTGCTTCCAGATATGACGAATGTGTTTTTAATCAACGTACTGCTACGACAAAGACTTTGAACATGGTTATGCTAAAAAGAGGGCAGACGCGAAGTGCCAAAGCACGGAAGCGCCACCAAACTGCTCCAGTCCAACTGCGACGATGATGCGACCTTCGAAATGAGTGAGTGACCACTTCACGCAGATTTTGGAAGCTGTGAAGAAGGTCACGTGTTTTCAAGGCATGCCTTCAGGGCGGAAGCACGCTGCATACAGCATAAACAGCATGACGCGGGGCATTGCTGGTGCAGGGTGCAATATCGGATGCCAAGACAGTGTCACTCTCGTTTTTGCATAGTTGTCCGTGCGGCATCATGTGCATTATGCCTATTTCAATAATTTGGAATGACCATCTACGTCTTTCTACCATGGAAACAACGGCCGCTCATGTGTTCCTGTCGACGCAGCCCTACGTGACCCTCCTCAATGAAAACGCTGCAGCATGCGCTTCCGCCATGCAATGTTGCAAAGCATCGGTGGTTACTACGCCGTTAGCAGGAAATCACAGTTCGGCGGCGCCTTGTTTACGCGTTGCTGATTGCTGATAACGATTTGCAGTTACGTTTTACCTTTTGGCCATGTTTCTTTTTTTTCCTCGCCCAAACCGACATAGATGACGTAATTTTACGGCTTTTGTGTGGCTGATGCGAAATTGTAATGCCGAGACACAATGTCCGAGACATTCGAAGAATGGTGGCATGCCACAGTAGTTTCCGGAGTTTACCCTTCCGGCTGACTAAAACGCTTTGCTCACGTGTGCAGAATGCAGTCATGTCTCGCTGGTATTACAATATATCATAAGCTCTTGAATAAAAAATGGACGCTGAACTTGCAGGTTCAAAATGACAGGTGATCGGAACCAGGCACCGTTTTTAAAGAGCTACACGACGCCGCATCACGTTCTTTTTGATGGGTGTTTCTAGTGGAAGTTTGTAGCTAGGTGCGGGAACACACTGGGAACAAAAATGATACTGAAAATCTGGTTTTCGGGCCATAGTGCTGCCGAAATGTAACTGCTGATGCCAGCTTCAGTGCGGTTAATTTTGGAGCATTTTTAAGGGTGAGTCCATTATAACGAACTACTGATGTAACGACCACTTTTCATTTTTAACTATAAAGTTCGTTATAAACAGGTTCGACTGTATCACGACCATTGCAAGGTGGCGATGGAACACATTCTTGTTTAGTTTGCTGTCCGTGGCTGTGCTCAGCTCTTAGTTTTCGATTTTCTTTTCCTAGCTTGCTTATGGCAATGACATGACACTTTCATTGCGAAAGCAACAAACAGAAGTGAATATAGCTGAAAAAAATTGGCATTGTTTACTCGGGCTGTGGGTCACCACAAAAGTTGCAAAGTCGTTTAATAAATGTTGAGGTTAAATGCAATTAATGGAGAGGTGGATCATGTAATATGGTTCATCAACACCAACAAAATGCTGCTCAACAGCGATGAAGCTGTAAATTAAGTTTTATACACAGTTGCCGACCGATTTTCCGGACCTCGCGGGATCCGATAAATTGTCCGAAAAACTCGGTTGACTAGAGCGTCACTGTTAACAGAGATTGCCATGAAGATCGAAGAAGCGAGCCCCATTACTTTGCACCACTTGGCTCTTGCGAAGGCACAGACGTGGCGCCCGTCACAAATATGAAGCCGCACAAACACACAAAGATGCGACATCTCCAAGGTGCCGAGGCACACACACTATGTGCAAAATAGCAACCGAAACTTGCAAAATGATTATGACAATAGCGCTGACTGAGAAAAGAAAGAAAAAAAAGTGCCGTTCCTTGGAGCATTTTGTCAGCTAAGGAAAAGGGGGTATGGCCTCCAAGATGGGAGAGTGGCGCGCACTCTATTTATGTATAGTGGGTGCCTCCCAATCTAATTTTTTTTAAATTATGGGGTGTTACGTCCCAAAACCACGATCTGATTATGAGGCACGCCGTAGTGGGAGACTCCCGAATAATTTAGACCACCTGGGGTTCCTTAATGTGCACCTAAATCAAAGTACACAGGTGTTTTTGCATTTCGCCCCCATCGAAATGCGGCCGCCGTGGCCGGGATTTGATCTCGAGACCTCGTGCTTAGCAAAGGCCAACACCATAGCCACTAAGCAACCACAGCAGTCTCAATCTTGGAGGCTATAGAGTGGGCCACTGGAAGCCAAGCCTGGCCAAGCTAACTGAAAATCCAACATGGCGGCTTCCAAGATCGGGTAGCGTGCCTTGCAAAGAGCGATTTAGTCCGGAAAATAGAACTTTGGGGCCTAATTTCGTCTGAAAAATTAGTTGGGAAAATGCATTAGCTCTATGGGAACGCTGACGGTGCATTTATGAAGTTCAGAATATCCAAGAAGTTCGAATTTTTGGTCTCTGAAAAATTTGTCAGCGACTAGTTTATATTTCTGTTTCCATTTTTGTCATGTCTGCCATTGTTACCAGTCTGTAACCACTGAATGCACTGTCTCTGAATGGCTGGTTGTAAGCCAAATCAGTCTCTTTTGTCATTGCTGAAAGGAGATTGACAGTTTGCCGGGTTTTACTCTTTACTGCTAAGAACAGGTCTCATAGTCTATTCATTATGCAGAAGGTGCCCAACTTTTGTGGCTTTCAGCTTCAGGGAATAGATCTCATAACCACCTTTGATCGCGACCGAAAACTTTAATCCATATCAGGTTTCATCGCGATCAGGGGGCCTGTGTGATGGCTCTGTGTGCGATTCAAAACTATGATGCTACTGAAAGTTTCTGCTCCGAAACCTTCAATAAAGTGCTGGGAATCTAACTAATGACCAAGCACTGTTTTAGATGTTATGAATTACTGATGGAAATATTTTTGCATGTGGATACTGAACCATGAGTTTAGAAAAATGTAAATGAAAAGCACATCTCATTCAAGTATGGTCATGGAGAGGCTGTTGTGCTGTGCTCCACACTGATGCATAGTTTTTGTCGGGTTGTTTGGTTCCCCAGGTTTGCGAATAACAGCAAGTTGCGATGTGCCCTGGAAGACTTCGAGCAGGCTTTGACTTTGAATCCAAACCATCCCAATGCCCGCAAGTACATGTCCGAGACCCTGTTTGCCCTCGGACACTAGTGAGTACAGGTTTTCTTACCCATTTTGAAGTATTTGTGTCCTTTGAAGTTATGTTTGGTTGTGATATTGGTTAGGTTCACCTCTCAATTGACTGCTGATACGCTGAAAAATATTCCCTTCACATTATCATAAATGGCACCTAACTATTTTTTAAGCCAAATGTGCCATGACATAGGTACTGTACTAATCAGCCTCAGTTGGTCTCATTCTTACCATAGTATTCTTAGCATATTTACTTAATTGTATTGGGCACCTGATTTTCATACCTCGAGAAATTATAAATGCAATGCCTTTTATTCTTCACGGTGAGAGTGATGGTGATTCATTCTCAGTTGGACATGAAGAATTTATTATATCCAGTCTATTGTGGAAATGGACATCACTCTTCATCGCAGTCAGAGGCCACCTTATGACTACCAACAGCTAAAAAAATGTCACCTTCAATGGAATTTGAGGTACGGTATTTCTCAAATGGCTTGTAGACCATGGCAGCTTGACATAGCAGGCAGAATGCTACAGCAGTTCCCACAGCTACATCAATGTGTGGATTGGATTGTACTGCAGAAATGTTTAATGCTAATGATGATAGCTTGTCACTATTGTAGTTTTGGTTTCAAACTCATATCTAATGTGCATGTCCTATTTGTACATTTTTCTGGGGAATAAAGTGTTTCAGAATTGATTAAACATGGTATGTTCATTGTTAGCTCAGCCTTTCCAAGGTTCCATCAGTAAAAATATAGTGTGAAAAATGAAATTCATGTGCAGCTAAAATTAGTCTGCATTACTTGGCAACACACCTTTCACTTTATAACAGATTTATTACTGTATGGTGACTATTTCTGAACATGCAGAATCTTAAGGGGGACACGTGTCTTAAAAAATGAAAATAGCGAAAAGAATAAATTTTTGGGTACTTGTTTCGGTATCTATAATGCCTAATCTAATTCGTATGAAAACGATTTGCCCAAAAACGCACCTCAAGTGTCTGAAAAAAAATATTTTGTCAGCGCGGACAGCAAGAAAGGAGCTCAAAATCGTGCACACATAGTGGAGTTCACGGAGCTTTCTCTCGTATTTCCCACCGCTGAGCACCGCCATCTTGGTATCGTTCGAAAGCTCAAAGTTCTGCCTTTTCCTTACATCCTCACTGACGATGGCCACATAAAAAAAGCGCAAATGTAAAACAATCGGGGACCGGTCTGACGAAGCTCGCGATGCACGTGGCCCTCCTATTGGCTCAGTACACCAGCACGCTGAGAGGTACCTTCCAATTGGCGGTTGCTATTGCAACTAGTGCCCTGACGCTTTACAATGGTGGAGTTGTTTAGGGCAGAGGTTCTCAAGCATATTCGTTCCAGGGAACCCTGCTAAGCTCTATGAAGCGCCAAGAAACCCCTCCCCCCTCATATGAATCGAATTAAAATGTCCTAATTAACCGAATGTCAAATTATTCAGGGTATCAAGAAAACAGTAAGTGAATGCTTACTACGTCAACAAGCTTTTATTTCCTCAATGAATCAGCAAATCTTGTTTCTATTTTGCACAAGAGCGTGTGGAAGCTGGAATTCTTGTCATCTCATGACTGATTAGAGCTAGCAGCAGCAAAGGCCTCCCGACATCCTTCGCAGCGCAGCGGCGGTGCGCATCTTCATCTGAGACACGATTTTCACTACCCAGCTAGCACAAAAGCGATAGAAATCTGCTTCCATACCGATTCGACAAGACGAAATGAGCATCTGAAAGGTACACAAAAAAATCCATGCAGTCCGTTTAGAAGGTGATAAATAGTCGTATATCGTTGCTAATGTCCGGCGGATATGACTATGTCAAAAAGTTCTAGAATCCTGCTTAAAGTAGGTTAGAAAAATCCTCTCTTGTAGGGGGATTTTGTAAGACCATTTTAAGCTTTTTAAAATATGGATTGAATCATTTGACAATGTGGATTTTGATAGCCATTTGCTCTTTTGTTTCCCTCCCCCCCCCCCTTTTCGTTCCTTACCCTCTTCCCTGTAACGTTTCGCCAGCCAGTGGTCGGCAGGTTTGCTCTTGTGCAATGCATGAAACACATACAGCAACAAGATTTTTATTATAAGAAGGACGACCACAAGACAAGAACAGTAGTGATGTGGAATTGTTGGCAGATATTGCATGTGAAGTTCACAGCCTACTAAAGTTAATCACAAATCCACGTGACCTGGTGGATATTGCATGCTGGTTGAACGCACAGTAAGCCAGACAATCAGCATAAACAGCCGTTTTTGATAAGGCACTTGCAAACCATCTGCAATTTACTGAACAGTATAAAATCAAAGTGCTCACCACTAAATCAAAATGCACAAATAGTTCACAACAAACAGTATGAAACGCTTCAAAAGCAAATTAAAATGCGTAAATATAGATTCCCTAAAGAAAGACTACATACATGTTGATTGTAGGAATAAGTTGACATTTTGAACACAATCACAATAATAATCTTGCATAGAACAGTTTGAAATTAGGTACTCATGTGTGCAAGAAAAGCCCCACAAACTAAATGTGGGCAAGAAGCAGCCATATACAAGCAATAAAACTAAATGTCACCAATAAGCAATGAACACATCAATAAGTTATGCAAAATAATAAATTGCACTATAAGTCTCGTGTGAAAAACATCAGAAGTCGCTTTCACTTTAGTGGGGAAACACAAGTGGAAACTTGTACAACATTGGACGAGTAATTACACGGAAATAACTCGGAACAGAATTGGACCTAGCTGCAGACCGCACGAAGTTGAGACAGGCGAACCTCGTCTCTTCGATAGCACTGTTCAATTCCCTTACAAAGACGCACCAACTACACCAGTTCAGCACATTGCTGAAACAATAACTGCAACAATTAAAGCTTATTTACAACTAAAAACAGAATTGCATGTTCTACAACAAAAAGGCTAGGCATGACAAGTGAACTTCCCTGATCGTGCAGTTTAAAAAAATGATATTATGTTAACAGTTTTCATTGTTTCTAGATGCACCTTCACCAAAAAGAAAAAAAAAAGTCTAGTACTCGTGCCTTCACTAGTCCTGAGAGGTGTCCAGGCTCACAAATGGTCAACACCATTCACTGCAATTAACACACGACAGTTTTCTCAGCTTTAAGCCCGGGATACAGGGAGCGAACTTTCTCGACGAACTTCACGCGTCAAGTAACGACGCGGCGACACGACGCAGGATGTTCGCTGTGGCGCGATACATCCGGTGAACGCTGCCGCGCGTTGGCCGCCGTGTTGGCGGTGGTCCCGGCCGCCCGCTTCGAACTGAATTTGGCGTTGTCCTTGTAGAATTCACTTCGTTGGTAGCAAATGACTGCGTAAACGGCTTTCGCTTAGTCTCAGGGCGCTTCGACGACAGAGTATTATGGATAACCTTGAGTAGTTTTCGAGATCGCTTCTTGTTTCGAACGGCTCAAGCCTAACGAAAGAAATATCCGATGCCAGCGCCATCTATCGGGGAAGTCGGGAGATATGCATGATGACAGCATGCAGCCTCTGAGATCAGAAGATTTCTGTTGAAGGTTGTTCTAGAGAGCTTGCACTGCTTGTCTGTTTCCCCGCAGATCAGCGGATATGGGGTGTACAAATACAATGCGATTCCCGAGAGATCATACTGGGAACTATTCAATCGGTGCAGAGACATGCAGACACGGCAACGCCAACGCGATTGCAGATGACACGAAAAGGCGCGCGCGCGCGAAACACCAGCATGCATTGCGACCAGAACTAGTGCCTCCCGATTGGCTGTCGTCCACCGCTGCGCGCTAGACGCTTCCGGCGGCGGCGTTCGCCCGACGAAAAATGTCTGGACAGGCAGATCGGCTGCGGACGGCAAATTTCTTGACGCCGGCCGTCGGACGTTCGCCGCCCGACGAAGTTCGTCGCTCAGACGCCGGTTATTCGCTCCATGTACTCCGGCCTTTACAGTGGTCCTCAGTCTCATTTTTTTAATGTGGAAGCACACTTAGAAAAAGCCGACAATGTTAGTTTTTTCAGTCACTTGAGACACGGTACACAGAAGTTGAAGCTCTGCTCACTTGAGTTTCATGCACTGTAGTCTTCGGTGAATGCAGATGATGACTTGAACATCAAATGAACAAAAAATACACCACCACCCCCTTCCTCGCACAAGCAGATCTAGGTGCACACAGTGGTAGTCAAAGAGTATGCAAAGCAAATAAGTCTTGACTTCCAATGTTCTCCAAGCGTTTTCTCAGGTATGATGCGTCTGCCTCTCCACGATGCCTAACATATTCCCTCCTCTCTCCATTTCAAATTTCACCTTGGCTTTTTGGCGTACTGAAGGCACTAAAATTCTTGTGGGCTCCTTGTTTATGAAAACAGGCTGCTGGGCTAGCTCCTTCAGCAGGTCCCCTTAATATAAAAACAGTAGGCATGTGGAAAGTGCATGTTAATTGTAGCAAACTTCTCTTACTGAACGTTTTGGTTTTTCAATATGACTTGGCAATAAACACTGCAATAATATACTAGTTCCAGTGTGCAATTTTCATGCATTACACTTTTATTAACCTGGTTCTAACATTGACAGGTCACAAGTGAAATTCTGTACTTTGTTTTCCTTGAAGAGATATTTTAAATCTTACTGAAGGTGTTACATGTACAAATCACCAACCAGTGGAAGTGTCACTTATTTTGCAAGTTTTCAGGAGGCTGTTGTCATGAGTAGTAGGTGATTGGTAGATGACAGCAGCTTGCTCAAAAGTTGCATAGTTACCACTTAGCAGTCAAAGAAAGGAATACAGAATGTATTTCAGGTAAACAGGCAATTCATAGGCGTGTAACATTTTAATGTTACTATAACTGCCTGAAACAGCTTTGTTGCAAATAGTTGTGATTCCTCAGGATTGCACTCGTCTGCTGTCATTTTTTAAGGAATCGCAAAATATTTGTTCAGTCTGAAATATGCAATGTCTTTCTTGAATTGCACCATGGATTAGGTAAATGCAGCACTGCAAAGGCCCAGCTGCACTGACATAGCATTGTTACACCACCCCAATTTTATTTCCTATGGGAAATTGAAAGCTCTAGTCACTACGCAGACGTCATTGCTAATTCAGAAATGGTGAAGGCTTGAGCATATACCTGCACCACCAGTCCATCTATAAACATATTGAGCACTTGGCAATGTCAAGAAATGCTGCATATTTCAGACTGGGCAAATATTTTGCCATTCCAAAAAAATAACAGTCGACAAGTGCAACCTTGAGGAATCGCAACCATTTGCAGCAAAGCTGTTTCAAGCAGTTACAGTAACATTAAAGTGTTAGACACCTATGAGTTGCCTGTTTGAAACCCTGCCCGCAATAACACTTTCAAGCACTTGTTAACAAATTACATCATCTTACTATTAAAGCTTGTAGCAAGAAATAGGGTTTTATAGAATTTTAAAAAACTACAATGGTGTAACGAACTTTTAAAGATTCACTACTGCACATGAATGTGCGGTACTAATCTAGGGAAAAAATTGCAAGAGATAAATGAGCCATCTAATGCAGAGTCTTGACATACTGGTAGTTGACAAACAAGGAAACTGCTTTGAGCTGCACAGAATTTCTAGCATGCACTGTTGCTGAAATTACTTGGCTGGATGAAAAAAGAGTATTTCAGGCTATAAGTTATAAACATGTTAAATTAAACAGACCCAGTGCTAATTTTTTTCAAATGTCTATATGATCCAATACTCTAATTTCACATTGTGAGATTCATTACTTATGTCACATGTGCCCACGCTTGAAATTTCATAAAACAGTAATAATATGAAATAGCTGCTACCTGGAATTTTAGCACTCCGGAGTTTCATTTTGATGGCTGTTTGGGTGGCGGCGTTTCCCTCTGGCCATTTCCACAACTGTAGAGTGCACAGAATCTGTGTCCTTACTCTCACGCGCCTTCTCCCTTGCATGCAGGTATGTGCCTGCATAGTAAGTTACAAAAAAACATTTAATTGTTATACTGATAAACTTGGAGTGTCTATGTGCCTAATGTATTAGTAGTGGCTATTACAACTCTAAATTGGAATGTTTCTTTTTTCAGCAGAATATTGTCTCTACCCAGGCGCACAATAAAATACCACTGCAACATCAAATTTTGTTGCTGAATTATTGACAGCAAAATTTAAATTACGCAATAAAAGATGCTGTAAATAGCTGCAATACCTGCTTATGTTACCAAAGAAAATAAAAAGTACAAGTCGCAAAACAAAGCAACAGTACACTATATATTATGAGGGTATGGCTTTCAGCTATAATTTAATTATAGAGTACTTCAGTGCCATTACTGACTGAGCATGTCACCTTCCTTGGGCCCATTTTACTTCCTCACATTTGCTAAAATATCATGTTATTTGCTGTTACTGATTTAGCAAATGTTTAATTTTTATCAACTGATTATACTGTCTGTGTTGGAATTAACGAGGCAAGTAGTCTTTCAACTTATGACTGCGAATACAGAAAACTTATAAAATACTTGATGCAATCAAGATGTATAAAAACCTCCTTATAAATGACATTTACTTGTGACGGGACTGCGTCAACCTCATTACTGGCCACAAAACGGACTGTGGTGAAGCATAAAGAATGAAATTCAGAGAAGGTTGTAGCTAGAAAATTGGCTACACCATAGACTTCTGCAATATATTTTGCAGTAATGTTACCTATGCTTAAACATGACACAGTTGTACCATCCCTAACCCTAACAGGTCTAAGAGAAGGCATTATAAAGCTTTATGCTCTTGATCTGCAGATAAACACTATTCAAAAGTGAATTTTCATTCTACTCGTATCGAAATATGCCCCTATTGCCAAGCTCGAGTACTATAACCTCATGCTCTGCATCATAATATCAGACATCAAGCCTCAACATGTGTGCACAGCATTGCTAGAATTGAGTGGACATTAATAATCGTTTCTTTCACTATGTTGTCACTTACCATGTTTAGTGAAGGCACGCCCCTGGATATAGCACAGGTTCTCATACTTGAGTGGAACGTTTGGGAGTATCGAGAGCCCTTGCGCAAAAAATAAAGATTAGTAGTATTAGGTAGGCCTAATTTATTTGTTAATATTAGAAGAGAACCACTGCAGGTCATAAGTGATGTCACATCACCCGGTTATGTTGCTCTGTTATTATTAATTGCAGTAAAACAGTTCTGTCATTTACTAACAGACGTCACTCGTTCATTTCTTGTTTTTCTTTCAATGTCATTAAACCAGCACGAGTGTTTCAATATAAGTATTTGAAGTTATTTCTGAAAAAATTATTCTCAGTCTAACCACACTGTACATGTAAAGAAGAAAACACTTTAAAAACTAGATTTCTTGCGCCGCACTTTTAACTAAATCCCCACATCATACTAAGCTGTTCTTCCATTACAAATTAAATTTCCATGTTCTTGAATACACCTCCATCGTTTGGTACCCTTACAAACAGTGTGAAATAAGTTTACTTGAATCATGGCAAGAAAATCCATTCGCTTCATCTGCCATAATTAGTGTCACAGCCACTGAACCTCGAAACACTCCTGCTGCATTATCATAGTGAATCTCTACAGTTTCTGCACTTCAATGCTGTCTCAGGCTCTTGCGACTGTAATCATATTACACTTGCTAAAGAAAATTCTACTCATAATTTCCATGCTTAGAAGATACCGATTTTTGCTCATAAAACGTTCAAGTACCTTTTTTCCATGTCCAATACAACACCGGAATTATCCTGTACTAATCAATCCTTGTGAAATAATGAGTTATTAGGCGCCGTAAAAGAGTACTTTTTGACTATGTAGACTGCTTTACTTGTATTTTTTTCTTCTATTGTTCATGTTAACTTGCCTGTATGCTAATTAATTGTTCCCAGTCTTGCTATAGCTGTATAAAAGGACTGCAGTATACGCCAATAAACTACATAATTGACATGTGCGTCATTTCTGGTTCGTTCAGCAAACGTGTCTGCCATTGCTAGGTACCTGCCTGCTAGCACTGCTACAGTGAGCTGTCCGATGCTGCATTGTTGATCTGATGGTACTGGTCATGTTGCGACCATGCCAACCGGTGCAATTGTCGGTTGCCGCACAGAGTTACGCTGCGAAAAAAGCAATTACGCGCAACCAGGTTTTCACCATTTATCAAAAGTGATAATGCACGCACACAGACTCCTATCGGACAAAGGTCAGTGTCTGTGGCGAGCCCTAAAAACAGGATAAATCAAAATCATTTCCAGAACATGGATGCCTCCTTTCCGGAGGGGGAAATGGATTCATGATAGGGAGCAACGCAAGGATTAGACAAAAAAAGTTAGGTAGCAATTTATTGGCAAATGCGAGAAAATTGCATACACATACACGCACACTTTTTTCCACTTTGGCACTAGTATTGCTAGCGCATTAAAATAAAAAGCCAAGATGACATATTGTTTGTCATTTCGTTTTCCTTTCCCTGGGCCCATGCACTGCCTCTGGTCATCTCGTCTAAACATATTAAGATGTTAGGCCAAAGCTCATTTGGATCAACTGGCTCGTGTCCAGCAGCTGCACTTATTGCCCTAACTTTCTAACATGGGTAGCCCAAACACACAGTAAGCACGGAAGATAGCCGCATGCTTGGGCTGCTTGTGTTTCACGAAAGAAGATATGCCCTTCACTGTGAGGGAGTACTTGCCAACTAGGAAACCAAAACTCACGGAAAGCAGTGAAGACCTAATTTGTGATTCACCAGCATTTGTTTCACACACACACACACACACACAGAGAGAGAAAAACCGTGCACACAAGGATGAACTTGTGTGAGAAGCAGGTCGTCTGTTAACGGAGCAATTCAAAGCATAATGACATGAGAAAGCTTTCACTGCCACATGGGAAGTAACTTGCCTTCATTGATTTTGCCAAGTACAGGCTCATGATGATGCCGTCAATAAGATATTCCAGCAGGCGCTTCTAACTACAGCGATCTGTAGACCTTAATTAGTTTCTTGCAGAGTGACGTAGATCGCAGGCACCCTCAGGTAATTATAATCTTATCCACGTTCGCGGTGGTTGGCAGCACCTAGGTGGCTGAAGTCACAACAGCATGGACGCATTTTGTGCGGGGTTTTCTTTATAGTTAAAAGTATAGCGATGGGCAGCATGCCTTCTACAAATGATCATGCACAAGAACGTCGATGGAAGAATCCCGAGGCTGTGCAAAGATTGTAGCACGCTCATCATTCCGCGCTGAACATGAATGCGCAAAAGAGGGAAAACAGGGAAAAACTAATACTCACACATTATACTGTCGTATAAATCGAATTCACGCTTTTTTTTTGAGAGCCCGCGTTGGCCTCATAAGCCCATCCATGTACGAATGGCACAGTTTGGGGCTTCAAATTCTTGCCCATGCACAGATCCTACAAATATAAGCGTGCGGCGCGCAGGCGGCGAAGCGAACGGCAAACCAACAGCGCGATATAAATGAGGTAGCTAATAATGGCGGACGGTCAGCACAGACGACAGAAGTGCGCCGTTCATTCTTCTCATCGAGTTTGTTAACTTTGAGATGTGTAACATGCGGGAAATGATGCATAAATAATGCACATGGATGAAAGGGCTACACGTTTATAAATAACAGCAAAGGTGTTCAGAGAAACAACATAGCTTTAACCTTTCAATGCCTGCAACATGTAATTCTAAGGATCACCAAGCGATGGAATGTTACAAAAGTAGATTTGTAGATTCCGAAACCTCAAAACTCAAGCAATAAAAGGAATGTATGCAGATGTAAACGTGCCTCTTAAACAATACATTCCAATCAAAATAATGGCGCCTTCATTCCGGAACTTGCCGCCTAAAACTCCCACCTAAAAAGCACTGCAAGTAATGTAAGTAGTGGCACAACGTGCAATTTATTGCCCCAATTAATTGGCTTGTGTGCTACTAGGCTAGTGTTAATTGCTTCCCCTGTATCTTTACCATTTATTTGTAACTACCATTGTGCTTTCGTCACTCACTGGTAGCATTCCAGCTATGGTATGCAGTTTGTACTGCTGGCATATAATACTTCATTGGATGTAATAGTTATGCTTGATAAACTTAACACAGTTCTCGCTTAATTCACTTCAGAAGTTTTCTTTGAATTTGTCCATTCCCTGTTTCAAAATGTTGCAATTCTACCAAGCAGAAAAGGTTTATGTGTGGCCCCTCCACTCTTAGTGGCTATGGCATTTTGCTGCCAAACTTGAGGTCGCACTTTGGCTTCGCTGCTGCCGCTGCAACATTCTGATGGAGGTGGAATGTAAAAATAGTGATCCACCTGTGTGCTGAGCATTAGGTGCACATTATTTGTGATCCAAAATTAGATATAGGGTGCCCCCTCTCCAATACTTGTCACAGCCTGTGCGTAGTTTTACATGAGTTGTTAAACATGAGTCAGTCAAACAATCAGTCAATCAAAAAATGGTAAGCTTTGGCAGATTGGGTATGTGGGGAGACCCACTGCTGCTGCATGCTTGCTAAAGACGGACTCCTGGTGTGTGCAGCTACGAGGCGAGGGCTGACTTGGAAGGAGCAGTCAAGACATACAAGAAGGCATTGAAAGTGAACCTGAGCAACACAGGTGCCAGGCAAGCCCTCAGCGCCATGGAAGTCAAGGAACGCAAGGAGGCTGTACGTATTCACATTCTCTCAAGGTCATCAACAATGTCTACAGCAGGAAACTTGCTCACACTTGCATTAGACTGCCGATTAAGATTTAGACGGACACTAAAGAGAACTGCTAAACCAGTATAGACTACAGTCAATCCTGGATATATCGAACTCAGTTATATCACATTATTGTCTGTATTAACAGTTGTAAAATTCCCTTGTAAATCCCATGCTGAAGTATAGTGATGTACTATGCGTGCATTGAACTCCCATTCACCGCCACATTCTACATATTGTTTGCTGCACCATGCTGCGTCCCTGCAAGTGCACTCCTCCTAACAGAGATGCGAACACTTGCGTTGTCAGAAATATTTAATGCAAATAAATTTGAAACGGCACTGTTTTGGCAGATATTGTCAAACTGAGGTTGAATCCGATGGGCAGGGTGCTCTGTTTTGCTTGCTGGGCATATATGAATGGCTTGTGCAAACTGCAGTCGTTCATTATCAGCAAGAGCAGATCGCCATTGTGCTTCAAGAACACAAAAGGCCTCCTGGTTTGTTATGCATTCCACAAAAAAGTGTGGATAACATCTGATGTTTAGTCTCGGTGGCTCTGGGCATGGGAGGCTGAACTGAGATGCTGGGCCGCTGGATTTGTCTTCTTGTAGATAAAGGCTTTCCGCACACACCATTTAAGGATTCTGCGAGCTGCCAAAAATGAATCTGACCCCAACCTCTACTTGGACGGATCTTTCTATTGCAGTTTAAAATTAACAAAACCACTGCACGCCACCTCCGCATTTCACAGAAAGTGTGGTCAATATGGCGTATTGTAATGACCACGCGACCGGCACGTTCACGCACTATTGACAGTACGAGTGAGCATATGGCAGCACAGCGCGTATCTGTAGTGGCTAGTTTGCTTCTACGGTGTGTGCATTTCTACCTTATCTTGAATAAAAATGCACTACAAGCATGTCGATGCGCGTGCAGTGCACCATGGTCGCGTGTCCAGGCAACGCGAGCTTTTAGGCTTAGTGTTGCGGAGACCATTCTGCGTGACCGATTTGCAATGTTCATGTGAAAAAAGTTTCGTAAACTTTTGTGCGTTCAAGGTGGCCTTGGAGAAGCAAATCGGTATGTTCCCGCTTATCACTGTCTCTGGAAATTGCCCCAGACGTACGGAGATCTCAGATAAGTGTCAGGTAGGCATATTTTATATTTTGAATTATTCATATATCGAACTTTATTGCAATCCTTTTTGAGTTCGCTAGATCTCTGATCTACTGTATTAGCATTTAGTATGTGCATTTTGCTGTAGGCAAGGCTGAGTGGATTGAGTACTGCAGCCTTCAGACTGCACTACAGTGTTTAGAAATGGCATGCTCCTTGTCTGCACAGGAGCTTTTAGTGCCCCAAGACACCCGGTCACTGTCAAGCCAGGCGTCGCTGCTTGCTGAACTTCAAGGGGAGATTAGTAAGCCCACAAAGGACACTCGGGAGAAGCTGCACCTTCTGCTCAAGGATGAAGTGGAGAAAAAGTGAGTGCTCTTTCAACTACTATGCTATGCTGCAGAAATGCATAGCAATAATACTTTCTGGTGTACTAGTTGGTTCATATTTGAATTAATAATGTACTGCGTAATATGCACCAGGAAAGAAAAAGAGGACAGGACTCTGTGCTCTGTCCTGTCCTCTCTTACTTTTCTTGTACATCTTGCACAGCACGTTAATTATTTCTGCGTAGCAAGCGTTAGCCATACTGCACCAAACGGTTACAAAAGGAGACCAAAAGACAACCTGCAAAAAGACCCAATTTTTTTAAATGTGCAAATGATCCTGTTGATCGTAAAAAGCGAAACCAAGTGAAAACTTTCTAAAAGTAAAATTTATCAGAAAAAGAAAATTTTACACTGCACATTTTGGCTTTCATATACAAGTTTTGGCTCAACACACTGTATCGCAATATAATTCTCAGATAAACTGAGCTCTCCAAATCGCTATGCTTTCCATTCTGTTCAACATGACTCGAAGCGTTCACTCATTCCACAGGAGATGTTGTTTTGAAATGGATGGCTGACCACACAACAAAGCAAAAATATGCTTGCAACCTTACTTTTCAGCAGCTTTCTTGTGCCAACTGGTGTAGTTTAGAATTAGCACATAGTAAAACCTCGTTAATTTGGATTTCATGGGACCGCAAGAAATGTCCAAATTAACCGAATGACGAATTATCAGGATATCCAGAAAACTAGCAAATACTTTCTATGTCAACATGTCAACACTCTTTTATTTAGTGAACGAATGAGCAAATCCTATTGCTATTTTGCACAAAAGCAGAGTGGAAGCTGAAGTTATCTTGTGACCCATTGGCTTTCGCAGTGGCGATCGAGGCCTCGTGACTTCCTTCGCAGCACGGCCGTGGTGCGCGCCTTTATTTGCGACACGCTTTGCACTACCACGCGCACATCCCGATCATGTTTTCCCCAGTGAGCTTATCGCCAACAGATCGGCCGTCCATCTTGATGTAACCGGTGCTCTTGATCCTCGACAGCTTTGCACAGAGTCAAAACGAAACAACTGTTTGCCACTATCGATGCGATTATGAACGGCGACTTAGTGGTGCTCAAGGCACGCGGCCGACGCACGCACTGATTCAGAACAAAACTACCGTTCGCTGCAACAACTGCAGACAAAAACTGTGGTCCCTATTGATTCGATCATGGATGGCTACCATGCAGTTTTTTAGGCACGCGGCCAATGCGCATACCGAGTCAAAACGAAACTGCTGTTTGCCGCAATCGCTGCGGAAGAAACCGCGGCCCCTGTCGACGCGATCATGAATGACGACTATGCAATTATGAAAGCCCGCGGCCAATGCAATGTTATGCACGGCGGTAAATGCAAGAATAAAGGCTTTAAAATCACAGATAGGCATGAGGCATTCCGGCGATTTCCGATGACTATGGCAATCCAGACTCCGCTGCTTCATTACAAAAATGCTAGCACTGTTCTTGCACTTTTGCTGCGCACATTTGCGGCGTTCCTCGCTCACCGAGCTCCGAAAGTTGTCCGAATTAACCGATGTGCGGCCAAATACCTCCGAAAGAGTGAGTGCATTGAATAATGCATATGCCGGCCAGATCCAGAGGACAAGTGCGAATTATCCGATTTTCCGAATAAACGAGGGTCGAATAAGCGAGGTTTTACTGCAGTAATGGAGGAGCTGAAATCATTCTCAGGGCTGCAGGAAAAATACAACAGTGCCGGAGGAGTTTTGTTCATAATTTGTTTTCTACAAGTACTTGCTTGATGAGCTCAGCTCATCTTTCATATAGAAGACGAGCTCTGAATGTCTTGAAAGTACCATTCTGGTGCACCTCCTTTTTTTCTGGCTGCTTCTGTGTTCAAAAAGTGTTAATTTTATGGAAATGCTTCCATTTTAGGCATAAGTCTATTTTCTCATGCAGGCACAAGAAACGGCGCCGCCATCGTAGTTCCTCTTCATCGTCCTGGTCATCAACTTCCTCATCAGGACGTTCCTCATCCAGCGGTTACAAACGTCACAGTTGCAGGCACCACCGCTCAAGAAGATCTCGCAAGGACCGCAAGGTTTGTGTTGGGGCTCTTCTTCTTGTGTACAACCTGTGTACTGGTCTTGCTCGAGATCATCTTGTAACATTGTGTTGAGATCGTTTTGTATCCCATTTCCAAGCTCTGGTCATTGATTTTATTTTACTTGGCTTTTCCCTATTATTTACCTTTACCCTTAGGTTGACCTCGTGTCCCACTTGCTTCCAGCCTAAATACTTGTTGTGTTCATGCCAATGCAGTTCTGATGGTGGCCATACAGTCGAAACCCGCACTAACGAAATCTCTGGGGAAAGCAAAAAATTGCGCTTTTGCAGGAATTTCGTTAGCGCGAAAATGAGGCAGAAAGGATGCAATGGGCTTGGAAAAAAAGATTTTATTTCCAATAGTCAGTCAGCTTAATTTGCCGAGCCTTCCAGCAATTTTACTGCTCTTGATTCGCACTGCAAAAAGTGGTCAATTGCCACAACGTCATCGTGCTCACTTCACTGAAAAACGAACGAATTACGTCGAAGGCATCGATTGCGATAGCAAATTAGTCGATGGCTATACAAAGTAAGGATAGTAGTTTTGTCGCCCGTGTAAACTTGTAAACATTTGCTTAATAACTATATTAACAAGCATGGTCTCAGCGCCTACAGGCAAACATGAACACATCACACTCAATGAGCATGGGCACGCGCTATCAAACGCTGGCGTGGGGAAGCGCCACTCCAACAGTGAGCAAAGTGACCTTCGTGCTGTTGTCTATCACTTCAACACAAACTGAGCGCCGAGAACACACAGCACGCACAAAGCTATGAGCCGCCGACGCACCTACACTGCCTAGACTCTGCCCCCAACACGCAGATCGCTTTCAAGATACGGATTGCACTGTTGCGCAGTTGATTCAAGAGCGGCCACAGTACAACGCCACCCCATAGAGAAAGGAATTCAACAAGAGGAGACACTCCCACAAAGCCCAGCGGCCAAATTTACTGCAGCGCGCCAAGCGGTCAGCTTCAATCACTGGCGTTTTCGGTTTTGGGCGCGTGCATTTTAAACGCTAGCTGGCGCGCCGGCTGCGCCCCCCCTTTTTTTTGTTTGCTCGACTGCGCCCAGTCTTCGTGCGGCATCAGTTTATTATTTAGTAAAAATGATTGCGAACAATCTTGTCAAGTCCCATTGAATCTGTGCAACGTGCAGTTTCACAAAGTAGATGTGAGACCCCTTGTGAAATGAGGAAATATTTATTTTGCTCTATATCAGGGGTTCTCAAGCATGTTCGTTCCAGGGAACCCTGCTAAGCTCCATGAAGCGCCAAGGAACCCCCTCCCCCCCGAAATAACCGAATTAAAATGTCCTAATTAACCGAATGTCGAATTATTGAGGGTATCAAGAAAACAATAAACAGATGTTTAACTACGTCAACACGCAAATATAACAGCAAATCCTGTTTATATTTGCACAAGACCAGTGCGGAAGCTGCAACTCTCATCTCATGACTGATTAGCGCTAGCAGCGGCGAAGGCCTCGCGCGCATACATCCCGTTTATTTTTTCGCCAGTCAACTGCTCGCCAACAAATTGTCCGTCCATCGGGATGTAGCCGGGGCTCTTAATCTTCGACAGCTTTGCACTGAGTCAAAGCAAAACTACAGCTTGCCGCAACCGCTGCGGACGAAACCGGGGCCGCTATTGACGCGATCATGGACGGCGACCTTGCGGTGTTCAGAAGGCAGGCGGCCGACGTACGCACCAAGTCAAAACGAAACTACCGTTCACTGCAAGAAGTGCGGACGAAGCCGCGCTCGCTATCGACGTTACCATGGTTGGCGACTACGCAGTTGTGAAGGTGCAGCCGACGCGCACACCGAGTGAAAACGAAACTACTGTTTGCCGCAACCGCTGCGGACGAAACTGCTGTGGTTATCGACGCGATCATGGATGGCAACTACGCACTTATGAAGGCACGCGGCATGCCACCAACGCGGTGTTACGCGCAGCGATAAATGCAAGAATAGTCTTTTAAGGGCACAATAAGGCACGAAACGCTCCGGCGTTGCTGTCAATCACGTGCCGCGCACGATTACCGCTGAGGACCATGGCGATTCGGACTGCGCCGCTTCGTTTCGGTCGGAGGCTAGCGCCATTCTTGCTCTTCTGCAGTGCTTATTTGCGATGCTCCGCGCATTTTTTTGTTAATTTTTTTATTCGTCCAACGAATACGTCAGTGCGCATGCAATCGGCACCTACGCTATCTACAAATGGGAGAAATGCGCATGTTGGTAAATTACGGCCCCCGGGTTGTGAGTGCGAAAGCTTAGGCGCGCTGCCCGTTTTGAGAGGTTGGGTGGCTACAAGCTGCTTGCGATTTTATTGCGCAGTTCGCGCGTTGCCGTTACGTGCTGTGATGTGCTTTTTGACACTCGGGCATGAGTAAAGGAGGTTCTGTGGATCGAGCGCACCTCGTTTTCGCCGTTTTAGCCACTTGGTGAGCGCGGGACCACGGAAAATTTATCAGTGGCTCGCGGAACCCCGAGCAGGGGCCTGCGGAAACCACATTGAGAACCCATGCTCTACATAAAAAGCTCGTTCCGTGCTTTTTGTGCGTTCATCCAACGTTGTGACCCCAGGTAAGCAGTAGTTCCCATATGAAGCTCCACCAGACGGCATCAGCTGAAAAACAGTAAATTACAAGTATGTTACACTTACAAGCATGTGTCATTTTGGTATTTAGACATAGGAATACTGCGTTTAGAGGCAAAACATGCAAAAGTGGTGAATGGGCGGCATTACAAACAAAAGCAATTCACTTTTACATACATGGCGTAGAAAGTACCCGACTCATCCCAAAGAATACCATAAAATATGAAAACATCTAATTTCCAAGCATTCTCCCATTTTCAGGCAATATTTCCTGCACTTTAGCAGCACAAATACACGGGCGACTTCGCGTTTCCAAAATTGGCCTCGGGCGACGTTTCGGTACGCTACATACACAGAGACGGATGCAACAGAGGCTCCCAGCCGGACCATGCTAGACGTTTGCAGAATGCGTCCTACTCGCACTCAAGCTGGGTGCAAAGCCTGTTTTCAGTTCTTTAGACGGTGGAATTTTTGAATTACAACTTTCTCATATGTTGCTCGGCGTTGTCTCTTGCGCTGTCTGACGGCGTCAGCAACACACTCCCATGTTTTCACTCTTGGCAATTGTCCATCGCGTTTTCGACAGGTGTGAGTACTGAAAGAAGGTATATGTTGTTGCAGGGCCACAAAAAACGTCACAAACTTGTCCCTCTAAGATTCATTACACACCAGACTAATTTTGTCACCATGGCCGAGCTGCTTATTGCACAGCGTGCTGTGCGGCCAGCGTGCCTCAAAAGTATCCCAAAAAGGAACGAAATTACTTTTCGTTCCTTTTTTGAGAAAGTGGCACAAACTTCTAGCGAGATGCACTAGACTACGCACCACAGCCGAGTTGGTTCTCGCAAACTGCATCACAGTGCCCTGTGTGGCCAGTGTGCCTCAAAACCAAAATAAGTTACAATAATCTCCTAGGAAGCGTGGCGAACATGACCCAGCATGATTCATTAACTCAAGCTAACTGCGCCAGGACGGCCGAGCTGTTTTTTGCGAAGTCTCGGTCCCGTGCCGTAAGCCTAATTGCGTCGTAGACTGTGAAACAATTTCCCACCTTGCCGTTGTCCAATAGTGCAGTGGTGTCTTGTCCCAGTGCAGAAGGAATGCAAGAATACACCGGGAGCCCAAGAAACCAGGCTGCATTTAAAGAAAGGTAGACAGACTGGTCGCCACCAGGGTTGCCAGGTCTTCGAGAGAAAAAGTAGCTGAGAAATTACGAAAAGTAGCCAAAAAAGTTGCCAACTGCGGCAAAAGCTTTAATTAGTAGCCAAAAAAGTATTCACAGTGCAGCAAACCAACAATTGGCATTTTTGACGTGAAAATAAAGAAGAAAAATTCGAGAAAGACCTGTAGTTTCCTGCAGCACTGATGGCAAACAAAAATAACTAAACAAAACAAATGTTATCACACATTATTTTATCATAATTCACCATTATCGCCAGCTAACATTCTATAATTTCTGCCGCACAATTGCGTGCTTTCTCATAGCCGAAGCGGTGTCACCAGTTTCAGTACAATAAACTTGCTTTGCTGCACGCCATTCTTGCACCACTATGACTCTACGACATTCTTGCACCACTATGACAAAACGGTTCTTATGCGAACTGTATGATGTCACACACGTTCTACTCTCCCTGGTACACAGTCGCATAGTCACATAGACATTGGGACCTGTAATGTTTTGGTTGCCATGACGTGTTTTCGGTTGTTGTAGTCGTTTCTGGTGCCAACAATCATGGTCTTTGAGGTTCTCGAGGTCACCGTCGCTGCAGGTGATATTAGCACATCACCTATTGCTTTTATCCTATGAAGGGTGGAAAAGCATTGCCTTTAAAATTGGTTAATTCCTGTTATTTAGAGGAAGATGCTTGGTCCTGTTCAATTATCCATCCATGACAGTCCCGGACTGCCCGAGGCGTTCATTTCAGCAACAACCGTTGCATATGAAGGATCTCAGCAGTCTTAAATAGCCCAAGACAAGTCGAGGAGGCCCACTGACCAAATGGCGGCTATGAAGCATTTTCAGCTCCTGAATTTGCTTCCTGAGAGTGCAAGATAAAAAAGCATGGTCTTCAAAATCTGGCATTTGGAGCCGTCATTTGGAAGGGGCCGTCGGGGGGAGTGTGTTTCAGACTCCACATATACCAATTACCACCGCCAAAAATAGCCAGAAAGTAGCCAAGTCGCCAAGCATGATTTTTGGTCGCCAGGAGCTTCTAAAAGTAGCCAATTTGGTGAGAAATTGCCAAACCTGGCAACCCTGGTCGCCGCGGGCGAGCGCTCACGCGCACGCAGCTGCCATCGCTCGCTTTAGGGGAGTGTCTGGCAGATGACGCATGCATATGGCGCGTCACTCGCCTTTCGCTAGGTAAGGCAAAAAAATAATCGCAAGGTATAAGTTTATTTATACACAAAATGTTTGTTTTCACAGCAAGGAAATTAAAAAATAAATCGATGTCTGTTAACTTAGTTACATTTTGTTTTTTTCGATGCTCGGGGCAGCTAACGTTCGGCATCAATACTATAGCGTGAAGTATGGTGACGTGTTTCCTGTTGCCAGTTTTTGCTGAGTGTCCCCTCTTGAATTTCTTTCTCTATGGTCACCCGCTACTCCTCCCCTCCCCCCTCGCTCCCTCGATGATGCTTCAAGCGCAGCCGAAATAGGCTCGCTTCCTCCCCGTTTTCTTGCACACACGAGATTTAGCCACGGTGGTTGGCTCCCCTCGCACGCTTTCACTTGCACATAAGCGCAACGCGACAGCGTTATTGCCCTTGGACTTTATACGGAACATCTATGCCCCAAAACCAATTTTAGGGCCACAACGCGTTAGACACCATCTTGGGATAGCAAATATGGATCTTGAAGGCCATGCTTTTCTGGCAGAAACCAAAAATACGTCATTGGTGTCGCCCCCGGCACTTTGGGCGGCTAATCCCATTGTCAAGCCACCAAGCCAAGCGACATGAAAAGTCAAAATGGCCGCTCGGTCCGGCGTGGGGTATCAGTTCGCAACGCATGATGTGGGAACAGTCCCACAGTTGCGACACAACAGCGCGATTACCAATGGATTGAGTTCTATGGGAGCTATACCGGGATCGGCCGAAAACGACGTAACAGCTGGGTTCTACAGTAATTGCATTTTTGGCCTGGACACTGCGCAGTCACCAGGTGTCGCGAGGCTCTTTTTTATTGCAAGCAGTAATGGTGGCGGCCACGCAAGTTTACTGTGGCGGTAGTTCATGCAATTTAAGCGCACAACGAATGCTTTTGAGCAGTTTCTGGACACAATTAGTGTTACGTGAGTAGATTATTTGTGGACTGTCGTTTCAGAAAATTTCGTTAATGAGGGATTGCTGTAGAAAATGTTTCGTTGTCGTGAGATAGGAAATGCATTGACTCTTATGGGTGTTTACCGGGGATCCGGAAATATTTTGTTGTGGCGAGAATTTCGTTGCATCGGGATTTCATTACCGTGGGTTTCGACTGTATCACCAGTCTTTGTTACTTGCACTTGAAAAGCATCAGTTTTGTTCTTGACCAAATATTGCAGTAAAGGTATGTGCAGTAGTTGAAATGAATTTAATACCTTGAATTCGGGTGCTGTGTCATTGCAGGAAAGCAAAGCTGAGCGGCACCGTGGCTCCAAGAAAAAGCGAAAGTCACACGATGGCCACCGTGCCAACACCAGCCCTCCCCCTAAAGAAGTTGCTCGAGCCGCCATTGGCAGCACTGCTCCTGGTGGCACAGCTTCAGAATGCTACTGGAAGGACGAGCCTGCTGTGGTGCTTTCTTCACCCCCTGCTGAGGCGACAAAGGCTGCTGCGTTAGTTCTACTGTGCTCATTTTCACTTGCAACGCCCTTAGCAAATTTTCTGGCCATTTTGAGAGTCTGCCTCTCCTTTGAAATGCGATCAATGCATTTGTTCTGCTGTCACACAGACTAGCTTGGTAGTAAATTGTACTGTAGGAATAGATAGTGTGTCCCGTGACAGTGGCCCCCTTTCCACGCTTGGTATATTTGATCTTGTAATACTGCTGTATTGGGACAAAGCTGACTTTTGGGAACCGGCATTATGCAGCGCGTGACCCTTCAGAGAGAAAGGTGATTGTAGAGAGGAAGAGGTACTCTTTTTTTCTGCAGCCCTTTAGCGAGTATGTCTAAGCACCTATGACCCTTTCCATGCTTGCTGTGCATCAGCAAGGATGTCAAACCTGAGTCACCACCATTGCTGACTGTAGCAAATCCTTTCAATGAAAAACACGGAACCGAACAGCAGGAAGCTTGGAAGTGAACATCAAAGCAACTAGGCCTAGCATTGCTGCAGTGTCTACAGTTCGCAGCGAATTGACATGTGAGTGCTGATTTGAGTCTGCAAGATAATCAAAATGGCTGTGGTGGTTGCTTCGGTTAATGTGGTTTTGGACCTGCAGTCAAACCAGAAAGTTAAGAAAATCTGACGGCAAAGGTTTTTAACACCTGAAGTTCCAGACGGCCTCGTACATTGGCTCTATGGATTACGTGGCGGTGTCACAAAGGCGTACAAATTATTGGGCATGTCTGAAAAAGCGGTTGTTGACTGTGCTTTGTCCTGCAATGCATGAGAACACTTGATGTGACTTGTTACTGCTAGCTTAACATGTAGAATAACTTGTTTGATTGTGCTTTCGTAATCAGACTGAAAGCGGAGCATCGTCGCCGTCACATTATGCATGAACTTGCTCTGTTGCCATCCATGGTCGCCATCTTGTGATGGGCAATGGCGATGACGCTGACTAGACTGGTTCTGACTGTAGGCTGTTGCAAGCGGGGTTTCGGTTTTGGTACAACTTTAGAAGTTGGTACACTCTAGACTGACGTCACGAGCCAGACGGCTGCTGACCCCGCTGACTGAGAACATGGTAGCCTGCGCTTCCAACTGGGCCGTGTCATGTCAGCGGGACTATTTCTTTAGTCACAGAGGCTGCTATGCTTCGGTCACCAGGGTGGGGCCTCTCCTGCCTTCTTAAGTTGTACCCTACTATAGTTTATATTAGACTACATTCCCAAGCAATTTTGTAAGGAATTTTCATGGGAAAAGAACAAAAGCAGCCAGTGGAATCGGGTAATTATTGTAATAATTCATTGTGAGCTTAGGCAGGCCAGAAATAGGCATCTTGGATAGGAGATGATGCTGTAGCCTAAGCGTCGCTGCGACTGCTGCCGCTGCCATTGCCATCACCACTGCATTCACCATTGGGGCCGAGCGCTTGTTTGATGACCAGTCAAGTTTGAATTATCTTGCAAAGGCTAATTTCAGGATCGAAATAATGTCGTATGTCCTATACGAATGTACTATAAGCTCCGATTGGGATCGAATTAACGGAAATCTAGTGTATTGCAGCTTCTTTGCTCTTCTATGATAAAATAAAGTGTTAAATTATGTGCTGGCTTTATGGTGATAAATTTGAGTACTCTAGAGAACTACACTTAGTGGCTTGAAATATATAAATATAACTTAAATTTGAAGCTTGTGTATAGCAGTGTGCAAATATTCAAAACATTTAAATAAACAATTCAACAGTTGAACTGCCAGTTACGTGAACATAATGTGCACTGTCTTGCCAGATAGCTTGTGCATTAGAATCCTCTTTCCACCCCTCCTCCCTTCCTTTAACACCGATTTGCCCAGCAGATAGTTGTTCTTTCATTGCACTCTTGTTACAAATCTCTAAAAGCTCATCTGCTTTTGCAGATGCTATGCCTGCGGCAAAAAATCATGCCTTTTTCTTTTGTGAAGAGACTGAACCACCTTAGCAATGAATTAACTCGGCTGTTATCGTAACAACTCTTGCACAATGCTCACTTTCAAAACACTGAAGCAGCAATTCTGCCTCATTGTTTTCCAATTCAGTATGAACAGCGTAACGGTATCAAAACCAAGTTTTCAAGAAAGCTTACAGTTGTATTGTTTCACTTTCTGTTTGCAAAAACCAGATGGGGCAGTGCCGCCATGCTCCTGTTTGCTTTCGTGTATTCTATCGCATCGTTTTCAAATGCAGCACTCAAGTCAAGCAGAGACATGCTAATTTTGTACCCTGGTACAGTAGTTACACCCATAGTGGCTATGCAACTACTGAAATGTCACACCACTATATAAGATGAGGAGCACTTAAAGTCTTGTTAAATTTCTGGGAAACACAACCTATATTCTGGTTTTTTGTATTTCCCTCTTACCATATTGAATTATTGTCTATATTGGAACAGTTGTAAAATCCCTGGGAAATCCCATGCAATAGTATGGTAATGTACTGCATAAATTGAACTCCCATTCACCACTGCATTCGATGTATCAAATGTAGGGATGGGCAAATAGTGAATTTAAGGTTCGAAGCGAATAGTGATTTGGTCGAATAATTTCGTACCGAATAGTTCGAATAGTCTATATCACATACCTATTACAGTAAAACCTAGTTAATTCGAGTTTGAGGGGACCGAAAAAAATGTCCTAATTAACCAAATGCCGAATTATAAGGGTATCCAGGAAACAGTAAGCAAATGCTTACTACGTCAGCACGATTTTATTAGTGTAATGTATGACCAAATCCTTTTGCTATTTTGCACGAAAATAGTGTGAAAAATGCAATTCTCGTCATCTTGTGACAGTTGGCTCTAGCAGCGGCGATCAAGGCCTAGCGACTTTCTTCGCAGCATGGCCGCGGGCGCGCCATCATTTGCGACACGCTTTGCGCTACCGCGTGCACATCCCGATTATTTTTTCGCCAGTAAGCTGACCGCCAACAGATCGCACGTCCATCGCGATGTCACCGGTGCTCTTCATCCTCGACAGCTTTGCACCGAGTCAAACCGAAACAACTGTTTGTCGCAACCGCGGCCGCTATCGACGCGATTATGAATGGCGACTTTGCGGTACTTAAGGCACGCGGCCGACGCATGCACCAAGAACGAAACTACAATTCACTGTAACAACTGCAGATGAAATCGTGGTCGCTATCTGTGCAATTATGAATGGCCACTATGCAGCTTTTTAGGCACGCGGCCGACGTGCATATTGAGTAAAAAAAACTACTTTTTTCCGCAACCGCTGCGGAAGAAACAGCGGCAGCTATCGACGCGATCATGGATGGCGACCATGAAATATGGCGGCCAACACGTTGTTATGCGCGGTGGTAAACGCAATAAAGGTGCAAATAGGCACGAATCGTTTCATCATTGCTGTCATTCACGTACGATTTCCGCTGATGTCTACGGTGATGCGGACTCCGCCGCTTGGTTTCGCTTAGCGTTGGTTAGCGTTGCAATTAGTACCGTATTCTTGCACATATAACCAGCATAAAAAATCAATAAATTTGACCATATAGTCTGGGTGCGGGTTATAGATTAATTTCGCCATAGTCCCTCAATACTTTTTCTGGTCATGAAACTCCGCCGTCACTCTATGGATGCTTGATATGTTGCATGAAGCAGCCGCGCTGCGGCGCCACCGCAGCTGAGAGGCCACCTTTCTTCGTGCTAAACCCGGAGAGACTGCAGATGCGGCCGGCGTGGGCTGAAAGTTTGGACGCCTACTTTATACTTGTGATTGATTTTTAGGAAAGATCCAAACTCTGGTATTCTACAATTGAAGCGCAACGTTCGCTTGATGATGCCGTTAAGGTGTTGTGTGCCGGGGTGCCGTTCCGGCTACAAAGGCACTACCGAAGAGGTATCGCTATTTTGCATGCCGAGTGTTCGTGAGCACTTTGAGAATTGGAAGAACTTCGGACATTATCCATACGGACGATTTCACGATAAACGGTGACGCCGTATCGTTGCCGAGGGACACGCCGCGCGTCAGGCCTACTGCCATGCCTCGTGTTTTCGGCGGCCTGTGTGTGTGTGTATTGGCGGCCTGTGTGTGTGTGTATATATTGCAAATAAAATCGGTGCCTATTACTACCTCCATGAGAACATAAGCACATATAAAAACTTTGTTCTGGTTTAAACAACAAAATATTTGTCCTGTAACTATGATTGCACTGTGTGTGCATGTGTTGATATTTATATATAGACGGCAAATTATTCGCATAACCTCTTAGTTCTTGCCTATGCATTTCGCATGCTGATAGCAACAGCTATTGATAATTCTAACATTTGCTTAAGGTTGCTACCTCAGCGCTGTGCGGCCTACAAAAGGGCCATGCCACAGAAGTAATTTTGTTTTCTGAAGCAAAGTAGGCTTCCAGCCTTGATAAATGGGACATTGAGAACTTAATGCAATGGGAAAAAAACATGTCAGTTTTCTGTGTTAATACAACTTTCAGATCGTTTTCGAGCTCTACACTATAGCAGTGCTGAGTAGGTTGGTAGGTAGATAGTAAACTTTATTGAGGTCCTGAAGTGAAAGCGAAAATTAAATGTTATTTCTCATTAGCGTTTTTGCGAGCTAGAACGGTTATATTTGCTTCAAAGAAAGCTCGCGATTCAAATACTATTATGCGTCGCAGTTCGCCAAGGAGGTATGGTACTGAGTGCAACGGACCGTCAATCCTCGTCACTCTGCTCGTGCGAGTTAGAAATGAATAAGCGCAGTGCTGAGTCAGTCGGGCATGTTAATCCGTTTGGGGTTTGTATAAGGGTATATTGACAATGAAAATCTCGTTTGAAAACTTCGTCGCACATTTGGAATAATACGCACGAAAACTAGCAGAGCTTGCAATACATGAAAATGACAATACTTTCCTTCAAGCAAGCGTTTCATTCACGGCTACGATCTGCCGATGTACCTGTTGCAATCTAATTATGACGTCCTAGAACATTTTATGTTACGTGCGATTAGAATCTGTCACAATTGCCTGAATGGCTCGAGTAACAGCACACGACCTTAAGCTCAGGTTGTCGTTTACTGGCAACGCCACGCCGATCATGTCTTATTCTTTGTACAGCACATAAAAGTCGCTTAAAAGTTTTTAATCGAAACCGGTTGGGCCACCTAACAACAGATTTCTCAGAAGAATTCTATGTGCGTCGTCTGCTGACACACGGAGCCACCAGCTGACTTTTAGATTGCTTACTTTTTGTACGCGCCTTGATTTCGACTAGAAAACACTCGCAGATGGTCAAGTTTGGATACTGTAACTGCTACGACAAAATAGAATGTAACTAAAATCGAAAAGAAGCTGGGCTTTCGGCCGCAACGCGACCAGAGAAAGAAAAAAAATACCAGCTCGGCTAGGTGGCCTTTCTTTTACTATGGCACCTCTAGCGGCAGGCGCTCGCTCGAAATCAAACTGAGGCGGGAGTTTCGTGACCAGAAAAAGCTATGAAGGGACTATAATTTCGCCTTGAGATGTGAGTTCATGGCAGCACGTGCCTTCTGGTCAGGCTGTCTTTCGTTTTTGCATCCTTTTGTGGTCACCAAACCCCATCCTAGTAGGAGTGGCGTTTTTTTTTTTACTAAGAGTAGTCCAAACTGCACGTCTAGATGTCCAAGCTAGTGATTGCAATATTCTTGTCACAGCATGACAGCAGACTTCCAAGCATGTGCAACAAAATTTGTAGGCATTAACCTTGAGTTAAATTTTCTGATATGTGAATTTGATATCCTCATTCATTTGAAATCTTCTGTATTTGCTGTTCGCACACCCCTAGTTGCTACCGTACAACGAAGATACTATAGGATTTGAAAATCAATCTTGGTGATAACGGCAGTTCATTATTGTTTGGTCTGGTGCTCTGTTGGATTCGTATTGGATTTGGTCTGAAACTCCGCTGTTTGCGCTCCGCCATTCCGTAATGTTTCAAGTCTTTCAATTGAGTCTTTTATGTGCAGGCAACGCAGCTCCCTGTCGCTGTTGTCGAAGAAACTGGCGCACCTCTACGAGGACGAAGACGAGGTGGAGATAATGAAGGGGAGCCGCGTCGATGACCACGACGAGCTGTCGCCCAATGTGACCTTCCTGATGAAGTCCAACCAGAAGATACAGGCACTGCGCCTGTTCAACGTCGACGCCAAGTCGGCCGCTGCGAGCACGGCATACTACGAGCGTAAGGACCGCTCATCTGAGTCGGCGAGAGCCCCGTCGGCCGAGCCGGCGCAGTCGGCGCCACGCATCGTTTCTGCGGTGAAAAGCACAGAGCCGCAGCCGGCAGCTCAGCGCAAGGGCATCGAGTTTAAGTGGAAGGCTGTGAAGAAGCCGCTGACGCACGCGGGCGACAGCCACGAGGAAGGTTCGGTGAGCTCGATCGAGCACCGTGAGGACGCGCCGCAGCAGCAGCCGTCGCGGGGCACCGATGACAAGGCAGCGGCATCCAGCCACGAGGAAGGCTCCATCCACTCGGACTCGGAGCCGGCCAAGCGCAAGAAGGACCGCTCGAGTAGCCGTGAGAGCAGCCCCAAGGACGACGACGACGAGGGCCACCGCAAGCACAAGCTGCGCCGCCGCTCGCGCGCCGACTCTGACAGCTACTCTTCCTCGGGCTGGTCCAAGTCGCCCGTGCGGAGGCGCCGCAGCAGCCGGCGCAGCGCCGACCACTCGGACGACTACTCGACGGATCGATCGAGTGTGGCGTCCCGGGGCCGCCGCCGTAGCAGCCGCGGCAGCCGGAGCTCGGACAGCTCGCGCGACGACTCGCGCCACCGCCGGTACTCGTCGGAGGACTCGCGCGACGGCCGCCGCCGCCGCAGCCGCAGTTACAGCTCGGACACGGACGGCTCGCACCGGCACCACTCGCCCATGCGGCGCGGAGGTTACCGGCCCTACTACTGCTACAACAACAACCGGGGTGGATACTACAAGGGCAACTTCTACAACCGCCGCTACAACAACTACCACGGCGGCTACCAGAACACCCGGTACTTCCGGGGCGGCCGCGGAGGGCGCCGTCCGTTCCGGCCCTACTACAACAACCGGACATCGCCGCGCTCCTACTACAACAGCGGAGGCGGCAGCTACCAGCGCAGCAGCTACAGCCGCGACCGGCGCTCCGACTCCGAGACGCCGCAGGATCACGGTGTAAGAACATTTAGGTGTTGACATTGCGCGCGCGCGAGCGTCCACATTATGTTCGGCAGCGCGCGGGCGCAGCGAGTAGCTCTGCTGCGAGATAGATGGCGCCGCGGTCAGCGGTCCCAGCTTAGCGGTGCCGGCGCTTTGACATTGCTCCGCTTCCCCTTAATTTTCGTTCATAGCGGAGTGAGTAAAACTCAAATCTCGAAGGAAATCCGTTATTTCAGATTAAAGGATAAGTATACCAGGCTTAATGCTTCGCTAACATGGAGGTTCCTTGTGCAGAGCGTGAATGACTTGAACACGGATCGATCGGGCAGCACTCAAAGCCCACTCAAGTTACGCTTGCGCGCACAATTTGTTTCGTCCGGTCTAGCCGTTCACCCAAGCATAAAAAAATAAACAGTGTTAACCCACGTGCTACCCCTCGATCAGAAGAAAATAGTGACTGCACCGGAAAATGTTGAATTTCATGCTTATCGCTACTTCCATTCACACTCAGAAAACCGTTCAAGTGCCGTTGCGCGAATTCAGTCTGGCCGTGATATAACTTAAGAAATGAAATGGCGCAAGCTTGCGATATGCAACTCGCTAGCACAAAGTGGCAGTTCATGGCCAGAACTTAAGATGAGAATGCACATCAGCTATGTAAAAACTCTTTCAAATCGGAATTTATTAGGCGAGACGAAGGCAGGCG
Source organism: Dermacentor silvarum (assembly GCF_013339745.2). Lineage (NCBI taxonomy): Eukaryota > Metazoa > Arthropoda > Arachnida > Ixodida > Ixodidae > Dermacentor > Dermacentor silvarum. The sequence continues at coordinate 374,190,502 of NC_051154.1, read as the reverse complement.
TCTCAACTTGGATTACAGCATCACTAATACAATTTACTGATGAAAACCTGAGCAAATGCCTTTTTTATTTCAATTCCACTTAACATAGACCATGTATATTACTCAGTTGGTTTCGTTCATTGAGGACTGAGTGGCTCTTGCAAGATTTAAAGAAAGGAGGGGACTTTCTTTTTTCTTAAATTGCATATGAGAATATGCCAATGTAAGCGTGTTTGACAATGCATGCTACAGCCTGTCCACAAATACACTTACACAATAATTCCATATAATTCCATATACACAATAATTCCATATACATTTTTTTTTGCAAAGGCACAATACGAAAAAAGATTGTGCGTTAAGCAGCTCCATAATTTTAATAGAAGCTTATGCTCTCATACACTCCCACAATGGAAAAAAAATGTTGAATAAAAACATGCAAGTGTCTACTATACACCACACACGCTTTGTAAAAAAAGAAAATTCAGTAGCCAGGATGGAACAAATTTGAAAATCAGGCACACATATGCACAGAAAACAGCAGTTTTATACAGGGTGCACAAAGATTTAAAAATTGCAAATGTCACGTAGCTGGACAGAACCATAGTAATGTTGCCGTCCCTTAGAGATAATCAGATAATTTTTTTACATTCCGCCTAATTACATAAGTAGTCTTAATCAATTAATCAACTTCTAAAATATTATAATTAGATTACAAGTGTCAATGAGAAAATTGTAGACCAACATGAAAGACTCCCGACACAGCTTTCTATTGCTCATTACGCGCTACGTAGAAGTGTTTTTCTGAGCATGAAAAAAGCCCACGAATACACGCAAAGTGCCTCGAGCAGCCAATCGCGCGGCAATTTTGCGTGCATTCGCGGGTTTCTTTCACGCTCGTATCACGTATTGAGCAACAGAAAGCTGTATCGGGAGTTTTCCATGTTGCTGTACAATTCCCTCGTTCACACATTTTATACAATTATAGCATTCGAAAAGTTGATTAATCAGTTATGAAAATAATTATGTAATTACGTGGAATGCAAAAAAATAATCTGAGTATCCGCAAGCCACGGCAGACAACATTACCTTGGTTCTGTACAGCTACGTGACATTTGCACATTTTTAAATCTTGGTGCATGATAGTTAAGCCACCCAATATATATCTTGTACATGCAGCAAAATTTGCACAAACTGCTGTGGCACACAGGATGTTCTCTTTCGCAGTGGCTTTCGAGGTTTATTTTACCGTGTGAGTTTCTTTGGACAGTTCGGAAATAAGGTGAGAACCTTTTTATCGAGCTCCGCGTAATATGCCGTCGATATCAGATCCTCTGAAAAATGATTGGCGCAGACGTGGTCGGTAGGCATTAGAGTTCGGTCTGCCCTCAGATTTGCAAGGCACCACTGCTCTAGACGACCGCTGTCGGACGGCGCTTTGAATAAAGGCACACGCTCCGCACAAGTCCGGTATCCAGAATTGCAATTCGCAACGAAGCACTTTCTAGCCATTTCAAACGCCCCTCAGAAGGCCGCTGCCACCTTTGTCGAGGGCTTGTGGCGACAATACCCAAGCACAAGCTTGTGAAATGCACACGAACAAACAGCGTGCCTTCAAAACAGCGCGGCCGCACATGCAAGCAGGAAGACGAAGCAGCGGCAGCACGCGCCTTGCCGCCGAGGCTGGGACCGCATTCCGCAGCGCCCTATAGACCGTTTTTTCATGGGCGCCGCCATTGCGTAGGCAGTGTCGTCATCTATGGGCAGTTGGCATGCTGGCTTGGGCGAACGCTCATGTTGTATGCTGTGGTATACGCTCGGTGGCAGTTTCTGGTGGATTTATTCACTCTCCCGCAGTCTATTTAGCATGCAATGGTGTCTTCTATGTGGGGAACGGTCCTGTGAGGCCTAGTGAAGGAATTTAAGTTTGAAGTAATTAAGCGGCTGGAGTTTCTGCTGGCGTTAGGGCGGACGGAGACACCCAGCGCGAGGTGTGTGCGTTTGTTTGAGCTTACAATCAGCCTCGAATATCAGGTAGCTATTTCTGAAAATTAGTTTCACAAATCTTACCTTACTGCAGCATTCTCAGCACTGTAATTCTAAGCTCTAGTTTAGCTGCAACGAGTAGTTACGAAACATTTACGATCCTAACAATGTGGGTACCATTCTGCTGGCGAATAAGTTGTGCTGTTTACTTTACAAGCGTTCAAGTTATCTGTAGATGCATTGGGCGACTGCCTTGTTTGTTGGGCAAGGATGCCGCCCACAAATAAAATAGTTTGTTTACTAATAACCGCTTACCGTACAGTGTGAATCACACTTGTCGAGTGGTCGAACGACCAGCTGCAGACTTCGGGGGCGTCCGAGGCAGTACTAAATGCTGTGTTATAGATCTTTTTGTTGTATATAGCGCATGGTCCAAGTGGTCCAAGCATGCGGCACGACCATGCGAAGTCTTATTGCGTCGTTATCCCATGTTCTGTTTTATTTTGCCGCAAAAGGAGGACATGTGAACTCTTTTTTTTTTTTCAGTCTTGTAAGTTGAGTCATCATACACCGTGTCAACGACGCATTCACCCATCTTACGGCAATTGTGTCCTTACAAATAGCTGTTGGATTCTCTTTATGCGATCCCCTTTGTCCATTGTGCCTTACAGGGCAAAAAGGCAATGCCGATCGAAGCACGAAGCTCGCGTGTATCATGTTGGTTTGCCAACCGCAGTGATCGCTTTGTTAAGCAAAGCCTTCGGCCTCTTGCAGGAGGCTAACGTAGACAGTGATTTGAAGTCTACTAGACTTAATATTTGTGAGAACGTTGTCGGTGGCTGATGCAAATGTTTTATAACACGTCTTCGTCGAGTGAAAACCGATACATCCAACATAGTTCACAACACATACACACACCGCGGCTGATGATGCGCGTCGCATTTTTGCACATCCAAGAGAAATTTCCAGATACTGTAGCTACTTCTGCACCTAAAGGCTACACAGTGATTGTTCGACGACCTCGTAAGAACTGACATCCCGTAAATTGCTCTCAGAACTGGCTAAAACACCTCCAAATCGTTCCGCAGCGAGCGACCGGCAACACATTCAAGGCGCGCCGCGCCGGCTCGCACAAGCCAGAGAGGAGGAAAGGCTCGTCGCGCGCCCTTTCCTCCTCGACCGATGAAAAGGTATATAGACCGGCTCGCACAAGCCAGAGAGGAGGAAAGGCTCGTTGACAAGCCTTTCCTCCTCTCTGGCTGGTGCGGGCCGGCGCGGCGCGGCTTGAATAGACCTTTTCATTGGGCGAGGAGGAAAGGGCGCGACGAGCCTTTCCTCCTCACTGGCTTGTGCGAGCCGGCGCGGCGCGGCTTGAATGTGTTGCCGGTCGCTCGCTGCGGAACGATTTGGAGGTGTTTTAGCTAGTTCTGAGTGCAATTTACGGGATGTCAGTTCTTGCGAGGTCGTCGAACAACCACTCTGTAGCCTTTAGGTGCAGCAGTAGCTACAGTATCTGGAAATTTCTCTTGGGTGTGCAAAAATGTGACGCGCGTCATCAGCCGCAGGGTGTGTATGTGTTGTGAACTATGTTGGATGTATCAGTTTTCACTCGACGAAGACTTGTTGTAAAACATTTGCATCAGCTGCCGGCAATGTTCTCACGCATTTTAAGTCTAGTTGACTTCAAATCACTGTGTGTACGTTAGCCTCCTGCAAGAGGCCGAAGGCTTTGCCCAACACAGCGAGCACTGCGATTAGCAAACCAACACGATACACACAAGCTTCCTGCTTCGATCGGCATTGCCTTTTTTGCCCTCTAAGGCACAATATACAAAGGGGATCGCATAAAGAGAATCCAACAGCTATTTGCAAGGACACAATTTCCGTAAGATCGGTGAATGCGTCATAGATGACTGAACTTTTGAGACTGAAAAAAAAAAGTTCATATGTCCTCCTTCTGCGGTAAAATAAAACAGAACATGGGATAACGACGCAATAAGACTTCTCATGGTCGTGCCGCATGCTTGCACCATACGCTATATAGAACCAACAGATCTATAACACAGCATTTAGTACGCTCGCGCTGTCTGCAGCTGGTCGTTTGACCACTCGAAAAGAGTGATTCACACTGTACGGTAAGCGGTTATTATTAACCAAACCATATTATTTGTGGGCGGAAACCTTGCCCAACAAACAAGGCAGTCGCCCGATGTATCTACAGATAACAACTTGAACGCTTATCAAAGTAAACAGCACTACTTATTCGCCAGCAGAACCGTACCAGCGTTATTAGGATCGTCAAATGTTTCGTGACTACTCGTTGCAGCTAAACCAGAGCTTATAATTACAGTGTTGAGAATGCTGCAGTAAGGTAACATTTGTGAATCTAATTTTCAGAAACACTTAACTGATATTCGAGGCTGATTGTAAACTCAAACGCGCACACCTCGTGCTGGGTGTCTCCGTCCGCCCTAACGCCAGCAGAAACTCCAGCCGCCTAATTATTTGAGACTTAAATTCCTTCACTATGCCTTACAGGACCGTTCCCCACATAGAAGACGCCATTGCATGCTAAATAGACCGCGGGAGAGTGACTAAATCCACCAGAAACTGCGGCCGAGCGTATACCACAGCATACAACACGGGCGTTCGCCCAAGCCAGCATGCCCACTGCCTATAGATGGCGCCACTACCTAGGCAATGGCGGCGCCCATGCAGAAACGGTCTATACGACGGCGCCGACTGAGCTGTAACTGAGCCGAACATAATCTGGAGGCGAGCGGGCGGCGCTTTTGTGCGTGTTGTGGTGAGAGTGTCAGCACCTGTCATGCTTATTCTTACACCGTGCGTAGGATCGATCCTTCTGGATCGATCCTGCGCACGGAACATAATCTGGAGGCGAGCGGGCGGCGCTTTTGTGCGTGTTGTGGTGAGAGTGTCAGCACCTGTCATGCTTATTCTTACACCGTGCGCAGGATCGATCCTTCTGCCCGCCGTGGAAGCGCCGCAACCCCATCGTGAGTCGCGCGCCCGACGCCGAGGAGTTGAAGAAGCTGCGGGAGGCGGCGGCGCAGCGGGACCAAGAGAAGGATGAACTGGCGGCGGCCGAAGGCGGAGCCAGCACCAGTACACAGCGCATCAACAAGGCGGCCATCATCCGCAACTGGTCGGACGACGGCAACTCGCGGTCCCCGGCGCGGGCGAACAGCCCGCCGTCGCGCAAGAAGGGCGATGCCCCGCCGCTGCCGCCGCCGCTGCCAACTGACGCCCCGCCGCTACCGGAGAGCGACTGAGGAGGGACTTCTTTCGTCAGTTTTCACTACCCTCGCAGGTTATCCAACTTGTCATCTTTCATTCGCCCTGTGGAAGGCCGAAGCACCGTGTGTCATGTCGTGCTCTTCTGCACAGAAAAATAACGGTCCGTCGAGAAAATGACATTTATCAGGCATTCCCATTGAAGCAAGAAGGGTATGGGGAGACGGTAGCTGGGCTGGGGAGAAAAGAGAAACATCGTGCTATTTTTGGCTAGCCACAGCCAGCTCCATTATTGCTGTCTAGAAAAAAAAACGGAGAGTAACTCATTTTTACTTTTGTTTATCTCCCGTTCCTGCACGGAAATGAAGGCTGTATTGGAGACATCGTTTTCTTTTTTCTTGCTTTGTCTTTGTACATAAACAATAAAATGTTTACGTGCAAAGATTCGTGCGATGTGTGGAACATTTTCGGGTAAAGCGTATGCGTATCGCTACCTCCGCCTTTCGCAGTCTTTGCCGCAATCTTTTTGATTACATTTATAACGGTCACCTCACTTTCAAGAAAGCGGTAGGCAAAACGACGAAGTCAAGACGTGTTCTCGGGCTTCATCGGTTCATATACTTCAGCAATAACCGTAGCGTTACACGCACGGCTGACGCAAGAAAGGTGGCGCGACAAATGTGTACGTGCGTTCACGCGAGTGCTTTGCGGCGCACGAAATTTAAAGGGACCCTGAAACGTTTCAAACTAAGCATAGAATGGCTTCACTATTATAGGACGTTGACTCTGGGAATCTCGTGCCGTAAATATTTTCTAATCCTACAACTATAGGGAGTTTTCGCACCAATACGCGGCTTTCTATTTTCGTTTCTGCCAGTGCGCTGGAAGCTGCACAGCGGAGGAGCCAAGAGTGCTAAAAATTGTTGCGGCGCTGAAAGGGCTTGTCGCGGTATGGCTACGCAGCACGCTGCTACGTTGCGGCCACGCGCAGACTGGCAGTGCGAATGACTTTTGTAGCGATAGCTATATTACGGCAGGTTTTCGCCTTTTCACCGTCGCTGCACTCTGAGCCGTGGCCCCGCTGTAACATCACACCGCGGCCCTCGATTCTCCAGCAACTCGGCTCGTCGCGGCATAGAGTTAATCGTGGAGGTAAAAAATACTAGGAGGGAGCATCACGTGATTCCACTAGCCTCGGCAAGCCAACCTCCTCTGAAGCCACCCCTCCCTCTCTCAGGGGCCCTGTGCGCGGTGCCTTCTGGGGCGGAATAGGCCCACAAGGTTGCCGGAACATTCGTGATTGTTTGGTACGTGGTAACTTTTAGTGGCGCCTGTCGTCACAGGCTTGGAGGCCCGTATGCGGGTGGTGGTTTTCTGCTACTGCGCGCGTCGTTCTTCGCTTCAAATGCGATGCCTTGAAACGTGGACCAAGACTGGGGTGTCTGACTTATGAAGACAGAAAATTTTCAAGGCGTCACTTGCGCTTACCACCGCGGTTAGAGGAGTGGCCAGCACTCGCGGCTCGACACCCGTCCAGACGCCCGAGTGTGGTCTATTTTTCCTACGTACTGCAAGTTTCCTCAAATCAGCTGTTGTGCACCTTAAGCTGTGGTGCGTATTATCTTGCTAATTTTTCGTCCAGCTGTCTTGCACCTAGAAAGAAACGCGATGTTTTGAGGGACACTTTTTTTTTGTCGCATTTTCGCTTAATAAAAGGCTGGCGTGCGTGTTTTATTTTGAGAGAAACAATTTTTGTCACGCTGTCTTGCACCTAGGAAGAAATGAGATGTTTTGAAGGACACTTTTTTGTCGCATTTTCGCTTAATAAAAGGCTCTGGTGGGCGTGTTTCATTTTGAGAGAAATAAATAGCATTAGCTTGCATTCTAAATGCCGAAGTGATCGCCGTTTATTCAGATTTACGTGTACTATTTTGCAAGATTGTGTGGTGCGACGACACTGTTGGGACGTGCCTCGGGGATCCATTTTCGTTATATAATAAAGCAAATGGACGCAATTTGTGCATTATCTAGAGTTTATTCAGCTGTTTCCGAATGCGAGTATAGCCCCACAGCATAATTAAGTCCTAGAATCAAACACTGCCAGGGGGACGCTTCTTCCTCTGCTAGTGTGAAACGGCATGAAAACTTAATACATAGCGGCAAGGTAAAAATGGCAGCATTCATTTGCACTTGTGGATCCATTGTGTTGCTGGTTTACTTGTACTATGGAAAGCACATTTTTATGACAGCAGTAATTGTTTCATTCTTTATTCAGTGTTTATTGCACCTATAGAAGCCAGAAGATCTCACACAAATACAGAAGGAAGCCACATTTATAATTTAAATGAAGTACATTGCAAAGATAATACACAAAAGAAAATTATAAACAGCAAGTCGGAAAACTTATTGTGCCACTGCTCTTCGGTATCAGTATTAGCATACTTGTATGCCACAGGGCATTTGTATAATAATGTTATACAAAGTAAACTATATCACACGTGGTATTCATACCTTTAATAAAACTGCTCAATGGGATCAGCTGTCCTTCAATGTAGCTGCAGTTTTGCTTACAATGCCTTGTATGCAACGCCTTCAATACAGGGCTATAATTGTATAATATTTATATCTGCGCTGTACTCACAATTATCGGTGAAAGGCTTCGGTGATTGTGCTTGTCAGAAAAGTAAGCAATACATATGCAGAAATTAAAAAAAGAATGGTAGTTCACAAAGTCAAAGTTGAAACAATTGATGTGAGGTCAGACCCACAAAGTATGTCAACATTAAAATACAATGCATTTTGCTGCAAGTAAAATGTACAACAAAGCTTATGTTGTATCACATACCTACAAAAAACTTAGCACCGTCGAAGCTGAGCTAACACACCGCAAAATTAGGACGCGATGGCTCTATTACATTGTGAACCTCAAATGAATGAATATTTCACGGTATTTAAAACACTCATTGAGTGGTATACACCAAATGTTTGTGGTTACAGTGAATCTGGCATCATAAAGGGCTATTGTAAAGCAAGTGAACAGAGTGAGCACATTAAATTATTTAAATAGTAACACCAACGGTATTCCAGGTGGCAGTGGCAAATTTCCACAAAGGTCAGGTAAAAGACATACAGGATAAGCATTAAAAAAAACATTGTCATCCTCAAGCGTATACCTAGCTCACACATAATCCATTGAGAGCATTCAGAGCATGTCCATGTCATCACACAGTTTGCTCTAGTGAAAGGTAGGCCAGCTAACCTACCATCATTGTCCACACTGTTTAGCTTGGGCTGAACAGAACAATTGTTTAAGCATAATTTGCATGTAGGCGATTCAAGCTACAGCATTCAGCAAGACAACAAACATGTACTTGCAGAATTTACAATAAGGTATCACATTTTCCCTCTATAAAAGTTTGACATCTGCATACAATGCTCTTGAACAATATATGCACTTTACAAAGTAACTCAAAAAACAAATACCTTAACATAAAACCTGGTGGGACAGCTGAAGTTGATGGATAAAGGAATTAATTGTGTGGGCCATCATGAACATAATTCACCCACGAGAAAACTTGTGTAGCAATTCTTCCAGTACTGCGAGCCGCAGGCACTCAAGCTCAGACACCCTGCCTGGGTCAGCAGAGTAACCATGATCCTGTAAAATTGCTTCTGTGAGTGGTTCACTGGCTCCAGGGCTTCTCTGAGGGGCAGTGAGGTTAATTACATCGATGGAGTATGGTTTTTTCAGAGGAGCGTACAAAGAGAATTTCGATGCGTTCCAATAGAAAGCAATTTCCGCCATCAATGTCCTTGACCTCATTACGAACTATCAGACGCTTCAATGCTTCTGCAAACTGCTTTGCTGTTGGGTTGTCATTGCAGCCCCCAAATGATTTTATTGCAGCAAGAAAGTAACTCAAGGTGGTCCTAACTGAGCTTGGAAGTCGGAAGATATGCCAATAGGCCATTTTCTGTAACCAAGTGGTTGTATAGACGGTTGTCTAAGCACACCACAAAGCGAATGAAGCCTGTCTTTTGGTTGGTCCCTGTCATTAGTTTACCAGCTGCAGACTCCCTAAGTTAGCAAAAGTAGGCCATAAGTTATTTGACATACGCAGTGACAGGAGCCACATTTTCAGGACACAGTGGTCCTTTCTATTCTTCTTGCCTTGGATGTCTTGAATTTAAAATGTCAAATGCGTTGTTGACATGTCTGATAAACTCTTCTGTTGGCAAGGAATTTGAAAATTTTGAATTTTTTTGAGCTCTGCAGTCACTAAGAGCATCTGCTACCGATTGACTAAACGTTTGAGCCAACAATGAGACCTTCATGGGCTGGTTTTTCCAGGTAATATGTGCTTGTCTAAGTTTGTTTGCCAAATGTAGGCCCTCTGTGTACTGGATTTCATGCAGCTCATCAATGTGTTTCAACAATATGAACTGTTTGTTCGTATCACAATAGCCTTTTTATCAAACAGGGTGTGCCGCAGTAGTTTCAACATGTGACAGGGATCCAACATGGCAAAGAAAAGCTTTTTTTTGTCACTGGATGTGAAAAAGAAGCATCCAGCTCAGTCAGGTCCATCTTGCAGCCAAGGCTGTGCAGCAATGACAAATTCGCTGCAGCACCATCGCAGGTCAAACTCACAATGTGTGCACCTTTTTGTGAGTGAAGCTAGCAGCACCAAATTGCGCCTCTGCTCACCACCAAGGCCATGCACTAGAAAGTAGCCAATCGGCAGCTTCCATCTGCCATTGATTCCAACAAGCATTAAAACGAATGCATCTTACGCAACTGGAAAGCTGTCATCATTGACATCAATGCCCATGTCAACATATCCATGGAAGATTTTCCCATCCCACACTACTTTAAATGGCCATCTCATCCACAACCAGATTGCATAATGTGGAGAGCCGTGATTTGCCTTGATAGCCAATGCAGTCATTGCCTCTTTTGAAAAGTCAGCAGCCCTATCAATCGATTTATATCATTTACACAGTGTCTTTGGATGCGGGAGGCATGTGTTGAAAACAGCTCGTACATATCTGTATGCTCTAGGGGAATAAAAATGCCAAGTCAGTGCAAATGGCCTGAGCTCTGGCGAGTAAGCGGGTGACATTGCTGGCACCAGACTAATGTGGCAGTTGACGCATGAGCAAGTATTTTTTTGCCCCACCAAGACTCTGCAATATGGCGACATCCTCATTTCCTAGAATGCGATTGTCAGATAAATCTTCTATGACATTTTCGAGATGAGCAACCTTTTGAGAAAGCTGTTGATGGGATTGCCGTAGAGTCTTCATCTTCTTGGTCGCAGTTTGTAATTGTGTAACGCCATACTTCATGCCTCAGAAAGGCCTTTTCAGGTGCGTCTTCTGCTGGCTGTGGCTGCAAAATATCACGCACTGTAACAGGTGCATGAGCGACCAACATGACACAAAGCACGTACGCAGAACAAAGTACTTAATTATTGTGGCATACACTCTTGTGCAAGCTATGAAGAATATAATGCTTAATTTTAGGTCATTACATTGCTCACGACGGTTTCCGTTTACACTTTTGTGAACTTAAAAACTGTGAGGGCATAAAACTGACATCCACACGAGCTTGCTAGTGCCACTTATTTTATTTGTTTATTTATTTGCTAAATACTGCAGGCGCATCTGGGCCCAGGCAGGAAAGGTAGAAGTACAAAACAACTAACACAGAAGAGGCCAGTGTAGCATAGTTCAATGAGAGATGTTTTACAGAAGCCTTTTAGTTTGAGTGGGCAAAATATACTGAGCTCTTAAATCACGGCTCATTGTGACCGATCGAACATATAAAGAGCATAGAAAATTGTGAAAAACCTGTTGGTCTTCTAGTTATTGTGTCATTGGAATGGAAAAGAAAAATTGAAAAAGGATTATTGGCCAATAATTGGTGTTTAATGCAAACCCTGAGGAAACTCATACCACTGCGGACGAATATGAATGTTTCAGTATTTAATTAGATGGTTGCCATGATCATAAATGTTAGTGTCCAAGTGCAGTTCACTGAGTGACATTTATTATGCTTGAGCTATTAAACAGTTGCCATGAAAATATATGCCACTCCACTTGCAGCTACCTAAGGAAACAAGTATGTAAAAATTGTAGTGGTCGAGTATTATCCTTACCATAGTATGCCTTGCTGTTCGAGGTGTCGCTGGGTTGTGTGTAGGCAGTGCTGCAGAAGCTTCACCTTTGAGAGTCCTGGAAGGCCTGGGACTGAGAGACTGGACAAAATACACCAAGTGCAACGAGGAGGGACTGCTTACTGCAACATAACTTGAAATTGCTGACCGTGCAAATGAAACACCAGATGCACAGTTGAAGCTAAAACCCGGGACTAATAGCGACACCATTGGCTTCATTTAAAATTTAAGCACAATAATGACCAGCAAGCAGGACGTTGTTAGGGAGATCAGTGGCTGTGACTATATACTGTATTTTTTATCTACTGTCCCAAAAATTTTGATAAAGCTTACCAGCACTGTTGGCATGTTATAAATTTTATTACTGTTGTAAATAATGGAGCCTAGCAAGGGTGTTAATTATGTGTGTAATGAGAGGACATGGCTGAAGTATAATTCAGAGAAGGAGTGTGTTTTGCTTATTCCAACTTTACTGAAAAAAAGTGGTTTTTCATCTTACATAACACTGCTTTGCTGCAGTTTGGTTTATTTTCCTTATCTTGCACTTATCTTAGATTGACTAAAATGAGGTTATGATGTAGCATATATGGCTTTCATTCATTAGCACTTGCTTTTGCCAGTGTTAACAACGAAATTTGAACGAAGTATGCTTGTCACCTGTGTGAAAAATGGGCTGTAATGTAGCCAATCATAGGTTGAACAGTTCTATCTTTCTCTTCATTCTGAGCATTACTAATAGATCTTTTAAATCTGTCGAAAACATCTTACAGAAAGCTATATGACAGTCTCATATGCATTTTTGAAACTTAAATAATTGCTTTAAAGGTGAAATCCAAAATATATATTAAAGGGAAACACCAGATTTTTGCAAAGCAGATCAGAACATGAATGAACCAACGCACACATGTGAGAAAATGTCTTAAGCAAGCTCTGTGATCATTACGACAATCAAACATGCCAGGACATGTTGGATTTCGGAAGGCTCATCAGCGATGTCTGAATCAGTCAAGGACGCGCTAGCAGATGTAGCAGTACCCTCTGCTAGCACATCAATCAGACAAGCCCTCAGAGATGTCCATATCTATTGTGGCTTGAGAGAGACTTGCCTGAATATAAAAAAAGCATATTTCACTTCAGGAATGGTGGGGGACATCTACCACAGTCATGAAAAAGGTATGATCAAACTGGAAACATGCATTATGGCTGCATACAGCTGTGCATCAACTTACTGGCTCAACTTGATGCTGTTATGTTCCCGTGGATGTAGCTGCTTCACTTTAAGGTTGACTCATTGCTGTGGCATCGTCCTTTGCAAGCGTCTGCAGTTAAAGAATAACCCACCAGATATTTTTAAGGTCCAACAATAACATTTGCTGTGGAATGCATTTACACAACCTTTTCAGAGTCATGCAAAAGACCTCGCATGATCTGTGCATGCTTTCCCTACACACCGCATCCCCTTGTGTAGAAAACTATCTTTGATCTAAGTGTGGTTGTAAAATACCCATACAGCTAATTGAATCTCGGGGGAAATGGAGCTGTAGTAACTTTGCAGTGCATGTTTAACACAAAAATATCAGAGATAGCCGTAACACATACATAATGTAATGTAATTCCCCCTCTGTAATGCCTCCAGGCCTTCAGGGTACTACTAATAAATGAATGAAAATGATGTTCACTCCTGTAATTTAAAGTAAAACTGTGTTATTTCATCTCAACTATCATTTACCTGTTGTTTAAAATATGTCAACCATATCTTCTGAAAAAAAAATGATATTTAGCCTCAACATGGGGAGTGTTTGAACTTTGCAACATGATGTTTGAACTTTGCACTCACAAGCCGAGTTACTACGAGCTGAATATTCTCTACAAAATTACTGTTCTTGGCGACGAAACCATGAAATAACTGTCAGCAAAAGGTGCAAAGGCAAACACTAGGCCATGGTCTGCCAGCTCATTGCTTTGCCCACCTTGGTCTCCATAGTCAACAAGACCAGCATATGTCATGGTCTTCGAGTTAACAGCCATCTCTTTCCTGACCTGTATTTCATCTAGAATCAGCATCCCTCTGCGCTGAAAGGGCGTCTTCTTTGCAAGTTTAATCTTGAGAGCTTTAAAAAAATTCTCATCAAAACCACATTTAAGCCCGACCATGTTAATGTACTTTCTTATGGTGGATGTGCATGGCAAGGGCAATATGTTATTACTTCGCAAGAATGAGTAAGTAGTGGAGCTCCTGATGTTTAGCAAGAGGCATAGGAGTAGCCAGTCATCTGTATAGCGCCTATTATTCTTTGTTGTGCATTTAGCTGCGGATATACATTCCTGCACAAGAAGGAGCTGCATCGGTGGGATGTTAAGACTTTCCAGTTTGGTTTTGACATCCTCCTCTTGCAATTTCATAATTTCATCTTTGCTGTCTTCAAGCTGTTTCGTTATCAGCTTATTGCGCTTCAGTAGCCGTGCCTGTGACTTTTGCAAGACAGCCCTTGCACGACGCAAGGCGTCAACCTTCTGTTTTTTGGCCGGTGACACAGACAGCCTGATGCGCTTCAGCGGTTGCCGCTGTCTTGCTCGAGCAGCTTGCCGGTCGGCATGGATTCTGAGAGTATCAGAGAGACTACTGCATGCACGACATATATCTCCCCCAGGTAACAGCAGTGGACATCTTTTATGCCTCCATTTACTCTGGCAGTCAACAAAAGCACATTCAGGGGCTACATAAGGAAAGTCCTTCAGACTAGGTCCACCACTACAAATGTGTAAGCTGTCAACGGTTTTTAGAACATCCTCAACTTGGGTTGTCGACACAGCAAAATTATTTATGCCTACAGCACTGCATTCAACCGGCTTGCCGAATATGTAGACTTGCACAGCCATGTCACTTTTCAGATGCACAGATTTTCTATTAAAAAACACACATGCACCGTCACTTGTACGCAGCAGAGAGGCGTCGTGGAACACGAGGTCACGGAACCCTTCCGCATCGATGCGATGTACCGCCCAGGATGGTGTCGGAAGGCACAGAGTTGAAGCTGTGTAGAATATTTCCTCGAATGGTGACGAACTGCAGGGGTCACTTGCCTCGAAAACATCACTGCACTCGTTGACTTCGCCGTCTGCATTCTGAGCTGTAGCTGTTTCTGGCAGGGTTTGAAGCCCGGTACCTCCACTGCTGGTCCCGCGTGCACACGCGGAGGAAGCTGCACGGCATGCCTGCCGCTTTGTTTGCTTGCGAGGACTCTTGACCTTCTTTGATAAATAACTCGGCGCTCCTTCGAAGATAGTTGGCAGAGCATCTTTGGCAAGTCCCGCTCTCCTGTTGTCCGACATCAGAACGCGGCCATCAATAGCTGCGGACCACGTTTTTAATATAAAGTGCGGAGCGAAATGTTTTTCACAAACACGGTCTGTCCGTTGGAGAACGCGGTCTTTGCGAGGGATCGCCCGTCTCCATGCGTCAAGCCTGGCCTGGTCGTGCGGCGGCGTAAAAAGTGATAACTTCTCTTTACACGACTTATAACCCGTGTTGCAGTACGGTACAAAGCACTTTCCCATCGCGAAGCACACCAGTAGGTGGAACAACGAAAAACATCGAAGCGCAAACACATAGAATAAAGGCAAGCACGTGTGCGCGATCGGAAAAGCAGGCGCAGCGGCAAGGGTGGGCTCGAATGGAGCGGGCATTACAACCCCTTGATGTTAGAAAGTAGCGACACGCTTTGATCTACGCCGCAACACCCTCGCCGGCGCGGTCAACCTCCTCTTTTTCTCCCCCTCTTTCGCGGAGGCAGCGCATCCGCCACGCTGAATGGCTGCGGCGCTCGACACTACCCCGTCAGGTGACCCTGACGTCACGAAAACGGCGCGAAACTTGCTTTCGCGCGCCTTTAGTTTCTCCCGCTCGCGTGGTGGTCGCCCTGCCGCTCCGAACGTGTGTTTCCCAAGTTTTTCCATCCTTTCGTAGGAATGTGAGATTCGTTCTCCGTGAAAATGCCTTACTGCTGCGCGTTTCAATGCAGCAGCAGGCCAGAGAAAGGGCAAGCCTTATTTTATATCCCCCCAGGTGAACGGAATGTCGTGAGTCGGAAGCAGTGGCTTCATAACATCGGGAGAAGGGATTTCGCCCCTTCCAAGCACGCCGTTCTTTGCGAGGTGAATGTTGCAGCTTTCCTCATATTTGTGGATGAAGTTGCATGAAGATTTTAATGCTCTTCGCATAGCCGGACTCTTCGTTCAGTTTAATACAGAGCACCGATAACTGTGCTTTTACTTTTTTTTTAAAGTGAGTCGGCTGAAATTTTCGTTGACTCTTCGACCCGTGACAAAGCTTTTTGTGTTTTCGCGCGTGAGTTAGTTTTCAAATGTATGTAATTTGTGAGTTAATGCCTGTAACTCATATTTTGTAGTTGTGTGCGTGAGTGTGTGCGTGTTTGTGTATGTGCGTGCGTGTGTGCGTGTGCATGTATGTGTGTGTGCGCGCGCGCGTGTGTGTGTGCGTGTGATCCTTGCGCCTGATACTTGTGAAGCCAAGGAACTATTTTACTCTTATTGCGTGCTTATTGTATCTTTGCAAAGTTTCAATACTGCGAGCATTTTTTTATGTACTTTATGTTGCGAAGGCATGAACCGCAATATATAGGTAGATAAGTGGTATTATGTATTATTCGCGCATGCTCATTAAGTACAAGCCACGCGCTTCTGATAATCTCCCTCAATTCTGATAAACTTGACATCTTGAAGTCTGTAAGTTAATTATCAAGTGCCAGTCTTAGCAGTTTCCGTGTAAGCAATCAGCCTTTTTTTTTAGAGAGAGAGAGACTTAGGTTACTCCCAGAGGTGATGGAATGTAATTTCTCGTCGTTTCATAGTGACGGAATATAGTCTAGTGTGTAAAGTTCTATGTTGGCTGTTTCGCAAACACAGCACGTATTTCGCACAGTGGCATTGGTACAAAGGCTTTTGGCCCACTCACTTTGGCGAATTCACTTTAAGTAAACTATCACATTTCTTCTTGGTCACCTTCTCTGAGCCTTTTAAGAGCGAAGATTGTGAACCAAATTCTCGTTTATACTCTACGCTGCTTATATTGTATGCACCCAATACACCTCCGCGTTACGGACAACCCAAGTGGCGACGTAGCGGTAAACAGCTCAGCCACTGCTTGGTACTCATTTTTTCGGAGCGCTTCCGCTTGTATTTATCGAAGCGTCCTAAAAAAATGGCACGACGTTCTATCGGAAGCCTACTTTCGTCATGACAGTTTCACAAGGGATAAATTCCCATACAACGCTTCAAAGGGCCGAATAAACAAGCGCGTGCATTGATTCTAATGCGGCTGCAGCGAGCCACTGGAGGGTTCAGCGCCGCGCCGGCCCGGTAAGGGGGAGAAATCCGAGGAGAATTGAGGAGGAAAGCGCGCGCGCGGGGGAGAGTGTCGCTACTTTCTAACATCAAGGGGCTTTAGCGGGCGTTAAAGCCCCTTGATCTTGAAAGTAGCGACACTCTCCTCCGCGCGCGCGCTTTCCTCCTCAATTCTCCTCGCCCGCCGGCTGCGCGCGCTGCGCACGGCACGCTATTGCGCCTGGCTCCCGCGGACGGGCTGCAGAATTCGATGGAGGCGCATTATTTTGGGCCAGTTGCGCGCCCCAGTGGCGTAGAATATTTTGAAAAATGGTGATAACAGCATGGAGAATGCTGAAGGCAACGTTTATGATGAGGTTGGTTTCATCTCAAAGCCGTATGAATGACATACACTGATGTAAAAGGAGCTTTGAGGCGAGTTCTATACTCCAGTTATTTTTTCTGCCAGATGATACGCTGCTTTACTTTTTGCATCTGATCTAGTGTTGCTTGTGGCAGATCGCTCTATGTTTGGCAGTTTTTTCTTGTATGTGCACGCATGTGCACCGCAGGTATTATATTCAGTGTGCCTTCTTATAATGAATTACTGGCGAGAGCATCGTTCGTCCATGTGTTCGTCTCAATGTCAAAGTAGCTTTTGCGCTGTGGTTTCTGCATTGAATAGGACGATTGCACAATTTCAGTGCGATGAAGCGGTGCCGGCAGCCACTCATCACCCACAATAACAGAAGCTGAGGAAAGGTATTTACAGATTATTCTTTAGGCGTCGGTGTCAATGAAGCTTAAAAAATACTCGGTATACATATGGGAGAAGGCATTCTGTATTTTTAGGCAATATATACGCCTCTGGAAAAGGTATTTTGATAGTTCACACCAACATACCGTTAAATTATGTAGTAGGATAGTTAAAATTGTGATTTTGATTAGACATCAGAAAAACATTTATCACACAAAAAAACAAAAAGAATGGTCAGTAAGATGCTTTATTTTCGTGCATGCACAAAAAACGTTATTTGACAAGATACAGATAACGTAGAAGAGTATCATATAATATTCAGAATGAGAAACAATGCTAGTGTACAAATATGCCATGCAGTACGGATGGCAGCTGAGAAAAAGACATGCCCAAGAAAACAACAGTAGTAACATTACGCCATGGCACAAACCTACACCGTTTAATACATGATAAAGCAGTATCAGTGCGGCCGAAAGTTGACCTGCACATTGCCTGTATCCGTGAGACAACCACATAATAATCGTCACCCACTCACGCATGCATGGCAGCCCAGTTCAAAGCAAATTGAAGAACTGAAAAAGATCACCAGGTGTCCTTAGCTATCGCCTAAGAGACTCGAATGCGAGTCTTGTAAAATCTACTGTAATTCACCTCAATCCACACTAATCCACCTTCACGCACCTTATTCGACCTTAACCCACTCTAGCCCTCCTTAATACACCTTGATAGAACTTAATCCACCTCAATGCACCCTAATCGTCCTTAATCCACATTATTCAACGTTAATCCACCCTAATCCTCCTTATTATATCTTGATCCACCCTAAACCACCCTAATCCAGCTTAATCCTCTTTAATCGACCCTAGCCCTCCTTATTTAACCTTAATCCCCCTTAATCAACTTTAAACACCTTAATACAATCGTTAATCAGTCATGAATTTACTTTGCTAATCATTAATAATTTATTATAACACGGCTGGACATGATTTGACTCGCTTCTGGCCTTCATTAGGTCACGTTACTTTCTGTACCTCAAACGCTCACCTTGAAACATATCCAACTAAGGGTGTCGCCTTAAAATGTGGACTAGCTTGCGCTCATCACCTGCAATACCACGGGTATACTTGCCACCATTTTTGGGGGGCCCTGCATTCATTGTATTTGTGTCTGACACACACATCGAAGTAAGCTGTAAATAGCTCCTCTACAAGCTGCTATATCGATTTTCAGTAAAACAGGCAACGGATCCTAACAATCACGAAAAGTGCGATCGAGAGGCTGTATCTTCGGGTATGTCTGTTCAGTGGAAAGCAGAATCTATAGTGCTGCATTTCCGATTGAATAAGAGTTGACGACGTGCGAGGTGATGGAGTCCCAGCAGAATATTCAGCATTCTGAGAACCCCATTTTTATGCAACGTACTTGTTGCACAAATACTTGCAACGTATTTTTATGCCGCAGCAAAAACGCGAGTTGAAACGCGTTTGAATTGAATTGAATTGAAACGCGAAGAATTGAAAAAATGCAGCATTAGGGGATGCTTTGATACGAGCAATAAGAAAGGCGCTTTACCTCGCAAACAACACTGTTCCTTGTTGGGACAAGGTTCTTCCGGCCAATGTTATGCAGCCACTGCTTCTTGCGCAAGCCATCACGCTTTCCTTGCGGTATCGTAAAAACTGCATAGCCATCATCACGCTTCTTGCTGCAGTTATATGCGCAGCAGCACGGCATAGCGCCAGCAGACAGTGCTCGAAACAGCGTGCAATGTTAGCGCGCGACGTTCTCTATACGCCGAGCCAGCCGAGCTGAGGCGCAAAATGTCGCGAGCGAAAAAGCAAAACACAAGCAAAACGCAAGCTCCGCTCGTTTCCAAGCGCAACGGCAGGGAGACCAATCATCGTGCAGGAAAACGCGCCCAAGGCCGTCTGTCGCGGAGGGGACTCGCGAGGGGCGAGGAGGAGGCGAGGAGGTCGCGCGCCGGCGGCAAAGTACAAAGAGTGGCGGTACTTTCCTACATCAAGGGACTTTAGCGGGCGTTAGTCACGAGCGCCACCTCTCGAGCGGTCTCCTAACCAGAACTTCATTCGCCTCTCCCCACGAAGCGCCGCCTCCGCGCCGTTCCCTCACCTAACCTATTCTTACACCGTGGACTAGGCTTCAAGATTGTCACGTGACGCTCCCTCCTAGTTTTTTTTCCTTCCTCCATGGAGTTAATAAACTTGCGTCGCGGTTGCCGTAAAGCCCCTTGATGTTAGAAGTAGCAACACGCTGTGACCTACGCCGCAACACCCTCGCCGGCGCGGTTAACCTCCTCTTTTTCTCCCCCTCTTTCGCGGAGGCAGCGCATCCGCCACGCTGACTGGCTACGACGCGCGATACTACCCCGTCAGGCAGGAGCGCACCCAGGATCTCTGCCGGGGGGGGGGGGGGGGGGTGATAGTTTGCCAATACCATCTAAACAGCACTATTTTCAATTTCTTCACTAGAAATTGTCAAAAAATGCGCTTTTTGCGAGTGTGCAGACGATTGCGCGTCTTGCATCTTAGTTGCAGTACTCAAATGCGCAAGGAAAGAAAAGGGGTTAAACAAAAGGGGGGGGGGGGTTAGGTCGGCCTCAGGGGGGGGGGGGTTACAACCCCCGAAACCGCCCCCCTCCCTCCCGTCGGTGCGCCACTGCCGTCAGGTGACCCTGACGTCACGAAAACGGCGCGAAACTTGCTTTCGCGCGCCTTCAGTTTCTCCCGCCCGCCATGCGCTGTCCAAGTGGTGGTCGCCCTGCCGCTCCGAACGTGCGTTTACATGTTTTCCCGTCTTTCCGTAAGGATCTGAGCTTCGTTCTCTGTGGAAATGCCTTGCTGCAGCGTGTTTCAATGCAGCAGCAGGTCAGAGAAAGGGCTAGCATTATTTTCTATTTCCCGAGGAGATCGGAATTCGGAATGTCGTTGGCTGGTTCCGTGGCCATAACATCGGAAGGAAGGATTTTGCGCCTTCTAAGCACGTCGTTCTTTGCGAGGTGAATCTTACAGCTTTCCTTTTATTCGTAGCTGAAGTTGCGTGGCAATTTTAATGCTCTTTGCACAGCCGGACTCTTTGTTCAGTCAATACAGAGCACCTATAACTGTGCATATAGTTTGTTTAGTTTTTTTTTTTCAAGTGAGTCGCTTAACTTTTTTGTTGACTCTTCGTGCAGTGACAAAGTTTTTTTTGTGTTCTCGCGCGTGCATTTGTTTTCAAATGTATGTAATTTATGAGTTAATAGCTGTAACTCCCATTCTGTAACGGTGTATGCGTGCGTGTATATATATGTGTGTGTGCGTGTATGCATGTGTGTATGTACGCGTGTGCATGTATGTGAGTACGTGTGTGCGCGTGTCTGTGTGTGCGCGCCAAGGAGAAATACTTTGTAGTTAAGGTGGTACTTTTTTTCTAACCACCCATCGGTCCGGTCCGCAACCTTCGGTGCCGCCGAGATCATTCTGTTTTTCAGTGCCGTCAGATAGGAAATACTGGCAGCGATTTTCATCGTGCGAAAAAGCGTGAATAAGTATTCATTTGTTGAATTAAACCAAACAATTATCTTCTTTCCTGCATATATATAGGCATATGAACTTGAGTTGTTTAAGCGAAAGTATAAATATAAGTCAATTAACAACCGCTCATGATATCTTGGCAGCCGTCGTGAAGTAAAAAGCCATACGCATGGAGGCGAAGTTACATATCTGGCATGTATTATTCGCGCATGCTCATAAAGTACAAGGCACGTGCTTCTGATAATCTCCCTCAATTCTGATAAACTTGACATCTTGAAGTCTAAGTTAATCATCAAGTGCCATAGTCTTAGAAGTTTCCGTGTAAGCAATCAGCCCTTTTTTTTTAGAGACTTAGGGTACTCCAAGAGGTGATGGAATGCAATTTCAAGTCGTTTCATAGTGACGGAACACAGGTGCGTGTGTAAAGTTCTATGTTGGCTGTTTCGCAAACACGGCACGAATTTTGCACAGTGGCATTCGTACAAAGGCTTTTGGCCCACTCAATTTGGCTAATTCGCTTTAAGTAAACTATCACATTTCTTCTCGGTTACCGTCTCTGAGCCTTTTAAGAGCCAGGATTATGAACCAAATTCTCGTTTATACTTTACGCAGCTTATATGCGCCCAATACACCTCCGCGTTACGACAACCCAAATGGCGACGTAGAGGCAAACAGCTCAGCCTCTGCTTGGCACTCATTTTTCGGAGCGCTTGCGCTTGTATTTATCGAAGCGTCCTCAAAAAAAGAAAGTCACGACGTTCTATCGGAAGCGTACTTTCGTCATGACAGTTTCACAAGGGTTAAATACCCATACCACGCTTCAAAAAGCCGAATAAACAAGCGCGCGCATTGATGCTAAAGCGCGAGACACATGATGCGATTTTGCACGCGATCCGTCGTACGACGCGCAGCAGTACGACTTGCCGCATACGACGATTCGGGACACATGGTACGAACGAGCGTGCGGCGCGTGATTCGCTGATGCTCCGCCCACATTGTTACTCTTTCATGGTTGCTTGACCAGTTTTGGTGCTCATCGTATTGACGTCAAAAAAAAAAAAAAGACTGATACACGGTTGTTTTGCTAGTTGAAAACAATATGGATGGCTTCTTTTTGTGAACGATGATCCGTTTTGCCATGGTTATCCACAATAAAGAATAGTTTGTGAGTCCAACATAACTATGTCCTAAAGTTGGACGAATTCACATAAAAGTGCGGGCAACTGTGGTCTACTCGCAGCGCGCGGAAACCCTGTTGTTTGGCTATAGTACAGTTACAGTGTACTAGAAGGGGGCAGTGGGCTTACTCTCTGGCGGAGGCTATGCGATGCGGTGGCTCCACGAATGTCACAAATATGAGCTTCTCCAATAGCCCGAGCGGCGGCGCTGGCGTCGGTTTCAATGGAACGTGGGTGCGACGGCGCAGCCGTATGGGTGTTCTGTGGCGCAGCTGCCTAGTGCCCGCCAAGTGCCCGATCATATTAGTTGGAGTTGCTCAGCTGCGTTGTTTTTTTCTGTGGACGTAGTCGCGTGGTTTTTTTTCCTTCAGTGTTTTTTTCGCACATAACCTGCACGAGATTAGTATGCCTTGCAGTAACTGAGCCATGCCGCGGCATCGACAAAACCACTGTTACGCGCCTGGGTGCCAAACAGGCTATGTTTATGTGAAGGATGGGCCGAAATTGTCCTTGTTTGGCGTCCCGAAGAATAAAAATAGGCGGAAAGAGCGGGAAAAGAATCTCCATAGAACCTCCCCTGGACGACACGAGCGCAGTATGCGAGCTCCATTACGAGCCACGTTTTGTGCTCAACTCCAACGTAGTTCCTGATCACTGTGAATTGTTTTTCTTTTTATGGTCTAGTTAGGTCAGTTAGTGAAGGAAACTGCGAAGAAGGTACACTGGCCTCCTTACTGGAAGTTGACTCTCTCGAAGCATCAGGTCACAGAAATGAGTGCAGTCAAACTGCTGCTGGCGCTACTGCCACAGAGGCCACACAAACGTGGTACCCCAGCATTGCACGGGCCTGCGGGTTTCAAACGACCATAACCAGCACGTGGCCAGAAGCGACTCGAGGCTCACTTACCACATTGCGGGCTATGTTGCGCGGAAGTGTATTGTCCTTTCCAGCACAAAATGCCAAGAATGCAGAAAGCTGCTCACTATGACGCCACCAGGCGAAAGTTTTCAACTTGCCCGGCTAACAAACTTCTGTGACCAAGGAGGCCTCTCCATTATCCCTCCAGTCAGCTGTACGGCTTTGTGAAAATTCTAGAGGATCTTTTCACAGAAGGCTTCTCTCAGAGTGAGCTACACTCTGACAGCGTTATGGATATGCTGGAAGTTGTTAAGAGTAAGCTTTCCCTAGAAGTTGGCTGCAATGTGCACGCTCTTAGCCTCACAGCTAAAATAATTAGTTTTTACATTGTCACACGTCTGCATTCTTATGTGAAACGAATTACCTGTGACAAGGCAGGAAAGCGGCAGAGGGCCAAGCAACTGAAGTTGAACCATTGCACTTGAGTTGAAGTGCATGAAAAAATGGCTTGCTGTACTTCTTGCAAATAAAAGTATTGTGTCAGCAACAGCCCTGTTAACTTCATTTTGCTTACCCTTATATAACTGTAAATGAGCATAGGCCGGAGCCTTTGTCACGTGAATTAGTTTTCACTTTTTGTTCAGGCCTCCCTCCATTTCTTTATGGAAAAAACAAACCTGTTTGATTTAACAAATGTGTGCCGGCGTAATGATGGTTAATAATAAACGCAGAAGGCTACTGTGAAGCATGGAACAACTAAAGTGGAACAATGAAATATTTAAGCCATATATACATATTCATTTTGGCTAAGCAAAGGCACAAACCTGGTTAGCATGCCAGATTTTTTTTTTAGCCCAGCTGGGAAGTATGCACGCACTGTTTTCTGTCTGACAAAATTTTACATTAGGTCGACACGGCATGAAACCGTTTTCAAATTTTTTTTACGATTGCCTGATAATTCGAAAAATTCGAAGGCGCCTTCCGCATAAGCAACATCCATCAGCGACGAGCTCTTTGCACAAAAGGTCTAAGAGTTAGGATAGGCAGAAAATTGCCCAAGAGTTGCCGTCTTCCTTTTCCACAAGGTTCTAATATGGCAAATATCATGTGGCCTAAACAAATATAGTGCTTGCTAAAGATATGTAAAGACTGTCAAGTACGCCAAAACTAAAAACAAATAAGAGTGTGAACTGCTTCGAACTGAACCGCCAGAAACGCAAGGAAAATCAAAGCTTCTGCAAGCAAGGCTTCCATTGAAGTTGCCAGTGGCGCCACCTCTTGGATGCGACGCTGACTGCGTCAGAGGAGCGGCTGAGTAAGCCCACTGCCCCCTTCTAGTACACTGTAGTACAGTGTACTAGAACCTAGCTATAGTACAGTGTATTAGAAGTATGGGGTAGTGGGTTCAGGGAGCGCCCGCAAGGAAGGCTTCTTACATTGACGGCGCGAGGTGGCGCCAGCAGAGCATGGGCTGTATGAAACTCGCGGTACGCGTTGCATCGCGGCCTGGAATCGTCGCTCTGTATCTCAGTGCATGTCTCGTAAGTAATTGCCGCCGCCCACAGGAATTGCCGGGCTTACTTGCTTTTGAACGACCACCATCTAATGCAGGAAACGCTGAGACTGCCAAGCGGCCAACATGAAACAGTTGATTTTCGAAAGCGGCCCAGCATGGACTCGCGGCGTCGGTACATGTAATTTATTACTGGGGCGTACCACGAACAAACAGAAACGATCCTATTTCAGCTTTGTTTTTATATCGTTCCGTTACTGATAACTGGTTATCGAAAACGTGACAATTTTAAAGCTTCAACCATGTTCTGTAATTTTGTCGAAAGGTGTGGTCAGGATTTGTTAGAAACCACCGGAGAAGTATTAGGTTAAGCTACATCGTTATGTTCCTCTTTCTGAATAAACCATTTTTATCATTCCTTGTAACTAACGATTCTTCAAGGTTCGCAAAGGCCTGGCGATGCGACCTTATAGTTGCCTCCCGGTTCTCGTGCCGTCATATATTTATATTGAGCTCCCTTGATGCATTGAGCTGTTAACGCTTTAACAAATTTCTCTGCCCTCAGAAGAAGCCAAAGCGCTGGCGTGGAAAAAAAATGGGCGTCTGCATGCTTTCTAAACATGGCTGAATGCAAAAAAAAGAAAACTTTCGAGAACACAACAATTCTTTATTTGAAGCTATAAAGATGTTACCCATTCTGAAATGTACATCATTCTATTCTGTTGCTACAGCATTGAGCACTTACTCATCTTTGCATGAAAGTTCTTTTTCCTATGCGCTTCCCGTGAGTCATTAAATCCTTTGACATAATAGTGAAGCCTTGTCAGGACATAAAATTTCACAATGCTGGTAGTAAGCACTTGCGAGTGCTCGCTGCAACCTACACCATATGAAATCTGATAGTTGCCCAACAGCATGACATCTACTGTGCTGTTGCTACACCGCTTTTCCTGGCTGAAGAAAGTAGTGAACATATTCTCCAACTTTCTTACTGTTAAGAAAAGCACACGTGACGGGTAAAGCAACCCTCCTTTGTCACAAATAGCAGTGAACATATCGTCTTCGGCTATCTCATTGGGTCCTTGTAGAAGCAAGTTTTTGCATTCTACACAGTCATTGCGAGCAATAAATTTGCGTGCTACATAACCTGCCATGTAGTGGATGAGCCGGTCATCACTCTTTTCTATGATGTAGCCACTCTGTTCAAAAGAAATACGATGTAGCTTGCGTTCTGCCAATGACAGTTTACCTGACTCGATGAGTTTATCAATGTCAGTTTCTGCAGTGTGAGCATCACAAGCATTGAGCAAGGAACTGACTGCCTCTTTAGTGTCAGCGTTGCCTGAGCTTATTGAGTTGGCCAAATTGTAAAATGAGAGACAATTCACAACAATCAAAAACTGAGTGGGCGTCGGGTGGTTGTTTGATCCACAGGATTGTCTTACAATGCCGAAAAAGTTCTCTAAAGGATCCTGGCTTAAGCGAGACGTCATTAAATACTTGAAGCCTTGTGTGCCGAGGTGGTCCAATAGAGCAAGGGTGGCAGTAAGTGTGACCCTGAGACCGTCTGCCGTTGACACACTCAAGCATCCCCCTGCTCCATGTGCATGCTTCTCCCAGTGCGACAGATGCTGAAGGAAGTCCTTAATTCTCTGCACACTGCGGGAGCCTGGACGCAATGCTTGTGCTGTGAAGCGGGACGTCATTGTCCTAATGAGGCAGTTGACAGTTCTGAAACAGCAAAAATGAACGTTATTGCACACATAGGACCAGGTTATGTCGTTGCAATTCAGCATCAAAGAAGCAAAAGGGGCAGGAGTGGAAGTACTTGTATGCATTTATCATCATGAAATACTATAGTTGGTGATTTTAATGTAGACATTACACAAAGAAACAAAGACAAACGTGCTGTAACGACCCACGGCAACCAACTACGCCGTACAGATTGTAATAAAAGTATTACACCAGCAGTTGTGGTGTTGGTTGCCTAACGTCAGTTGTGGTGCTGGCGCTTGTTTAACAGCTTCGCTATAGTACATCCAGTTTCACAGGGTGGAATGGAGGCGGAATATTTTTATTGCGATAGCAATTATATGGACACTCCAAAGCAGATTTCTGCCGTCGGCGTCGCCGTCGCCGTCGGCGTCGCCGTCGCCGTCGCCGTCGCCGTGAGGTTCCGTATGACGTCAACAACGATGAAATCGTCGCCGCGCTCCGGACGCTGTATATGCGCGTGAAAGGGCGCGAGGGACGCGCGATTTCACAGGGAGCGAACGCACGTCGAAGAGCAAACGTGCGTTCTGCGCCGTGCTCCCTGAAAGGCTGCAGAATTAAGCGTCTCTTTCCTCCTTTCCATATATAGAGAGCAAACGCGACTTTTTCCGTCGTGCAAAAGGCTGTGGGGGGACGGGAGGGAGAGAGAGAGAGGGGAGGCGACGTTTAGCTGCCGCACTAAATGCGTATTTATATAAAAACGCCGCGCGCGTTCAGTGCGAACGCGGGCAAAATGCCGACGGCGTCGACAACAGTTCTGTGCGTTGCTGGTGCTGCTGCATTTCGTTGCAGCGCCACCGCATGCTCGTCACCGGCGCGGAGTGAAGGTCCTCTATGCAGACCCTGCCCGCCTGCGCCAGCGTTTCTCCACTCGTACTAGCCCCATCGCTAGCTGCCGGGTGGCCGGTGTTTCTGCAGCGTAGCAGCGCGTCCTTCACGTGCTGCTTCGCACTATCATGCCTCCGCGTATCGTCAGAACAGCGGCCGAACAGCTCCAACGGAACTCTTCTCGCGCTGAAGCAAGGCGGGCTCGCGTACGTGCCCAGACGCAGGAACAACGTGCTGCTGCGCGTGCGGCGCACGCTGCAGCTCAGCGCCGGAGGCGCCAAGACGCGACCCTGCGGGAACATGAGGCCGAGGCGAGGCGACAACGTCGGCAGGACCATGCAGTTCGGGAGCACGAAGCGGACGCGCATCGTGCCCGCCGTGAGGATGCCGCAGTGCGGGAACGTGAAGCCGACGCGAGGCGGCAACGCCGACAAGACCGAGCAGTTCTGGAACACGAAGCGGATGCGCATCGTGCTCGCCGTGAGGATGCCGCAGTGCGGGAACGTGAGGCCGACGCGAGGCGGCAACGCCGACAAGACCCTGCAGTTCTGGAACACGAAGCGGATGCGCATCGTGCCCGCCGTGAGGATGCCGCAGTGAGGGAACGTGAGGCCGACGCGAGGCGGCAACGCCGACAAGACCCTGCAGTTCTGGAACACGAAGCGGACGCGCATCGTGCCCGCCGTGAGGATGCCGCAGTGAGGGAACGTGAGGCCTACGCGAGGCGGCAACGCCGACAAGACCCTGCAGTTCTGGAACACGAAGCGGATGCGCATCGAGCCCGCCGTGAGGATGCCGCAGTGAGGGAACGTGAGGCCGACGCGAGACGGCAACGCCGACAAGACCCTGCAGTTCTGGAACACGAAGCGGATGCGCATCGTGCCCGCCGTGAGGATGTCGCAGTGCGGGAACGTGAAGCCGACGCGAAGCGGCAACGCCGACAAGACCCTGCAGTTCTGGAACACGAAGCGGACGCGCATCGTGCCCGCCGTGAGGATGCCGCAGTGAGGGAACGTGAGGCCGACGCGAGGCGGCAATACCGACAAGACCCTGCAGTTCTGGAACACGAAGCGGATGCGCATCGTGCCCGCCGTGAGGATGTCGCAGTGCGGGAACGTGAAGCCGACGCGAGGCGGCAACGCCGACAAGACCCTGCAGTTCTGGAACACGAAGCGGACGCGCATCGTGCCCGCCGTGAGGATGCCGCAGTGCGGGAACACGAAGCCGACTCGAACCGACAACGCCGGCAAGACCCTGCAGTACGGCAGCAGGAAGCGGCCTCGCATCGTGCCCGCCGTGACGATGCAGCGGTGAGAGAACACGAAGCCGACACTAGGCGACAGCGTCGCTTGCCACAAGTGACCACCTCCTGCCCACAGACACATTTGGCGGCGGCTACCGCGCATTTTGAAAGACAGTTCTTCAATAATCCATTCGGATATGCGTGTGATGTTTGCGATCGGCTTTGGTTTAAAGCTGACCTCTCGCCTGTCCGAGTTCATCACGTGCCCCTGCTCGCAGCCGAGTTTCCAGACGAAGACGTGCATTCCTTTGTGTTGTGCTCAACATGCCGCGGCGCACTGCAAAGGAGTACCATACCGGCCCTCTCTCGAAGTAACGGTTACGTTTACCCGGTCATTCCCGCTGGGCTACCTCCACTGAACTTGGTGAGTGAGCGTTTGATTGCACCCCGTCTACCATTCATGCAAATTCGTCGCCTCATGAACGGCGGAGGACAGTATGGCATTGTGGGGCCCGTCGTTAACGTACCTGTTGAAGTGGACACCATGGTTAAATCGTTGCCGCGAAACATTCACGAAGACCATGCCATCAATGTCCACATTAAACGCAGGATTCTCAACAAGACATCATACCTCTCTGGCGTGGTGAAAAAATCTCACTTGAAACCTTGGCTTGACGTCTTGTGTCGGAGTACGTTGTACAGGTACTTTGCTATTACTCTTGACGCCTCCTCTTTAGACGCTCTTCCCGACGACGACGCATTTCAACTGCTCGAAGATTCCGTCGAAACTATACCCCAGTGTCCCGACGTGCACAATCCAGTGGATGCATGCGTGGCGCTTAACGCATTCGAACAGTCCGTGGTGTGGGACGAAGAGCGCTACCTGGCCATAGCTCCTGGTGAACACAGACAACCACTGAGCATACTGTACGATGAAAGAGCAGAAGAGTTGTCCTTCCCTCAGATATACCTTGGGGAGCCCCGGCGCGTAAAGGCAGAAGCTCATCCCACGCCCTTTACATATGCCACCAGTGAGATACGTCGCAAAGACCGTCGCGGTGTTTCGCCTCACCACATCCTGTTCATGGCAATGAAAGTGCTCCGATTTAGAGTCAGTCGCGGCCTGGCCGTCACATTTCGCGTCAACGACGACACCGACAAAATTACACGCCAAATGCTTGAAGACGAACACTTCATACAGGATACCATTGACCAAGACATGGCCTTTATGAAGGGCGTTCCCAACACGGTCCACTACTGGCAGCAGCGAAAGAAAGATGTCTTCGCTATGATACGCCAGCTTGGCAAGCCGACTGCGTTCCTCACCCTGTCAGCCTCAGAGATGCATTGGCCTCGATTACTCGCTCTGCTTGAGCGGTTGCGCCAGCAAGATCCCACCTTAGAAGTGCACGTGTCGGAAATGACATCCATATACCGTGCTCAGCTCGTCAACAGTGACCCCGTGGTGTGCGCCATTTACTTTAACAAGCTCGTGAGCGTCATTCTAAATGTCCTGTGTAGCCGCACTCACTCGCCTTTCAAACCTTACCGCGTCGTGGACTACTTCAAGCGCATTGAATTCCAGCACCGAGGTAGTCCGCACGCTCACATCTTACTTTGGTTGGACAACGCACCGTGCGAAACCGTCTCCTCCGACATGCCAGAAACGATCCGCCT
The DNA here is from genome assembly GCF_013339745.2 of Dermacentor silvarum. Lineage (NCBI taxonomy): Eukaryota > Metazoa > Arthropoda > Arachnida > Ixodida > Ixodidae > Dermacentor > Dermacentor silvarum. The sequence continues at coordinate 374,160,399 of NC_051154.1, read as the reverse complement.
CGCAACGCACCTCGTGTCCCTCGATACCTCTGTGTTGCCCCGCCTGCGCACTCAAGTGCACCAACACACACACACCTGCTACAAGCGCGGAAACTCTCGTTGCCGTTTTGGCGCTCCTTTCTGGCCCACTGACAACACCATGGTGCTACTTCCCTATCCGCCCACACAAGACGATGCCGAAGCCACGCGGCGCGTCGCACTCAAGGAACGCTTCTTGCAGATGCACGCCGCTCTTGAAAGCACGCACTACGACAGCATCGGCCAATTCCTCGAGCACCATGCAGTCACTACCGAGGAAGAATACGTCTCCGTGCTCCGCGCTGGCGTGACGCGCCCGACCTTGTTTATACAGCGAACAGTGCAGCAAAAGTGGATCAACGTATTCAATCCGTGGGTCGCCTCCATGCTCGACTCAAACATGGACCTTCAGATCATCCTTGACGCCTACTCGTGTGCTGCTTATGTAGTGGAATACGTAAATAAGTCCAATCGCGGGGTTTCAAACCTGCACAAAGCCGTGTCGGACATTTTGGCAGACACTCCAAACATTCCTTATGGCCAGGCTCTTCGGTTACTCGGCGTTAAGATGCTCAAGGCTGTTGAGATGAGTGCTCAGGAAGCTGCGTGGACACTCCTCCGACAGGAGATGTCCGAGTCCAGTAGACGAATCACCTACATTGCCACATGCCTACCGGAAGAGCGCACGCGCGTTCGCAAAACGCGCGCGCAGATGGAAGCAGCCGGTCTCGACGCCGCGTCAACGGATGTATGGAAATTTGGGGTGTTGCGCAGATATGAAGACCACCCAGACATTTTGCAAGACGTGTGCTTGGCAGACTTTGTGGCGCATTACAACTTGCACACCTACCAAAAGCGCCGCGACCCAGCCGTCATTCGTTACCGCTGCTACTCCATCGACGAATCACTCAACTACATGCGGGAAGCAGTCACACTGTTCCTTCCTTTCCGCCGGGAAGTAGACATTTTGGATGGCAATGCTTTTGAGCACATGTACGCTGAGAACATGGACGCCTTGCTGCTCAAAAGATCTGAGTACGACAGTAAGTTCGACATTCACCAGCTGCGCCACATATGCCTCCAAATGTGAACCGACGACGCCCGTAGTAGCGAACTACACACTGCCACTGACCCACACCACGTTCCTTTGGTCGACCAAAACGACGACGAAGATTTGCTCGGACCACCTGATGCTAACTCCGTAGCGCCAAAAGGTCGTTGCGCCGCCGTCTGCACGCGTCAGGATGTCATGACCGGGGACGCCTACAGGGAAATGATGCGTCTCGCCAACAAGGAACAGTTAGAAGTTGTTCGCGAGGTGATCCACCGCCTAACCACACCGACTTCTGACCCACTAAGAATCTTCTTGACTGGTGTTGCCGGTTGCGGCAAGACCTTCGTTCTACGCCTAATTATGGATGCCTACAACCGCTACACTAACACCGCCTCCACTTGCACGCACAACGCGTACGTCGCGTGCGCCACAACAGGCAAGGCAGCGGTCGCCATCGGTGGGCTCACTGTACACGCCGCCTTCAAGCTCAGTATGCGTGCCGACGGGGGCTTGCGCGACGGAGACCTCAACTCCTTCCGTACAGCGTTCACAAACGTCAAGTGCGTCATTGTGGACGAATGCAGCATGATGAGCAGCGACACTCTCGCACGTGTCGACGACCGCCTGCGACAGATCACTGGCAACTACAACGACCCTTTCGGCGGTTTGGACTTCATAATGTGCGGTGACTTGCGCCAGCTGCCCCCTGTACGCTCCAGCGAGGTGTACAAACGCAGCAAAACACGCAACAACATCTTCAACACCCACGTCACTTGGCATCACCTCTCCTACTTCCCGCTTGTGCAAGTCGTCCGGCAGAGCGACGCCATATTCTCCGCCGCACTCTCAAAGATCGGTGATGGTCATGCACTCGAGAAGGAAGAAATCGACATGTTTCAGGCCCGCTTCGTTTCCAAACAGGACGCAAACTCCCGCTGTCCTCACGCCGTCCGGCTATTCTACTCCAACAAGGATGCCGAGGCGTACAACACGCACGACGCCGTCCAAGACGTTCACGATATTCACGAGGCTAATGCCGACGACTCCATCATCGGCTACCGCACCGATGCTGAGTGTGAGAGCGCAAAGCGTCGGCTACACTCACTTACCACAGCTGAGGTTGGTAACCTCCCTCGAAAACTCGTGCTATGCTTAGGAAAGCCCTACATGCTTACCCTAAACATTGACGTGTCCGACGGCTTGGTTAATGGGGCGGTGGGTCACCTCAACCACGTGCAGTTCGACGAAATGGGCCACGCAAAACGTGTTTGGCTCCACTTTCACTGCCGAGCAACTGGCAACATTGCTCGCCTGAAGGCCAACCCGATTCGTCAAGTTGCTGGTTCTGTCGTACCTGTCGATTCCGTCCCGATAGAGCTGCGCACCGCCACTGTGACTTTGGACAGAAGAACGGGTGTGTCCTGTCGTCGCAAGCAGTTCCCCGTGATGCAAGCGAGCGCTGTCACGATACATAAGTCGCAGGGCGGAACGTACAGCGAGGTGGTGTACGATTACCACAAGCGCCATCCCCAGAAACTAGTTTACGTTGCGTTGAGTCGAGCCACCACTCTGCACGGACTCTACTTGACCAACGCAGAGGATGACTTCACCTTCTATCACTGCAGAGAAAACCCGGATCGGGCCTTGTCGGACGAATTTCGTCGCTTACAAAACCATAAGCTCAACACGATCGCCGCCGAGTGCTTTGCCGTCCTCCACTCACCGCATAGATTAGCGATATGCAACATCAACGTGCGCTCCTTGCCTGCACACGCCTTCGATGTGTCGCACGACCATGTCGTTCGCGAGGTACCAGTACTGTGCTTGTCGGAAACGTGGACGGACAGTGCCGTCGAATTGCCCGGTTACAAGTGCGTTACCCTCGCAAAGCGACACGAGCGCCGAGCTGCTGGAGTTGCCGTGTACGAGCACTTCGGAGGAACCACGCTTTCACCGCGAAACGTTCCCTACCAACTCAACACGCTGCCCCAGATGAGTTGTGGCGATGCGTGTGCCATTCAAACATCACAGGGCTTCATCGTCGCAGCTTGCTACCTATCACCAGGAACCTCGCGGTCCGACGTCACCGACTTCTTTCTCCGTAACTTCTGTGCGGTGTGCCTTGAGAATGCACCGGTCATCATCACTGGAGACTTCAACGTCAATGTGCTTCGCCGTGAAAACGAGTGGCTTCTCGCGTTCCTTGATGCCGAACTTGGACTTCGCCTCTTGTCGGACGTCACACAGCCTACTACGCGCAACAACACCTGTTTAGATCTTGTGTTCGGAAAGGGCATCCCATCCCGAGTGCACTGCGTGACATTTCCGACCTACTTTAGCGATCACAAGCCGGTTCTCGTGGTCGTCGAGTGAACTGTGTGCAAACTGATATTTCATGTGTGTTTATCTCGTAAGACTATACTTCGTGCTACACGCGCCTTGTCGTGGTCATCGAGTCTCTCTTCATGTCGCTCTACCGATGCCGCAGCACACCTGCTTACTTACTAAGGTCACGTTCACTACAATTCATATTGCTAACAAAGCCGCTCACCTTACTTCGTATGACATTGCTGTGTTGCTATCGCATTCATTGCTTCGCCCTTAGGGCGAAACTGTGACATTTTTTTAACCTTTTGCGTACCTGAAGAACGCAATTGTTGGATCAATGTCGCCCCATGACGATTCCAACTTCTCCTTGTAGAAGTGTAGGCCATTGATGACACGGTTCCCAAAGAGTTGGAATGCGAGTGTCACCCTCATTTCCTCAAACACGTTTGGTTGCAAGTCCGCATATGTCAGGCCAGGCATTGCCTTCAGAGTAAGATGGCTTGAGTCGAGCTTGAAGGCCCGTCTCACAGGTTCGATAGAAACCTCAAATGTTACAATAGTGCAAAACATATTGATTAGTCTATTACAAGGAAAACTTGGGCTGCGAAAAATGTCAGAGTACACTATAGCCTTTTTAAGGTTTATGCCACAAGTGCACTTTGTCACGGTTGGACACTTACCATGCCACCTGGAGTGTTCAGTGGACCTTTCAGAAGAGAATTTCTTAGACACTTCAATGGGGGAAGTCTGATAAGAAATACAGCTGCCTAGACGGATCAACAGGGTGTTGTCGGCTGCACGTAATCTTCCCATTCTTGACACCGACTCCCAATATGTTCCACATGCGGCGATTCCATGATGCGCCGTCACACGTAATGAAATCAACCACAAGGCCACTGGTTTCGGCAAGTATTGTGGTTTCTATGAGTATTTTAGCAACCACTTCAGCCTTGGCATTGCCACTAGTGGCAAAAGCACCAATTACATGCGTCCATTTGCCAGCAAACGGCACAAACATTATGACCATCCCATGGTCACAAGGAACGTCCTGTCCGTCAGCTGTAAAAGGGCCCATGTCAACGAATCCCTCAATACGGCCAGAAGCTGTAACATGTAGGTGCTCGGACAATTTAATTTCATCAACCAAAAGGCCACCATGTAGCTCGAAGCTACTCATGTGCTGTGTTTTTGCTTTAGTTGGTTGAGCACCTTGTGGCTGAACCCAAATGTGCCTTTGTACGTTCTCAAATAGCGCTTCAGGGTACTCTTGCTTGGCAGGGATATAATATTATGCTTTCGGAGATGTTCGTATAATTTCGCACTCTTCATTTTCATGAAGATACACTCTAGTATCCAAGTCTTGCTGTATACGTTTCCCTTGCTGCTCTTCTTTTTTGCTGCTGAGAAACATTGCCGTACACATTCTTGTTGTTTAGGGTCAAGGGCTGAAATCTCTGCCACAAGTACTTCCTCTGGCTTAAGGGCATTTTCCTTTTGCATCTTGCTCAGCTGATCGTTCAGATTACTCACTCGTGATGACATCCTCCGGTTTCTTTGTCGTGCATAACGCAGCTTCTGTGCTGTATGCAGCGGTTTCTTGCCAGCTGATCGTCTCAGCCATGAGCAACGTGTCAGAAGGACCTTTCTGAGGTAACGGCAGCACAGGCATGCTTGTCCTGCAAAGTATAGTAAAATAGAGCAAGAAGAATTGACCACAGCGTTGGCGTTCCTAAAGAATTATACATGCATAGCACTGTGCCTAATTTCGAAGCAACACTGCCATAATAATAATAATATAGTGTAGGAAAGATACATACCAACTGATGGCTCCTTTCCGGCACACCGTTTACTAAAGTATGTGCCCTCGTGGACTGTCACCTGAGCTTCGAGTCCTTTTGTCAGGCTGTTTTTTGGTATCACACTAGTTTGCAATGCACCTCTGCAGAGGCGATATGAGTCCAGCTTTTCAAGTAGTAGGTTTCCTTCTTCACAGCTGGCGATGCGTCCTGCTTCGACCAAGTGGCCGCATAGGTGCGCGCTATATGCGACACCAGGCCCGTCGTCCTGCGAAAGCACCACCACCCTCTCCGACTCTACATTTCGATTTTCTCCTATTTTTAACTTGCAATAAACGGTCCCATTGTGATCAGGCATGCGGTGGCAGCTCCAGTATACCGAAGGAACATCCAGCTTCGCAAAATCGTCCTGTACAGACGTTTCGCTGTCTGCTCGAGAGTCTGGCGTGGCCGTCGACACGCTCGCTTCCTGGTCACACGCAAAATCGCAACTTAAAGGTCGTTTCTCTTCAACGGGGCAAATACTTGCGCTTTTTCTTTTCCTCGGGGGCCTCTGAAGCGGCTTTTTCTTGGATAGATAGCTCAGCGTGTTCGGAAGCAAAGTTGGCACTGCGTTGGGCAGCAATTCCGGCTTTCCTCGAGGGATACGGACCTCTTCGCCATTTATGATGTGCACAAAGTCTCTTGTAATACATGACGGTTCGAAATGCAACTCACAGACTGAGCAGGTTTCGTCTAATGCTTTGTCCTTTCGGTGTAGGTTCCGTTCTCATTGTTTTCGTAGATTTTCATCCTTCGGAACCGCGAACAGTGACGGCTGCTCGCCTTTCGTCCATTGGTATCCAGTCTTGGACCCGGGAGCGAAGCAATGACGTTGACGTCTGCGGCCAGGCATTGCATCTGTCGTACCCCTTTTACAGGGGATGCTTCTTTCGGCAAGCGAGGTCAGAGAGCACAGCAGCACAGCACAGCGACGCAAACAAAGCAAAAGCAACACACTGCCGCCATGCTGGGAGTGCCGACCTTACAGCCTACGCTACCGCAGCGCCACCGCATACATCCGGGACCTGTCAACACTCGCCGCTTCACTCCAACGTATGGCGCGCGCCCTCTCCTGAACCCACTACCCAGTGGCGCACCGACGGGGGGGGATTCGGGGGTTGGAACCCCCCCCTGAGGCCGACTTAACCCCCCGTTTTTGTTTAACCCCTTTTCTTTCCTTACGCATTTGAGTACTGCAACTAAGATGCAAGACGCGCAATCGTCTGCACACTCGCAAAAAGAGCATTTTATTGACAATTTCACGTGAAGAAATCGAAATTAGTGCTGTTTAGATGGTATGGGCAAACTGTCACCCCCCCTGGCAGAGATCCTGGGTGCGCTACTGCCACTACCCAATACTTTTAGTACACTGTAGCTATAGTGCCTAGAATATACTGGCTAGTGTGCGGAGCGCGCGCATTCCGTACGGGAGAGGGTGGCCCCGCCCGCGATGACTGCGCGCAGGGGCAGTAAGGGACGCTGCGTGCCGTGTGGGTGCATGGAAGACGCCAAGCACCTGTCGCCCCATTGCTGCCGAAGCCTCGCCCGATTGCTTAGGTAATGTCATACGTGTGAAATCAATGTTTGACAGGCATCGTCTCTTGGATTGTAAATTTAGAAGATGTTAAATGTGAGCAGCAACATCCCGAGGTGTTAAAGGCTAAGCGGCAAGGCAAAGAAAGGACGTGTTTTGTGCCGTTGTGCCGAAGCGGTTATCGCTCGAACGAAGAAAAGGTGTCTTTGTTCACCGCACTGGCGGACACAGCACAGCTTGCTGAATGGGAAAGTAGGATCAAGAGGGCAGACAGAAGGCTGACGCCGAAGGCTATCGTGTGCGAAAGACATTTTGAGAAGGACTGCATCGAACGATCTTTTCAGATTACGGCGAACGGTGTCGTGAACGAACTCGCCCGAGAGAAGCCACGTCTGAAGCCCGATACTGTTCCTACAGTATTCGAATATTACCCAACGCATCTTTGCCTAAGAAGACGTTGAAAAGGAAGGTGCGAAATCTTTGCGACCAAGGACCGGCGCCTAAACAACGCAAGAGAAATGTCGAGCTGGCGGATCCCGAGTTGTGCTCTGCAGTCGACGATGACGACACGCGGGTTGACTCTCATTGCGTCGCACGTGGAGGTGCATCGGAGGAACTCCAGAAGCGTTCTGATTCCGAGCAGCCATGCCTTGCTACAAGATCAATGTGTGACGGTGAAGTCATACCGCAGTCGCCGTGCCCAAGCGATGTTCAGCACCCGTTCGATGGAGTTCTGATTCCGGTGACATGGATAAAGTTGCCTGCTGCATCAAATGACACTTTAAGTTATGCCTGTTGCGAGACTGAAGCCGGTGACTTCTCTAAGCTATTCATAGAAAGAATGGCGACTCCTCTTGGGAAACCGTTGCGTGAGCACGGTTCTGTAATTGCCACAATTCACTTCCGAGGAAGGGAAAAGGAAAAGCGTGTGTTCACAGCCCGCCATTAGGCAGAGGCATTGATCAAAGAAGTTTCTCTGCCTGACCTTTGTAATGGATGTGGCATGATACCTGTTGCAGGCAAGCACACTTCATACAGAAGTATGTACTTTGCAGAGAAATGCTTGCTGACCACCGATGTCTAAGGAAACTCATGCTTCCACTGCAAATATTTACGAAAGCTCTCGCAGAACAGCATGTACAGAAGAAAAACGACAAGTGATCCTTGCAATGACAAAAAAAAGTGCAAGAATATTTCTCGTGCTTTGAGAAGGACGAAGAAAAGCCTGGCTAATGTTCAGCAGCAGGTGACTGAAATGAAGGAGCAAAACAATGCATTGAGCGAAGAAGCTCTTGAGGCAAAAATACAGTCACTCCCGAAGAAGCAGCAGCTAGCTGTGAGAACTTGTTTCCTGGCTGCAATACGAAAATTTCTTAAAGGCATTGTCATAGCCAACTCGCGGGGAGCAGCCGAAGCGAAACAGCAAGCTTGATACCGTGGAAAAACACTGCCCTTTATTTCCTACGCACTCATCTTTTATAGCAACCTAGTGATGACGTAACACGCGCCGCATATGCAGTCTGTTAGTGATAACACATCAGCGCGTGTTCCGGTGGTTATTATGTTACACTCCTCCCCACCAACAAACAAAAGCAGAAAAACAACGAAAGTTTAGCGTCTCCTTCGTGGTCAGAAACGCACAACTGTTTTTTTTTTTTGCCCTCGTGCTTCTTCGCAGCATTGGCGTACTGTCATGGGTAGTAGACAACCAGATCGCGTGTTACTGTTCCACTTTCGCTGCATGTTTCAAGACACGGCTCAGCAACGGGATTCGGTTGCTCGGACTCACACTTGCTGGGTAGCGGAACTAGTTGCACAGCCGGTTGCACACCCGCCCGTTCCGGCACGTACTCCGTGGTTGACGAAGCTTGTTGCACAGGCGGTAACCCTGGCGGCGGTGAAGAAGTCTGTCGCGCAGGCGGCAGTCCAAGGAGGCGCACTAAATGGGGCGAAGTTCGGTTGCAGGTGTTCTTGATGGCGCCGCCAACACCTACCGTCTGACAAAACGACTTCAGCGACGTTATCGGTGGCTCTGTCAGTCACTCTTGCTGGCATCCAGGTTGGACCCGAACGGAAATTCCGTGCGTAGATGTAGTCTCCGAGTCTTGCGGGCGGCGTGGTTCGAGCTCCACCATCATGGACAATCTTCTGCTTGAGCTGCTTCAGCAAGACATTAGCTCTCATGTCTGGATGCAGCAACGTTAGAGCAGTCTTTAACTTACGGCCCATGATCAGCTCCGCTGGCGAGTACCCGGTAGTTTCGTGGGGAGTAATCCTGTAATTGAAAAGAACACGAGCAAGTTGGCATGTAAAACTCCATTCAGTCGATTTCTTTAGCTTTGACTTGATGCACTGAACTGCCCGTTCTGCAGCCCCGTTTGACGCTGGATGGTATGGAGGTGTCAGTACTTGTTTGATGCCATTTCGATGCAGGAAGCTTCTGAATTCCTCACTCACGAATGCTGGTCCGTTGTCAGACACCACTACATCTGGCAATCCGTGAGTGGCAAACATAACCCTCAGGCACGAGATAGTTGCCTCTGCCGATGGTGTAGATATAGGCATGGCCTCTATCCACTTTGAAAATGCATCGATAACGACCAGCAAGTAGCGGTTCTTCAAAGGTCCAGCGAAGTCAATATGAAGGCGAGACCATGGTCTGTCCGGAAACGGCCATGGCATCATCGCTACTGGCCGCGCAACCCTCTGGTGTTCTTGGCAGACCTGACACTGGTGAACTGCAGCAGTAATGTCCTCGTCCAACGAGGACCACCAGACGTGACTCCTGGCGATAGCCTTCATCTTGGTCATTCCAGGGTGCCCCTCATGAAGGAGTCGCAACACTTCTTGCTGCAATGCACTTGGGATGATCACCCGCGACCCGAGAAGTATAGTTTTCTTGCACGCTCATCTGAAGTTTTCGATCTGCGTAGAACCTGAACTCGGGGTCACGTAGCTCAGCTCCAGACCATAAGGCATCTCGTAGCTTCGCTAAGGTTGAGTCCTTGGACGTAGCTTCCGCGACTACAGTCGACCGCAGTACCCGAGGATAAGCAGCCTCCAGCATGAAAACTTCCGCTGACCTCTCCACAGGTTGAGCGTACACTGGTAGTGGTAGGCGACTCAAACCATCCGCGTTGACAATGCTTGCTCCCGGCCGGTACATGAGCTTGTAGTTATATGCTCCAAGCATCAGCGCCCAACGCATGATACGCGGTGAACACATCTCAGGCACGCGCTTGTCCGGAGCCAGCAAGCCCAGTAATGGTATATGGTCCGTAATAGCCTCGAACTCGCGTCCCCAGAGGTATTGTCGGAACTTGGTTACGCCAAACATGAGCGCAAGAGCCTCCTTGTCCAGATGACTGTAGTTACGCTCGGCTGGCGCGAGACTTCGTGATGCAAATGCGATTGGTCGTTCAGCCCCCGAGTCTTCCCTATGGGCCAGAACGGCGCCAACGCCGTACGGTGACGCATCGCATACGAGAACCACGGGCTTCTTGGGGTCATAATGCGCCAGCACTGCTGCTGAAACAAGTAGCTCCTTGCTCTTTTGGAAAGCACGTTCGTGGTCCTCACGCCACTTCCAAGGCACCTTGGCCACAAGCAGCTCGTTCAAGGGATGCAACACACTAGACAGCCCCGGCAGAAACCTGCGGTAAAAGTTGACTAGGCCTAGGTAACTCTGTAATGCCTTGACAGCTTTGGGTCTAGGGGCCTTCAGCACAGCCTCTACCTTTTCAGGGTTGGGTTGAAACCCCGCAGCCGTCACAACGTGACCCAGGTATTGAACTTGCCGTTCCAGGAAGATACACTTATCAAGCTTCAATTTAAGCCCAGCTTGCTTCAGTCGGCTTAGGACTAGGCCCACGTTTGTTAGATGGTCCTGGTCGTCGCGTCCAGTCACAAGAACGTCGTCGAAATACACCACAACGTGTCTGAGCCCTTGTAGCAGGTTTTCCATCTCCCGCTGGAAAATTGAAGGAGCAGATGTGACGCCAAAAGGCAAACGCGTGTATTGGTATAGTCCTTTTGGTGTGTTGTCACCAGCTTGCGGGATGCCTCGTCCAGTTGAACTTGCAAATACGCATCCTTCAAGTCCAACTTGCTGAACTTCTCGCCACCGCTAAGACGGCTAAACAGGTCTTCAACGCGTGGTATCGGGTACTTTTCAGGCACTGTCACGAGATTAACAGTGACCTTGAAGTCGCCACATATCCAAATCTGGCCACTTCGCTTCAAGATAGGCACGATAGGCGCAGCCCATTCCGAAGTCTTAACTGGACGCAGCACTAGAGCACTGCACGGGCTCGGGCTTACCCGCAAGCCCGGGCCCGGCCCGGCCCACGGGCCGGGCCGGGTAGAGGAGTTTTTTCACGGGCTCGGGCCGGGCTCGGGCACGGCGTGTGCTTTTTGCCCCGGGCCGGGCTCGGGTTTTTTGACGCGGGCCCGGGCCGGGCTCGGGCTTTCTGCGAGTTATTCTCGGGCTTCTCAACTCTGAAAAACATGTATTTTTCGGTCTCGGGCCGGGTTCGGGCCGGCTTCGGGCCGGTTTCGAGTCGGGCTCGGGTCGGGCTCGGGCCGGGCTCGGGCTTAAGGTAAAGGGGTGGCGGGCCGGGCCGGGCGGGTAACGTAGATTATTTCCGGGCCCGGGCCGGGCCCGGGTCTCGCCATAAAAGTTTTGATCGGGCTCGGGCGGGCCGCCCAATGTAAAAACGGGCCCGGGCCGGGCCCGGGCCGCAAAAATCGGCCCGTGCAGTGCTCTACGCAGCACTCCAACTCGTTCCATGCGCATCAGTTCCTCGTTGACGCGGTCGATCATTGCGAACGGAACAGGACGAGCCTTGAAGAACCTCGGCTTCACGTTGTCTTCGATTGTTATTTTCGCGGACACTCCCTTGAATGTTCCCAAGGCGTCGTCGAAAACGCTCGCATACTCAGCGACGAGTCCCTCAACCGACGCGATAGCCTTAACGTCCATCACATTGCGCAGTTCAATTACGAGGCCTTTCATCCAGCCACGTCCCATCAGGAACGGGCAGTGTCCTGGGACGACGTACAACACGTCCCGGCACTCATGGTTTCCTAGTCGTACAGTGGCAGGCAGGCTGATCGCACACTTAAGTCGGTGAACACGCCTTGCACCGGGGACAGCTCACCGGTGTAACCTTTCAGCATGACGCTTGACGGTTCCAGGCGACATGACGGAAATGTGCGGTGAAAGGTCTCTTCCGACACGACAGACACACTTGCTCCTGTGTCGAGTTCCATAATGAGGGAAGTTCCATTCACGGAGACCTCAACCCGGTACGGGCTACCGTCGTGAGCCGGTGCGCGCAATTGCCACAATTAGTAGACTTGCGGTGCCGGTGTCTCAGAGCGGCTTTCTTCGTCGTCTACGGTATGGATTGACTGATGCTTCCGGGACAAAAACGCTGAACCGCTTGCTCTCGTAACTGTAACTGCCTTGCCCTTGCATACTCGCGCCAGGTGCCCCTTGCTTCGACACTTGTGACAGACGCTACTTGCATGTCGACATTGCGTCGCCAGATGCTCGCCTCCGCAGTGGAAACATGAAACAGGTTTATGCTTCTGCTTTCCTGTATCACGTGACACGGCATTCGTCGGCGCAACAGTCATTGGCATGGCCGTTGACAGCGCGCGACAATCGTTGTTCGCCGCTTCCATCGCGATAACTGTCTTCTTTGCGGTATCAAGGTTCAAATCTGGTGACTCCAACAGTCGTCGCTGCGTTGTCTCGTCGTTGATCCCTGCCACAATGCGGTCACGAAGCATTCTGTCTCGGAACGTGCCGAAAGCACAATCGTCAGCAAGTTTGTTCAGGCTAGCGAAAAAATCCGCAGCCGTTTCACCAGAATGACGTATTCTTGAATTAAACTTGAACGTTGCAATCACTTCCGATGGTCTCGGCGAAAAATGCTTCTTCAGTTCGTCAAGGATCGTTGACAGGCTTGTTTCTGACGGCTTCGACGGTGACAGCAGGTTCCGCAGTAATGAATACGTGGCAGGTCCCAAACAGGTGAGAAGTACTGCTCGCTTTTTTTCCATCTTCAACGTCGTTGGCTATGAAAAATTGTTCTACCCGCTCTTGATACTCATCCCAGCTGGTTGTTCCCACGTCGAACGGCTCAAGCTTGCCGACTCCAGGCATTCTCAACTGATATACGGTAGAGAACACAGCCTCAACAGGGTAATTTCCAGGCAGCACCAGCAGATCACACTTTCATCCTCGTCGCCACTGTCATAGCCAACTCGCGGGGAGCAGCCGAAGCGAAACAGCAGGCTTGATAAGGTGGAAAAACACTGCCCTTTATTTCCTACGCACTCTTTTATAGCAACCTAGTGATGACGTAACACGCCGCATATGCAATCTGTTAGTGATAACACATCAGCGCGTGTTCCGGTGGCTATTATGTTACAGGCATGACTTATGATGATGAGTGGATTGTCGAATGTTTGCTAATGAGAATGCGGAGCCCAAAGCTCTACGAGCACCTTCGGAAGCAAAGCATTATGATTCTGCCTGGGCGAAGTTGCTTGCAGAAGTATCTGCAACGATTCAAGGGTGGTTTTGGTCTGAACACCAAGGTTGTTGCGGCTTTAAGCGAAAATACCAAAAGCATGGACACCTTCAGCCGCCATGGGGGCCTGCTTGTGGACGAGATTAAACTCTCGGAACATCTCAATGTGATTCAACAAGTCATTCTTGTAGCCTTACATTATTTCTACAATTCAGATCAAGTAAGACTGCATTTTATTTGATGCATTATGACAGCTTACGTTCCGCATGATGTGTAATGATGCTTTTTATAACAATTCAGGTAACATTGAAGGCTTCGTGGATCTTGGGGATCACACGGCCAGTGACCACAAGGGTGTGCTTGCAGACCACGGGATGGTTGTGCTGTTTCAACCCTACACCGGTAAGTTGTTTTAGCAGAGTCTGCTGTCAAACTCATGGCATCAACAACATGGTTATCTCACACTATCATTGGTCCCGTCCATTTTTCAGGGAGCTGGACACAAATACTTGGCATTTTTGCCTCGAAAGGCAATGTAAAAGCAGCCACGCTGGCAAAAATTATAGTCGAATGCACCGTCCTGGCTGAACAAGCAGGCTTGTATGTCGACTCCGTGACTTGTGACGGCGCAAGATGGTACAGAAGCATGTGGCGGATCTTTGGCATACATGGTGAGCAAATTATTAATTTTGCTCATTTACTAATACTGTCAGCCTGTGTGTAGGCATAATGAACATCCTAAAAGCAAAATTTTAGTTGCTTGAAATTTCCACATATAGTTGTCTAACAAGTTCTCTTCATTTATTGTATAATTGGAACTTCTTAAAATGTAGGCGGCAATGGATATTCATCATACTAAAGTGGGTATTTTCTGTTTTCCTACTAATATATTCGAAAGCTTAAAGCTTGATATCCTGTCGCAGTTGTAAATATAAAAAATGTGCTACTCTATTACACTCAGACACTATCTAGGCTTCACCTACATAACTTTAAGTATGTGTTGCTGGCTTTTAAAAACTTCCGTTCTCGCATCATTTCATACTTAACTAATGTACAAAATATGTTTTTAACAGGGTCTGATTATCATCTGAGAAGCAGTACGAAGCACCCTGTGGACCCTAAAATACAACTTTTCTTCGGCTCAGACTTTCCACACCTTTTGAAAAATGTGCGGAATGGATTTGTGTCCAAGGGTTACCTGACCCCGTCTGGCCACGTTCACAGTGGTATTATCGAGACAGCCTGGGAGTCGGACCGTGACAATGTTACACTGAAAGCTATGCCCAACATAACGACTGCACATCTGAAGCCGAATTCTTTTGATAAAATGAGAGTAGATTTAGCGTTCCAACTTTTTGGTGATCAGGTGATCAAAGGACTCTATGTGCACAGGAAACGTATACATTCCATGTACACAAATGTGCAACCAACAGAGGAATTCATCAAGCGAATGAACCGGCTTATCCGCACAATGACCTCAAGGACGAGCCAAAAGGCTCTGAAGTCTAATGCAGACGAAATGTTCCTAGCAGATTTCTTAGATTACCTAAGCGCATGCGAGCGGCACGCGGAACCAGCTGGGGGCGGATTTCTCACTGACAACATGGCTTGTCGGCTAAGGATTACGATCAGAAGTACGTTAGACTTGCTATCTTATCTTAGCTCCACTGTAGGGTACAATTACCTCTTCACGTCGCGTTAAGTCAAGACGAATTGGAAAATGTTTTCGGCATTATAAGGCAGTCATCCGGTTGTAATGACCACCCTACCGTGTCACAGTTTCTGGTAACTGTTAACTTAATGTCGTTTTATAACCTGGCAAAGCCACCGAGAGGAACAAACTGCTCACCGGATGTTATCAAAGCACTGTTGAGCGAAGCACCTACATCACGGCCTAGCATCGGGGCACTACCACTTTTGAACATTATTGATGAGTTATTTGACCATGGAAAGGTTGATGAAGTTGAGGAGGCCATTGAGCATGCCGGGTACGTAGAAAGGAAAAGTAACGCTGCCTTGCTCTACTATGCTGCCGGCTATGTGGCGAGAAAAACAATCGCAAAAAATGCATGCCCACAGTGCGCATCTTGCCTTTGTGTGACACCAAATGATGCAAACATGGATGAGAGCTCTCACTTTACCGCTCATTTTGACAATGGGGGGCCTGTTTATCCTAGTTCCGCCCTCTCCACTGCAGTTAAGCTAATCAAGGACGAATTCACCGTCTTCTTTAGCAAGAACATTCTGCATGAAGAGAGTTTTCTCGATCTCACTGCCGCAGCTTGGCTGCTCTAGCCATGAAAAAGAAAATTTGTCCGAAGTGGTCAAATTCTATGTCTTGTTAAGGTTCAGATTTTTTGTTAAGGGCCTGAACAAGGAAAGAAAAGGTCAAAGGCAGCGACAAAAATGCCTTAAGTTGCGCCGCTGCCAGTAGCGCGAAGTGTGTATAATTCTGGTTTGACCCCTTTCTGTAGTACCTGATTTGTTGTATTATTGTGTTCAATGTTCTGCAAATAAAGTAATTTATGTTTGATGTCTGCAGTAAATGCAAACTTGCCCTGATTCTTGTTTTCATATTTTTAATAATTTTTATAGTTTCCACATATCCCTATATCTAATTCATACACTTACCACTGGCCCGACTCTTTGGTATAGAGCCCCTAAGCAGTGGTGTAAAATACAGCTTTGTTAGAAGTAGCTTGTTTATTTAGGATGCAAAATGAGAAACCGGTTGCATGCTTTGGGCATACCAGCCTTTACGTGCTGCGTTGAATACAGTGCTTCAGTTCTTAACATCTCACTGAGCTATCTTGTAAGTGGGTTAGTTGAATTATGAGGGAGCTCTTGCGATCGGTTGAGGTATGATAAATTGTGGTTGTAGTATTGGGAGTTAAGCCCTTCATGAGAAACAATTTAAAGTAGCAGATATAAGAAAATGTTAGTTTCTAATGTTGTGCGTTCATTGTAAGCACAACAGGTGCCCTAAAATTTGAAACGGCATTATTATTACATTAAGCTATGTCATTATAACAGTTTTTGAAAAGCTAATATAAGTTCTGTGTAGTTTTTTTTATTGCTGTAATAAGTAGAATTTTCATTAAGTTGTTCATTATTTGTCTTCAACAAAGACAGCCCTTTAGAGGCATTTTCAAATATCAATGTTTATTTAATACAAATCGAGGGTGTCGCTTTAAATTTCACTGCCATATTTTTTTTCGATTTCAACTTCTGATTGCCAGCGTAACAAGGCTCTTCAGAATGTCAGACGTTGCTTTAGTGTTAGGTTATTGCTTGGCATTGTTGTCATTCTTTGTTTTCACTTCAAGTCTGGTCGAATGAAGGCTATGTGGTAGCGGTTCTTGGACTTTCTGCGATATTTCTTGCTCTCAAAAGCAAAGTAAATAAAAATAATCGGTTGGGTGGTTACTGACAAGTTGAGTTTCTTGCGGGCGGGAGCGTCACAAAGTGATCTATATTTGGTATTGAAACCGCATTTCGATGGGGGCGAAATGCGAAAACACCCGTGTACTTAGATTTAGGTGCACGCTAAAGAACCCCAGGTGGTCCAAATTTCCGGAGTCCCCCACTACGGCGTGCCTCATTATCAGATTGTGGTTTTGGCACGTAAAACCCCATAGTTTATTTTTAATGTTTAATTTGGTATTGCAAAATGCGTGCACTGTGAAGGAAATCACGTAGTTCTTATCGAATAAAGCGTTTTGTAAAGAACGCTCCAAATGTAAGGAAAAAGTAAAAGTTTCCTTCGCGCTGCTCGGCTTACTGAAAGCCTCGCAGCGCTTGGGGAGCGCGCGGATTGAACGCAGATGCACCCACTCGCACAGCAGCGCAGCCAAGCGGGCGCCGCCGCAAATCATTAGCGTCGGGGCCTTCTCCAAGTCCGCCCTCGGCACACTAGCCAGTATGTACTAGGCACTGTAGTTTGGCTAGGGTGGCTAGAATTGGGAGGTGTGAAAAGTGCGGCGCGTTTCCCTTGCCAGACAGGGTCCCCTCGGGGGACCAACTAAATCCCCACCAGAACACACCAGTGTTGTCAGATCTCGTCTTGAGCGGTTGCCTAGATTTGCGAGTCGGAGATGTCCCTAGTGAAGTCACGCGACTGCATGCGCGCTCGCCTTCTTATCGCCTCCCCCTCCTCGTACGTGCGTACGCCAGATTTCAACGTGTGTGCACGCAGGAGATGAACGTGGGCGCAAGGTTTACACTTGCAGCTTATTCTGAAGAGAAATGAAACTATGTTGCATTTATTTATGAGAAATCTAAGTTAGCACGTGTAACGACAGGGTAGGTGAGCCTCAGCTAGGCGACTGGCCACGGCCGTCTGGTGCTGAGCGATCGGGCAGTGACGAGACGCTCTCTCGAATCGTTCTTGACGCCTTTTATACGGTCCCCCCCCATTCTTAAAATTATTTTCTGTTACGTTAGTCACGGTCGCACTCTTCAACATTCACCTGATTTTTGAATGGCGTGGCGGCGCCTAGCATTCCTATATTTGTTTCTGCGTGGACTTCAAAGCCATTCACCTACCTGCCCTCCCACCTGTTTGTTGTGGCGGTTTCTTAGCTTCCCTGGTCCAGCCCACCCGTCCTTGACATATCTTGCTGTGCGTAAATCAGCGTTCTGTAGGTCGTTCGCTCTTGTCGATGCTCAAAACATTTAGCAAATGTAATGCTATCTATTCCGCAAGGAAGTTGCTAAGCTTATGGTGGTGCAGTTTATTTTGCAATCAGCATGTCATCAGCACTGCATGGTTCCAGCTAGCAGGCTGACCTGAACCGATTATTGTAAAACATTTGCACGTCTGAGAAAACTCGATCTCGGTTCCGTTTGTGCCTTTGCATATTCTGAATCTCATAGCAGCACACACTGCGCGACTTATCGATTTACAAGTTCAAATAAAGTCAGCCTATAATCTGCGTTGACAAACGCGCTCACGATCTACAGGTGCATTGCAACAGTCGCCTTACTTTTTCGACCTGCCACGCGGACTTCCCGTAGCTCTAACCGGCAACAGCTTACTGGTTCAAGAAAACGGAAAGATCATGTTTCTAACGTGACTTTTTGGAATCATGAGGTTAGTGGGCGCACAGATGTGAACAGATTGCGCAATTTGAGAACATAGAAAGAGCCTGAAACATTACGGCGGAGCGAACTAAATTTCTGGTCAAATAAACACACATACAGGTTAATGCGACTAACCGATTCCTTATTACGCACAATCGACCACTTACATACACAAAAAGGGTCAACAATCGTCGCCACCAAGACGATTCATCGAAATGATCGCACATGCCACACACGACATAAGGCATCGCTGAAGATGAAGTTGTTGACAGTCTTAACAATCTACGGGTGAATTCATGTGAGCGCTCGCGAAATAACGCCAATCCTGGCTAAAACAAACAAACACAGAATATATTATAAACAGAACAATGCGCATTGGCGGGTCCATCGTTAATCATATGGACAGCAGCGAAAAAAAATGCACAGCGAGTTTCACTTCGCCTGTTCAACTGGTCGACTTGACTAGGAAATTTCGGCCTCCATTCTGGGTACATGAAAGAGCTAGTTTTGGGGAGCAGCCCAGAGTTGCCAGCATAATGTTTTCTATACCGCTAACTTTGGGCGATGTTGTGGTCGGTATTTAGTCTCGCGCGTCCCTCGGTGCGCCGCTGCCGCTAGGGGCGCTGCTGCAGGCGGCGTGACTTCACTCGACTCTCTCGAGTGAAGCCGAACAGGACGGTCGTGGCCGAGTGGAGCTCAGCGTAGCAGGAGCAGTGAATAAGTTCAATTTTTGTTTATTCTTATTTGGTTGATAGAAGTGTTAGGGTACCCGAGCTATCTATATATATTATTTTTCATGCTTTTTTAGTTTCTTGGTTAGTTTGGTAGGACGTTAGTAGGTAGCGAATAGTTTAATCTTTTTTTTTTTTTGGAAGCGGGTTGTGGCGCACGTGTTGCATGGTGAAAGCAGTGTAAAGCGGCAGTTTTAAACCGCGTTAAGGAAGCTAGCGGAGGTAGCCGGACAGCGAGTTTGCCGTACGGCTTACCGTGGGGCTTTGTTCAGGTATTTTATTGGGCTTTCTCGTTAGGTGGACGGGTGGACAATGGTGCGGCAGGCTAGGAAGGACAGGGGTGATGACGAGCTGGTGCAGTGCGAGGAGTGCAAACGTTGATGTTATTTGGACGAGACGCACTTCGCCAGTTTAGCCGACGCTGAGGAGGCTAGCTTCGCGTGCAGGTCGTGTGAAGGATTTAAGGGAGCTGTGCGGCGGATGGAAGGGGAATGGGCAGCCAGTGTGGAAGAGCTCAAAGGGGAGCTGAAGGTGGAGCGAGAGCGGCGAATTGAGCTCGAAACTCGGATCGGCGAGTTGCTTCACAGGGAGGGGACCGAGGCCGTCCTGGTAAAGCGAATAGCTGGCGAGCTACAAGAAGAACGGGAAAAGCGGGCCGTGCTGGAAGAGCGGGTGGAGGCGCTAATGGTACAGGCGGTGCGTAATCCCGGGTCAGCTCAGGCGGCGGGGACAGCGCGGAGACTCAGGCAGAGGCATGCCATGAGAGCAGGGAGGGACGCCTAGGGGCCGTTGAACAGCAGGCGAGAGCCGGCGGCAACATGGCGGTTCCACAACTCTACAGCGAGGTAGTGCGGCAGGCTTCGGGTGGGAAGGGACGAACGGCGGGGAGCACATCGTCACGTGTCAGTGGCGCACGGCGGGTGGAGAACCAGCTAGCGCGAACTGGAGGACGACAATCGCAGGCGGGAGGCAAACGTGTAGAGCGAAGGGTCCTAGTGGTGGGGGACTCCAACGTAGCTAGGGTTAAGGAGGGCGTCCTTACAACAGTGAAGGCAGACGGGCGGGTGAGGGTGGAGGCCCAGTCAGGGAAGTGCATGGTTGACGCAATGGCAAAAGCTCAGAAGGTGGTATCGGACAACCTCGAGCATGAACATCTGGTCGTTATCCATGCTGGTCTCAACGATGTGCTGAAGGGAAGGAGCCAGAACCTAAACGGACAGTTAGAGGTTGGGTTGCGTAAACTCAGAGAAACCTCTGCGAATGTGCATGTAACCATATGCACAATCCCACATGTCCGGGGCGAGGCTAGCGGGATGGAATGGAGGGTGCTTGAGGCTAACCGGGTCATTAGGGGTCTGAGCAGACCACATGGGTACGGCATAATGGAGGTAAACCGGGAAGTGTACGAGTCTGGCTTCCACCCTTTTACACAGGATGGCATTCACTACAGTGGTGCCACGGGTGGGAGCGTAGGTAGTAGGATAAGGCGCCAAGCTACGGCTTTTTTTTTGGGGGGGGGGACCCAGAGCCCTAAGACCACCAGTGTAGACGAAGACGGACCCAGAGAGGCTCCAAGATTCAAGAAACGTAGAATCGGTAGAAGAAATAGACGTAAGCACCAGGGGCAAGGTCATTCTGACATAGGGTACATTAACATGCAAGGTGGCAGGAATAGGCTGAAGTGGGAGGAGATAGACGAGCAACTAAGGCAAGAAAAGCTGATGGTATACGGGTTTGTGGAGACACATCTTAGGGACATGGAGCAACTTCCCTGTAATCCTGACTATGCATGGGAATATTGCAATAGAACAGAGGGCAGCAGAAAAGGGGGTGGAATTGGTGCATTCATTCATAAAAGTATGAACTGGCAAAGGGTCAAACAGGAATGCAAGGAGCATTTATGGCTAAAAGGGAAAGTTGCAGGAGAGCAGACACTCCTTGGCTTTGTATACCTGTCGACAGGAGCAAATGCCAAAGAGGAAAACAAAAAAAAAATGCTGGAATGCATATCAAGTGACATTAATGAGCTAGGAGAAGGGTGCGAGATTATTATACTAGGAGATATGAACGCACACATAGAAGACATGGACAGGTACACAGACTCAACAGGCAACATGATGCTGGATATGTGTGAAATGCATGACTTAGTTGTATGCAACAGTACTGAGAAGTGTGAAGGGCACATAACATGGGAGGTAGGGAGCCTGCAGTCGACGATATATTATGCACTAATGTCATTTAGGATGCACGATAGGCTAAATGTAATGAGCATAGATGAATATGGCTCCAGAAGTCTAGGTAGTGATCACAAACGTATTAAGGTGAGTTTTAGAAGGGAAATGAAAGTAGGTAGGAGGCAAGATGAACAACCAGGTGGGATATTTTACTCGGAAAAGCAGCTTGAAATAGCAACCCAGCAAATTGAGGAAGTAATTTCAGAGGATACAAAAACAGAAGGGACGTATGCAAATTTAACAGGACTATTTGAGCTAGAGCTTACTAATGTACGAGTCAGGACAAAAGGGAACAGAAGACGTAAACCCAAGAGCTGGTGGGATGAGGAGGTTAAGAAGGCCATAGAGAAACGTCAGGAAGCATCCAGGGAACACAGATATTCAAAGCAGAGGGGTGAACCAGAAGCTGATGTAGGCAGAAAATGGAATAACTTCTTAAATTGTAGAAGGGAAGCATCCAATTTGATCAATGAGAAGATCAGAAGAAAGGGGAGCCAATGGTTGTCAGAAGTAAACAAAAAGGATAGAAAAGCAGCGAAGAAATTTTGGAAACATCTCAACTCCTTGAGTAATAAGACTAGCCTAGAGCAGAGGTTTATAGTTACAGCTCAAGGTGTTCGACTAGAGGGAGATGAGGCAATGGAACATATAAGAACAATGATGACAGAAAAATTTAAAGAACGAAACATAGCATGTGCTCAATCAGGTGAGGATGGACTAGTCAGTGCAGTGGCTCCACTGGCACAAAGCGAGTGGGAAAGTGCAGAGAAGAGGGTTCCTAGTAGCACGTCGACAGGTCCTGATGGCATCCCAATTATGTTGATAAAGACATTGCGCCCAAAATCTAAGATAGCATTAAGAGAGGCAGTGAGCAAAATGATAATGGACGGTAAAGCCCCCGACGGGTGGAGACTGAGCAGGATGAGCATGATATATAAGGGAAAGGGGGACAAAGCCGACATAAACAACTACCGTCCCATAACAGTGACGTCAGTGGTTTACAGGGTGGTGATGCAGATTATAAAGGACAGACTGCAGGCATGGGTGGAGAGCGAGGAGGTGCTGGGGGAACTACAAAATGGGTTCCGAAAACAAAGAAGGTTAGAAGATAATCTGTTCTCATTGACACAGTGTATTGAAATTGCAGAAAAGGAACACAGGCCCCTATGGCTTGCATTTCTGGATATCAAGGGAGCCTATGACAGTGTAATCCAAAAGGATTTGTGGGACATACTGGGCACTCTAGAGGTGGAAGATGGAGTAAGAAATCTTTTAAAAGATATCTATAAAAGTAACAAGGTGCGTATAAAATGGGAAAACAAGGTATCTGGGCCTATAGAGATACAGCAGGGGCTTAGGCAGGGGTGCCCTCTGTCACCTCTGTTGTTCTTGCTATATTTACAAGGATTAGAGAAAAAATCAACCTTTCCAATCAACCTTTCAACCTTTCCTATTTCAAGCAAGGAGAATGGATTAAACAGTCATTACCAGGACTGATGTATGCGGATGACATTGTACTTATTGCTGACAGCAAGGAAGACTTGCAGAGATTAATGGACATCTGTGGTAAAGAGGGAGATAGCTTAGGTTTGAAGTTTAGTAAAGAAAAATCGGCAGTCATGACTTTTAATGATAATCAGGGCAGCGAGCATAGGATACAGGAAGTTACGCTGGAGGTGGTGGATAAGTACAAATATCTTGGAGTGTGGATAAACAATGGGGCTGAGTACCTAACGGAACATGAAAAATATGTGACGGCTAAAGGTAGCAGAAATGCAGCTGTGATGAAAAATAGGGCACTGTGGAATTACAATAGGTACAAAGTGGTGAGAGGGATTTGGAAAGGGGTGATGGTCCCTAGTTTGACTTTCGGCAATGAGGTCCTGTGCATGAGATCAGAGGTTCGAGCAAGGTTGGAAGTTAAGCAGCGAGGGGTAGGTAGACTGGCTCTGGGAGCACACGGAAATACACCAAATCAGGGGGTACAGGGTGACATGGGATGGACGTCATTCGAGGGCAGGGAAGCCAGCAGCAAGATAGAATTTGAGGAGCGATTGAGAGAAATGGCAGAAAAGCGGTGCGCAAGGAAAGTTTTCAGTTATTTGTACATGAGGAATGTTGATAGAAAATGGAGGAAGCTGACCAGAAAACTGTCAATCAAATATTTGGACTGCAGGAGGGGTGCAAACCAGGAAACAGCGGTTAAGAAAAAGGTTAAGGAAACAGAGAGGGGTCTGTGGAAAACAGGGATGCAGACGAAATCAGCACTGAGAACATACCGAACTTTCAAGCAAGAAATTGCCAAAGAAAATATCTACGATAATTCTAGGGAAAGCTCTTTGTTGTTTGAAGCCAGGACGGGAGTATTGCGGACTAAGATGTACCGAGTCAAGTGCCAAGGTATAGACACGTTGTGCTGTGCGTGTGGAGAAGAAGAGGAAACCGCTGAACACCTCATACTTTTCTGTAAAGGGCTTAACCCTACAGTGCAAGGCAACGGGGCTGATTTTTTCAAAGCATTGGGGTTTAGGGACAGTGAAGGCAAAATAGACTTTAAGCGGGTAGAAATAACCAAACAGAGGTTATCTGATTGGTGGATAAAATCAAGGCAGGGGTGAAATTTCACCCACCACAATGTACAAAATATGTTAATAGTCATGGCTAGGTGGCGTATGCCACCGCCCGGTTTAAAGGGTTCAGCCTCATCCATCCATCCATCCATCCATCGGGGCTGTGCCGCCACGGCCGTCGCAGATTCCCCGTAGGATAACGCGGTGGCATCACGGGGTTGCTGCTGCGTCGTTTTTTATCGGTTACGGGATTTTTATTTTACGTGGGTCATGCATTTGTGAGCTGTAGTAACACTCTAAAACGAAGAAGAAAACTGAACGCTGGTGCTTCGTTCCTGAGTGCAATTCTGAGTACCGGTCATCCGCCGAAAAAGTGTCATTGTTCCCGGCACCGGCGTGCAAAGACGTGTTTCAAAAGTGGGCTCGCGCAATACCGAGATCTAACAGGCAACTCCAAGAGAATAAAGTAAACTTCTCTTGGAAAGTTCTGCAAAGTTCAAATAAACTTGTTCCTGCATGCATGTGTTTTACAGCGAAGCTATTAAGGGCTAGTTACCCCAGTGTCCGCGTGTAAAAACAAAAAAAAAAAAGAAGAAAAGAAAACTAGCATCATCAGCATTTCGGCTCCATGTGCGTGGCGGTTTCCTCCCAATTGTGCCTTAACACAGGTGTCAATTACTCAAGTATTATTGAGTAATGGATACAAGTAATACTTGTATTCCATTACTCCATTACATTACATCCATTACTCAAGTAATACTTGAGTAATGGATTACCAACTTGCCCGGAATACTGCTCTCACAGGTGTCAAAACGGATGAGTAAAATGACTCATAGGTCATGACATCAATAACATCACATGCTCGTCAGTTACGTCATGAATATGATTAACGATAATAAAATCACGTGTGGCGCATACCCGCATTGGATATGCGGGTGTGAGCCAGGGACAATAAAGAAAGAAAGAAAGAGCACGAAAGAAAGAAGGAAGCTAAGAAAGAAATCACGTCTGGCTCATACCTGCGTTGGATATGTGGGCATGAGCCGTCGAGAGGAGCGGGAGAAATCTCGTCGGCGTCGCGGGCGGACTTGACGCAGCAAACGCACTACTTGGCCATCGCGCCGGGCGAAAACAAGACACCGGTGTCCTTGCTCTTTGACGAACATGCCGAAGACGCTCAATATTGTGACTGACTGATGAAGACGTGTACGATTACTCCAAAGAAGACGATGCTCTTAATTTCGCGAGCTAGGCGACACCAACAACTATCATCTTGTCAGACGCTACAGTTATTGTAAATATCCTGTAAATATATTGCTTACGTCTTTTCCCCGTAGCAAGTTAATAAATAATGATAATATATAAATTCACTATAGCAATATTCACTACAGCAGACCCACCTTAGTCACAGCTTCGCTGGCTTCCATCATCACAATAGTGGAAGGGCTCTGGATTTTTTTAAATTCATTTTTCCTGTGTGCAGAGAAAATGTACACACAAATTTGAGACCAGTGGCATGCAACGGGTCTAAATACATGTTTCTGCAAAGGAGCAGGCAAGCATTTCACCATGGGAATAAACATTAAAAGCATGGTTTGAATTAGTTGCAGCGATTCATAATTGTCATGAGGGAAACGGCATGACACTAAAGTACATTGGAATTAAAATTAATGCTAAGTTGCTATCTCGAAACGTTCTGAATAGAGAGTCTGGAATAAAGCTTTTTCCTGACATAAAAGTTTGGTTAATTTCTCTGTAGCTGTAACTATAATGCATAAGCTATAATATATGCTTTCATTTCCACTATTGATAAGTTCTTTTCAGCGGAACATGTTTCCGCAAAGAAAAAAAAAAGGTGGTGCATTCAACCCTTGGCTAAGTGTTTACATTGCGGAATGTAAAGAAAGATGCGTGTCCTGACATTTCTGCACCTGAAAGGAGGAGCCTAACACGATCTGAATGAATGTGTAGCTCTCTGATATACTTTCGCTTCTAAATCAGGTTTTTTTTTTTTTATTGCGATAAAGACTTGCCGTTAAGGCATAATTCTTGACGTGTATATGTGTATTATATGTGTGCTGTGAGGCCTGTGTTGTGTATGAATTGAAGCAGTGTTTTGTGGAATCTGTTATCATGTATCCAGCGGTCATAGCTGGTTGTCACACTGTAGCGGAGGCCGGCTTGCAGTAGGAGACGCGAGCGTTCCGATTGTAAACCAGTACATGTCCATATTAGGTGGTATGTATCTGCTTCCATCACAGGGACGGAGCAGTACGGACACGTAGCACCCAGTGGTAAATGCGACCAGTTCCACCTTGAGATCACAGCCGGTGTAAGGGCCACCCCGGCCCGAAGCCTCCTAAGCACAACTTCCTCCGCCCTAGTAAGGTGAAGGGGGAGGGAGCAGACACACGGGGGGATAAGAGCGCGTGTGTCCTGCCGGAGAAAATTTTTACGGGCTCGGAGCGAGTTAAGGGGTTGAGGTGGGAGGGGAATAGACGGAAGGTCTGGATTAGGAGGGCAATGTGCCTGCTGGTCAGCAGCAATGTTGTGAGGGTTCGCTGCATGGCCTTGAATCCAGTGTACCTTCACGCAAGTAGCTGTTCTTCTACTCATAGTGTGTATTGTCTCGCAGATTTCCATCGCCTTGTCAACCTTCTTCAGTTCCTGAATAGCCGCTAAAGAATCAGTGAAGATATCTAGTTGTTTGATGGTAGGCAGCTTAGATGTCGCATCTTGCACTGCGTCGTGGATGGCTTGAAGTTCCATTACTAGAGCGCTGGATTCCGTAGATAAATAGCGCTGGTGGCCGCTGATCAAATTATGCGTAGTACTAAGGAATGATGTCCTCCCGCCGTCTGGGAGAATAGCAGCATCCGTATAGACTTTGCAGGTGTTAGCGCATGACGCATCGATGATATTGTGGTCGTCAATAATACCTGTTGTATCGCTGCGTCGTAACTTTGTTGGCTTATTAGTTGTGATGCTGGTGAATTCCCAGGGAGGCATTGGATAGGACTGATGGTCAATCCGAGAGCCGCGTTGAAAATGAGCATGCAACGCAGCGACAGCCGGAACAAGTTGCTTTTTTATTTCACGTGCTTTTTCACGTTGCAAAATTAGCTGTGCAATTGTGTTGAGCTGGGCATGTTCCTGTAAGGTTGGTATCGGAGTGATGCGTGGTAGTGCTGTGATTGTGCGCATAGCATCGCGATTAATCGTCTCTAACTGTGCCAACTGTGCCAAAGTTAGCCTTTGAAATTGTGCTTGATATAAAATTCTTGGCTGCAAGACTGCACGTACCAGCCGTCGAGCTACGTCAGTACGAGCTCCAGCTGCTTTTGCTGCAATGCGACGAATAAGGTGAAGGGTTTTTGTCGAAGTCTGTCGGATTTTACGGAGCCAGTGTGCACCACTGCCGGACTGGTGAATATCGAGACCCAGTATGCGGACCTCAGAAATCTCAGGGATTGTCACTGCGCCGAGTTTAAATGTAAAGGGGTGCTGCGTGATTCTTGTGCGTCCTTTCTTATTGGCCACCACAACATTGCTTGATTTTTGGGCGGAAATGTCCAACCCTGCTTTCCGAGCGTAGTTGTGCAGAACATCAAGGGCTTCCTGAAGCTGTTGAGCTTGTCGAGATACATCTTCATGCACGGACCACAAAGTGACGTCATCCGCATAGATTAAAAACTTCACGTCTGGAATCTGGTGTAGTTGCCAGGCTAGAGGCATTAGAGCAACGTTGAAGAGAAGAGGAGCTAAAACCGAACCTTGTGGGACTCCTCTGTTCGATGTGAAATACCCTTCTTGCCTTCCATCTACTCTAATCGCAAATGTGCGTTTATGAAGAAATGAGTAGATAAATCTTATGACCCGCGGTGGAAGTCCCAGGTCGATGAGGTTGGCAATAATGATTTCATGGTCTATATTGTCATAAGCTTTCGTTATGTCTGTTGCTACTACCGTGCGCACAGCGTGACTGTGTGGTGAAATCTGTAAAACATCGTCTGATAGGATAGAAAGACCGTCTTCAGTTTCCAAGTAAGAACGGAAGCCAATTTGAGCAGGATGATATTTGTCATGGCGTTCAAGCCACCAGGAAACACGTGTGGCCAGCATCTTTTCAGCGAGCTTGCAGACAGTTGAGGTTAGTGAAATTGGGCGTAAAGACTGCAGGTTATTTGGAGACTTTCCTGGTTTCGGAATCGGGACAACAATTGAATGCTTCCAGTCAGGTGGAACGTTTCCAGTCTCCCATACTTTATTAATAGCCTGAAGAAGTGCGTCGAGAGCTGCTCCTTCCATGTTCTTGAAAACCTCATAAGGAATACGATCGGGTCCAGATGTTCGTTTCTTCGAAGTTTCAATCGCCGCTATTCGGCCATGATGAAAGGGCTGGATATTTCGGATTCATCAGACTCATCGATTTCGGGGCAGTTTATAGCTGACGCGTGATCGTACTTCGGGAAAAACGCTCTAGCAGCGTGTTATGCAAATTCATGTGGCGAACTTTGCATCGCTAACCTAACGCTCGCTGCAGGGTCAGGTTGCTTATGACCGCGTTCCATTGACCGAAACGTACGCCAAAGTGCTCTGTTTCCAATGCCCGATCCAAGATTCTCGCACCACTCATACCATCGTCGTCGAGAAAGCTGCTTTTCGTGCCGACGCGCCTTCGCCGCTATATGGTTAGCACGTGCACGGCTACCTGGTACATCGGGATTCCTCGACGCATACACTTCTGCCTGACGTCGCTTTGCCCAAAGTTGCAAAAGAGCGAGGTCCGGTTGAGGTTGTTCCTCGTCAACTGTGGTTACAGTGGTGTTACTCCGGAGCAGTTGTTGCAAAGCAGGAAGAATTTCCGAGGGCTCTGAGGGTACTTTATCAATCGAAGATTCCCGAAACTTATCCCAATGCGGGACTGTTACTCGTCGTCGAATCTTCTTTATGCACGTTCTACGCAAACCAATCATTATTGGCATATGATCACTGCCCCAGGTATCTGGTTCCACCCGCCACTGCGGCATTCCTGGGCCCAACCACCACGTGAGGTCTGGAGCGTGTGTTCTAGATACTGCGGGTACAGCACAGGTAGGCACAGCGGGACGGTTCAACAGTGTAAAAGTGGCATCGCTCATGACGTTTTTAACTTGACATCCTCTTCGGGAGTTGTACTTGTACCCCCATTCTGCATGTGGAGCATTAAAGTCTCCACCCACGAGAATAGGAATTCCCGGGTACGTAGACCGTAGATGGGCTATCCACCCCAAGTTCAAACGTGTGCGCTGTGGTCTGGCGTAGAATGACACTAGAATGACAGGAGTCTTCACTGGTCGTGCCAGGACACCGACAACTTCTTGATTAACACTGCACCATGGCTCCAGATCAATCACTACGTGAGCAATATGCGATGATACATACACTGCAGCTTTTCCGGGAGCTGAAGCCATTGTAGTAGCACGTCTATCTCTAATGGATGGGTTATGATACCCATTAAAATTGGACAGGGAGCACAGCTTATTATGCTCTTGAATAAGCAGTGCCCATACATGTAGCTTACTATATTGAAGCTTGGTTTTAATTTCTCCTAACTTGGAGCTTAGGCCCCGACAATTCCACTGTAGAATTCCATCCTGTGACAGCTGCTGCAGAGAATTAGCCATGATGCAGGCAATCCTGAATGAGCAACGTTAGTTGAGCAAGTTGATCTAAAACTGCTGTCCAAACAGCTTGGTTGACCTGTTGTGCCGGACGGGATCCAGGCTTGACAGTGGCATTCGCACTGGTTGATGCCGTCCAAACAGCTTGGTTGACCTGTTGTGCCGGACGGGATCCAGGCGTAACAGTGGCATTCGCGCTGGTTGATGCGTTACGTGTTGGTCCTGTTTTCTGACGCCGCAGAATTACCAATTCTTTGTGTTTGCGTAGTCGCTCAATCTCTCTGGCCAGTGCGTCTATCCGAGCGTCAATGTCATCATGGTCATCATCCGACTGATGCAGAGGTTCCGGTAATTTCTGTTTCTTTGTCTGCGACCGCTTGCCACGTTTAAGAGCACAAGAATACAGTTGTGTTTCTGGGGCTTCTGCTTCTACTGCCATGAGCATCTCTGGCTCTTCTGCAAGAACCTCATAACGATTGTGAGTTGTTACTATACTCGTTTTTCGTATAGCCTTTCGTATCCGTGCTGTGGCCTTCTGTTTAGTCGGACAACTTGTGCTTGTCATATCGTGCTCATCAGATTTACATAAGCCACATCGATATCGTGGTTGGCCTTCTGGTGTGAGCTTTTCGGGGTCAATAGTACGCTGTGGGCAAAATGCCTGCATGTGTTCACGTTTAAAGCAGCGGTAGCAGAATATTGCCCGAGGGAGGTAGGGTTTAGGTCGCAATATACAACCATAGTAGTGAAACCGTTCTGGAATACATTGGGGGCCCTGTACCGTCACTAAGCAAGTACGGCTTTTGCCCATGAATCTAGCTGCGAGCACCCTGTGTGTCGTGGACGTCAATTCATGACATATTATCTCAGGGGTGTCTTCCGGGTCAATGCCATAAACAACTCACCTCTGTATATTAGGGCCTGATGCAAAGTAGCACTGCACAGGTTGGTGCTGATCTCCTGACAGTGGGATAGATGTTAAAGTGCACATTTTCTGCACATCACTGAGAGATGCCAAGTGCACAGTGATCGAGTTGGTAGATTTATATGCTGCGAACCCTTTGTATCCAGTTGGTCGATGACCCTTTGGACATATTTTGTGGCTACTGAAGTTATGTCGTAGCATGAAAGGGGACGTATATGAACTCGATAGGATTCAGAAGGGGTAGGCGTAGGGTAAGACTGAGAGGGAGCGTGCGTAGGGGAGGGCGTGGAGGAATTGTCTGGGGTGGCCCTTACCTTTTTTGCCGGTTGCTCCGATGCGATGGCGTCTTGTTGAAGCACGTTGACTGGGGGACCTCGCTTGGCTGCATTCGTTGAACCGCCAGAGGGCTGCACGTCCATAGGGTCACCAGTGTCCGTCGGCACGATTGCGGATAGGTTCACATTCACATCACGAAGTGGAATGTCCTTCGGTGTTGCATCTTGTGTCTTCGAGCTATCGGTTGCACACTGCTGCTGCACAGTTGGCACAGATGTTGTCACGCGCAGCAGTCCAGTGGAAGGTACAGATGAGAAGCTCACATCTGGCACAAACACTTCTTCGTCTGGTGAGCGCAGCGGCGCGGCCGCGCTAGGCCTAAGCGCCAGCCGTGCGTGTTTTGAGCCTATTAGACCAGCATGATCAGTAGGACAAGGCAAAGGAGAATCCTCACCAGAGTCCGCAGATCCCCATAGGCTTCCGAGAAGCTTCGTATCCGGATAAGGGCGAGATTTTCGTTGCTGTCGAGCAATTTCCAAGGAACCCAAGGAAACCACGTTTGCGTTGAAACGTCGTCGTCTTCTTTTCCTTCTAAATCAGGTGCTCTTGTGCCGTGTCGAACCGCGTCATCAAATCGTTTCTCGTTGGTGCGCGCCACGTCTCACTCCGTCCCCTCTCGACGCGCATGCTTTCACGGGCATCCGAGAAGAACAAGCTGCATGATTAGAGTGTGCCATATGTTAGTGCAGCAGCTCAGAAAAAAAAGAAAAAAAAAACCACTTAATACTCGGAACTGGTGCGCACAAAGTAGCACGAGCGAGATTCGTCGGGCGCGCGCAGCGCTACGCAGTACGCCGTCTGCTCCACTCTTTTACGGATGGATGGATGGATCAGGCTGAACCCTTTAAATCGGGCACGCGCCGCCTAGCCTCAATTCTCATCATATTCTCGCGCCTCCTAGCCAATCCGCCCCCGTCTGCGACCCTTCCGGGACGCCTATGGCGACATCCACCATCTCTCAAGATGGCTCACACTAATCGAGACACCCTCATTTGGCAGCGGGAACGGCCGAGGCTTTCACCAGAAACAGCCGGTACTTAATCAATACCTAGGCCAACATACCCGCCGCCCGGATGCTATCCTACTTCAAGAAACCAATAACGCTCCCACCACGTACGCTCCCTGGTTATCAAACCTTCCATACCACCCACCTTCTTCGCCGGGTCTCCACCCTAGTACGGAGTCGTATCCCTGTTATTCAACATGATCTGCATAGTCTTCATATCGAACACCTGTTCCTCGAATTAATTCCCAATCGTAAACGGAAAGAATGCACCTTCCTTCTGAACTTTTACAATAGCCCCAAGGACAAAGCAAAGTGTCGCTTCCTCACCATCTTTAAGAAGGCTCTTCACGTAGCTAGAACGCACCCCCTCCTCATCAGCGGCGATTTCAACCTTGCCCATGCAGGCTGGGGTTACGTTTGCACGGAAGCTGCAGCTCGAACTCTCTTGCAAGATTACCACGACTTAGGCCTCACCCTTATCATGGATCCCTCCTTTCCCACACGCCTAGGTACCTCCTCAACCCGGGACTCTACCTCCGACCTCACCTTCATCCAATACATATCAACCATGCACAATGGACCAATATACAGCAAGACCTGGGCAGTGGCCATTATATCCTTGCTATATCTTTACCCCAACTCGCTGCCACCCCTGCCCCCACTAAAGAATTCGGCATTACCGACTGGGATTCTTTTCGTAAGATACGCATTGGTGCTGCCTCAGCAAAAGGCATTGCCGACATCAACACCTGAATGCAAGCGTTACGCACTGACGTTCAAACGGCTACTTGGGTGGTAACTACAGAAGGCCCAGTTGAACGCATGGATAGCCGCCTCGCCCATCTTCTGGAGGCTAAGGCCTCCATCCTAGCTCGATGGAAGGGGCAGCGCCTAAACCGTGCCCTCAGAAGTAAGATCTCTAAACTCAATACAGCCATCGAGGAGCATTTTCAAACCCTCAGCCGGCAACAGTGGACTGAGCTGTGTAACACGGTGGATGGACAACTTCATCGCCCATCTCCGTGGAAACTCCTCAGACACCTGCTTGGCAATACTAACACCCGCACTGCCCAACAGGATCGTCCGCAGAAACTCCTTGATACGGAGAGCCTTAAGCAAGGTCCACAACGAGTGCTTGACTACCTCTGCACCAGATATATCTCCAGGGGACAAGTAAGTCCACACAGAAATTACATCAGTAATCCCTACCCTACACTAGACGCCGATTTCAGCGTATCTGAAATACATGCTGCTCTTCGCAAGCTTAACCGTCGTTCTGCTCCAGGCCCAGACTGTGTCACTAACAAAACCCTTCGCAATCTGGATGACGAATCCGTGTCCCATCTAACTGACTACATCAACGACTGCTGGCGCAATGGCGCCATCCCAGCTGTCTGGAAGACTGCCAACGTTATCCTAATCCCAAGGCCTGGCAAACCATCTAGCCTCAACAACCTAAGGCCCATCTCCCTCACTTCATGCGTAAGCAAAGTGATGGAACACACCTTCTTAGCACGCATCAACACACACCTCGAAGCCAACTCTATCTATCCCCACACCATCATTGGATTTCCCCCTCACCTTTCTACTCAAGACGCTATGTTGCAGCTCAAACATCAAGTACTAAACGACAGTTCCCGTAACACGAAAGCCATCCTCGGACTCGACCTCACTCAAGCCTTTGACAGCATTTCCCGTGAAGCTATCCTTGACCAGGTCTCCCACCTCCACCTGGGAGAGCGATCCTGCAATTACATCCGTGACTTCCTCTGCAATCGCACGGCCACCCTCTCGGCCGGGGATTTACGATCAGACCAGCTTCGCATTGGCAGCAAAGGCACCCCGCAACGTTCAGTGATCTCTCCCATGCTTTTTATCTTAGTCATAATTGGCCTTGCCCAGCATCTACAACGTGTCGACAATATCAACCATACCATCTACGCCGATGACATCACCATCTGAGCGTACCGAGGCACTGATGGTCAAGTGGAGTCAGCCCTCCAAACGGCGATTGACACGGTTGAAGCCTATCACCAAGGAACCGGACTGCACTGTTCGCCGGCTAAATCGGAGCTTCTTCTCTACAAGCCCATTCAGCGGGGACGCCCTCCCAAACACCAATCTGATCACCGACCCTGTGACTCTATCACCCTACGCCTTCAAGATGGCAGTCTTATACCACATGTCCCTAGTATCCGGGTCCTCGGTCTCACCATCTCTACCAACGGCTCCAATGCCTTGGCTCTCAACAAGATCTGCGCCCAATCTCAAAACACCCTACGCCTTTTTAAACGCATCTCCAACCGACGAGGGGGACTCAAAGAAGAAAGTCTTCTCCGCCTCGTGCAGTCATTTATCATATGCCACATTATTTACGTTGCTGTGTACCTCAACTGGTACCGGGCTGAGCAAAATAAGCTCGACACCCTCATACGAGGGGTCTACAAGCAAGCACTTGGCCTCCCGCATTACACCAGTACTGAACTCTTCAACGAACTAGGAGTTCACAACACCCTTGCCGAACTCATTGAAGCACAACAACGCTCTCTATCTACGCTTGGCTTCACTTACCGTATGCAACAGGGCCCCAAACAATCGATTCCGACTGACATCCGTAGCTGGATCCACACAGACCCTATCCCTAGAAATAGGCATCCTGAATATGACAGGGCCCGGCGTAAAGCTCGGGCCGGAGCTATCATAAAAGCCCTTGCTCATGAGCCTGCTGTTACATTTGTTGATGCAGCCCAATATTCCCATGGCACACGATTTGTGGCCGTCGCCACACGCGATGGAGTCCTACACCACGTCTCCAGCGTCACTACCCCCACTGCCGAAACGACTGAAAAAGTGGCCATCGCCCTGACCACTATAGATCCCACCTGTCACACCATCGTGTGTGACTCTCGCTAACTTCAGCAACTTCAGTTAAGGCCGTATTTCTCCTCAAGCTCTTCGTATCCTACGCCAGGCACCACACTCTAAAGAAAGCATGATCTCCCTGACATAGATCCCGGCCCACGCGGGCCCTGTCCACCCACACCTCCCCAACCTCAACGAGGTCACCCACTCCATTGCACGAGGCCTAGTCAACCGCGCCGGAGACACTGGAGACGAGTTGGACACCAGGGACAATCTGACTACTTATAACGATCTCGTTAAGGCATTTTACCTTAGTCGCCGAACCTTCCCCCCACCTCACCCCAAGTTCAGCCGGGCGCAGGCTACCACCCTCCGTCTGCTACAAACAAATACGTACCCTTCACCCGCCCGCCTCCACCTTATATTCCAAGTTTACAGTACCCCCAACTAGGGTGGCTAGAATTGGCCTAGTTTGGCAAGTTGTGTTGGTCGTGTGTTCAGCGTGCTATGCGTATTCCCGCAATGCTGCACCTCGACCGCCGCAGAAGACAGCTCCTACTTAAAATGAAGGTTCTCCTGATTCAGAAGAAACGGAGAGAGAAGCGGAAGTGGTGGGTGCGACCGTCATGGAGAGAACGGCACACCGAAAGCGAGTATTTTACGACGGTGAGTAGCGTTCTCTTCAGTTACTATAATCGTAAAAGCAGGATTAGGCAACCGCAATTTTTCGGCATTACAGTTAGAGATAATGAATAATTTAGGCAACGCGATACTGATGGAATAGTTAAGTGCCATCATTGCTGCATGCCTGACAAGTGTAATTTTACAATCCAGGATGTTACCTTGACATTAAGGATGCTAGCACTGCACCAACTTGGATTTCCGTACCAAGATACATTTAACATGCAGAAATGCTGTCGTCAAACAACCGTTGGACCGATTCGACTGAAGTTGCGTTTGAAGATGAAGTTACGGAAAGCACAATTTTGATGTAGGGCCTCATACTAAGAAAAATTACCACAAATTGGCATGTCTAAAAACAGTTAAACACGAAGTTTACGAATCCGTAACGCTGCACCGAAAACGGATGTCGGAGCTCTGTAAGCTGTGTACAGTTTACGCAAGGCTCTTTCAATGCTTATGAAGGTTTTTCAAAAGGCCTATAAATTACTGGTAAATTTGAGAGTGGTGTTTAATACATCACCTTTGCGCATTTAAGGTTTCTCTTCACATGTATTTAATACTTTTATATCTTTATTTGCTACTAAGTTAAAGTTCAAATCTTGGTACTGTAGTGCTTCTTTGCAATTTTTTGGAATATTTGTTAAATAAATTGATGACCTAAGTAAAAAACCTGATTCCAACATTTACAAAATTTTTTATTTCGTGCAACAGACCTCGTAAAGTTCCGTGCTGTGTATGTATAAAAAAACGTATTTACATTTCCATGTAGTTGCACTGCACCTCCCTAGCTAAAGCCATCACTTGAAATGGTGTGCTGTTTGTTAAGACAACTTGCTGCAATCTCTAAAGAGAAACGAAATTAATGCGCATCTCTTCCTCAGATGCAAAGAATGCGTAAGGGAGACGTAGAGTACTTTAAAAAGTGCTGCCGTAAGACGCCACATCAATTTCACTTCCTTCTAAGCCTCTTGCGCGAAGACCTTGAGAGAAAGCATGTCATCAGAGAGCAGATATGCCCTGCTGAGCGACTGGCCATGACACTAAGGTAATGTATACCACGTTTGTGTAAGGTGTTGCATTGTATGCTCGAAGTTTTATGTCACTTTTGACCACTGCAGTGTTGATTCAGTTTAATTATTAGGGCCTCTATTTGCATGTAATACAATGAAACAAAAATAAAAACAGAATATGTTGACGGTTAGTTGGTGGCTATGAGTAATAAATTGTACTGCAAACAGGATGACAGTGATAGGAGACAGGACAAGGCACTACTCTCAACGAACATATCTATTTCGTCAGACACCTAGGGAGTCTGACGTAATAGATATGTTTTGTACGGCATACTCCTTACGTTTCGTCAGACTCCTAATTCCTCTCGGCATGCTCCTTAGGTTTCGTCAGACTCCATAGGAGTCTGACGATAGGAGTCTGACAATATGTCATCAAGGAGGTCTGGGGAAGGAGCCTGCCGAGAGGAATTATCATGGACAGATTGAGTGCAAATCATACAAAATGTACTAATAAGAAAAATTCTGTGTTGTGCAGAACATGACAGAAGCAGTAAGGACAGGCGCGCATGCATGTCATCTCTTTGGTTGCGCGACACAATTGTATGAAGCATCAGAGTGATTAATTGGGCTAGTTGGTGTATGTTCATTGTTATTGCTCTATGTGCAGCACAAACTAACGGGGGCAAGATGGGCACTGACTGGGAATGAAGACAGAAACTGACATAAAGCCATAATTTCTGGAATGCTTGCATGGTGTCATTAGAGTCTCTTCTAGATTTTAGGTGTCAAGGTTCTGCAGCCGTGTATCACAAAGGATTAAGAGAGACCAGATTGCGAAAAGAAACATTGCAAGTTTGTAAAGTGTACTGTTTTTGTAGTTTATAAAATTCCCTTCACAGGTCACAAGGCATCCATGGAACAAACTGGCCACTGTATGCATGAGCACCTGAAAGAGCACGAGTGGCCTCTACCAACAGGAGCTGGCTCGCATTCAGTACAACACTGCAATATGTGCACATGTCAAGCTGTTATTAAAGAGACTGTTATATTGAAAAGGAGCCAGGATACCACTGGTCAAGAATTATGAGCATTTTTAAAAGGCTTATTGTATATGTTGTTCTTAATCAGTAACGAACAATTTTGAAATTGTCTGTGTGAGGAAGAAGATCGGCACGCTGAACAGCCCCGTTGCCATCGTGTGGCTCGTACCCAGTTCGGTCTCTGGCTACGCCCTACATGCTGGTGCTGCGTTTCTCGCTGCCGCTCTACGACCCAAATAAACCCCCATTACAAGTGGTGGAGGTGCTGGGGTACGACCGGAAATCTGGAACTTCGCAACCGCGGACACTACAGCCTGTCTTCATTATGCC
This sequence comes from Dermacentor silvarum, assembly GCF_013339745.2. Taxonomy (NCBI): domain Eukaryota; kingdom Metazoa; phylum Arthropoda; class Arachnida; order Ixodida; family Ixodidae; genus Dermacentor; species Dermacentor silvarum. Next base: position 374,122,612 of record NC_051154.1, on the reverse strand, counting down.
GGAAGAAGGACCACCACAACCCGCTGCCTCGGTGCCTACCTTGGTCTGCCCTGGCCCGTTACGTCAACGCGACCCACCCATCTTCAGTGGTACAGAAGATCATGACGTAGAAGACTGGCTCGCTGAATACGACCGGGTGAGCACCCACAACCACTGGGACGACACCCAAAAGCGGAAATACGTATCGTTTTACTTGAGCGGTGTCGCCAGCGTGTGGCTCCGAAACCACGAACGTGATCTCACGACGTGGGCGGCCTTCAAAGCTAGCGTAACGGAGGTATTCGGGCGCCCCGCCGTTCGCAAGCTTCGCGCCGAGCAACGTCTGCGTGGTCGTGCACAACAGAGCGGGGAGACATTTACCAGTTACATAGAAGATGTTGTCGACCTCTGTAACCGCGTTGACGCCGCAATGGCTGATGCCGAGAAGATCAGGCACATCTTAAAGGGCATTGAAGACGACGCCTTCCAGATGCTGCTGGCGAAAAACCCAGCAGCAGTGTCAGAACTCGTCAGTCTCTGCCAAAGCTTCGATGAACTACGCAAACAACGCGCAGCCACCCGCCGCACAACGACTGTTTCGCACACTATCGACACCGGAAGCCATGCACCCATTAGGCAGCGTCCCTACCGAGTATCGGCGAGCGAAAGACGCTTTATCGATGACCAGGTGAACGATATGCTCAAACGCCGTGTCATCCAGCCTTCTAGTAGTCCCTGGGCATCACTAGTCGTCCTAGTTAAGAAAAAAGATGGCACCATACAATTTTGCGTTGATTATCGAAGGCTTAACAAGATTACTCGAAAGGATGTATACTCGTTGCCACGTATAGACGACGCACTTGACTGTTTACAAGGAGCGGACTTCTTTTCCTCAGATCTCCGCTCTGGCTACTGGCAGGTGCCCATGGCTGACGCTGACTGTCCAAAAACCGCGTTTGTAACACCAGATGGCTTGTACCAATTCACTGTCATGCCGTTTGGTCTCTGCAACGCACCCGCCACCTTTGAACGAATGATGGACGGCATCCTGCGCGGCCTGAAGTGGCATACTTGTCTCTGCTACCTCGATGACGTTGTCGTGTTTTCTCCAGATTTTCCGACCCATCTTCGCCGTTTACATCAAGTTTTGACCTGTCTCCGGAATGCTGGTCTCCAGCTTAACTTGAAGAAGTGCCTATTTGCAGCTAGAAAACTGACTATACTAGGCCACGTTGTCTCCAAAGAAGGCATTCTTCCCGACCTTGCTAAACTTCGTGCCGTATCCGAATTCCCGAAGCCCACTAACTTGAAAACACTACGCAGCTTCATTGGACTATGCTCCTATTTTCGACGATTCGTTCGCAATTTCGCTACTGTGATTGCACCCCTCAACCAACTTCTCCAAGGCGTCAATGCACTTTCTAATTGGTCGGAAGCCTCTGAGGAAGCGTTTACCACTCTTCGCAGCCTACTTACGTCTCCGCCAATCTTGCGCCATTTTGACCCAAGCGTACCTACAGAACTTCACACTAACGCCAGTGGTGTAGGCCTTGGTGCCGTGCTCGCACAACTTAAGAACACTAATGCCGAATACGTGGTCGCTTATGCCAGTCGTGCCCTTACAAAACCTGACGTCAATTACACAGTCACCGAAAAAGAGTACTTGGCCATCGTATGGGCACTTCAAAAATTTCGCCCATATCTCTACGGTCGACCCTTTGACGTGGTGACGGATCATCACGCTCTTTGCTGGTTATCTAACCTCAAAGACCCGTCGGGTCGCCTCGCTCATTGGGCCCTCCGCCTCCAGGAATACGATATCCGTGTCGTCTATCGCTCTGGACGGAGATACTCTGACGCCGATGCCCTCTCGCGCTTCCCAGTTACTTCAGACGCCAGTACTCCTACCGACAGTCATGATATCTTCCCACTTGACATCATGGACATGGCCTCGGAGCAACGAAAAGACCCATGGATCGTCACGATATTCGACATTTTGTCCAAACCTCCGGCGGCTTCGCCAACTCGAGCGTTACGCCGACAGGCTCAGCATTTCGCCATCCGCAACGGACTTTTATACCGCCGCAACTACCACAATGACGGCCGCACATGGCTCTTAGTCGTGCCCCGCCACCTTCGAAACGATTTATGCGCCGCTTTTCACTCCGACCCCCAGTGTGGTCACGGCGGAGTGTCGAAGACCTACACACGGCTTCGCCTACGCTACTATTGGCGCGGCATGTACACCTTCATCCGCAAATACGTGCGCTCCTGCATTGCCTGCCAGCGACGCAAGTGTGTCTCGCACCTCTCCAGCCACTTCCCTGCCCAGCTCACCCATTTGACCGTGTCGGAATTGATTTATACGGGCCTCTTCCATCTACTGGCGCTGGAAACCGATGGATTGTCGTCGCCGTAGATCATTTGACACGATATGCTGAAACCGCCGCCTTACCTGCCGCATCAGCAAAAGACGTCGCCTCGTTCATTCTACACAACTTTGTTCTCCGCCATGGCGTACCTCGTGAACTTTTGAGCTGTCGGGGTCGCGTTTTCCTCTCGGGCGTGTTGCAGTCACTCCTATCGGAATGCCAAATTGTTCACCACACAACTACCGCTTATCACCCACGGACGAATGGCTTAACTGAACGATTCAACAGAACTCTTGGTGACATGCTATCAATGTATGTGGCGTCAGACCATTCCAACTGGGATGCTGTACTTCCCTTTGTCACATACGCATATAACACTGCCTCCCAAGCCACTACCGGGTTCTCACCATTCTTTCTGCTTTACGGCCGCCAGCCCTCCAGCACCATTGATACGGTTCTCCCGTACCGGCCGGACCCTGCCGATTGCTCACCTGTTGCTACGGTCACTCAGCACGCCGAGAAATGCCGACAACTTGGCCGTTCGTTGACGTCTGCTCAACAGTGTCGCCAAAAACAGCGTCATGACCTCAAACCACCTCCTCACCCTTTCGCCATCGACTCCCTCGTGTGGGTTTGGATCCCGCCTATTGCTGCTCCTGGTCTTTCGTCGAAGCTCCTTCCCAAGTACCACGGGCCCTACCGCGTGGTTGCGCAAACATCACCCGTTAATTACGTGGTTGAACCCGTGTCGCCATCTTCCGATCTCCGTCGTCGCGGGCGAGAGACTGTACACATTGACCGGCTCAAGCCGTACTACGATCCACTGCACTCTCCCTAGGTCGCCAGGATGGCTACTCTTCCATACCGGGGGGTGATTGTGACGAAGAAGATCGGCACGCTGAACAGCCCCGTTGCCATTGTGCGGCTCGTACCCAGTTCGCTCTCTGGCTACGCCCTACCTGCTGGTGCTGCGTTTCTCGCTGCCGCTCTACGACCCAAATAAACCCCCTTTACATCTGCAACAAGCTTTCAAACCTGCCATTCTCACCCCGGTTGCAGATACCTTTCATCTGGTGACGTCATGCAGGATATAGCCCTTTCTTTCCGAGTGGGCGTATCAACGGCACGACTGGCTGTCCGAGTCACATGCAGAGCACATTGGAGCAGACTGCAGCTGATGTACATGCCAGTTGGTATACCTGTTAAATTTGTTACAGGCAACAGCTTCCAATGTTCAAGCTCTAGTTGCATTTAAGAAAAAGACAGTTCGACCTCATGGTCATATGCCTCAAAATAGTGCAAGCTAGCTGTGCTTTTGCCGAAGTGCTCAGCACACCTTTTATTATGTGAGCTAGTTGTCCTTTTCACTTTACAATCTTTATACAAGGCTAAGTGCTGGGCGAGTGGGTACATATTGAACAGAGAATTAAACAGTGAATTAGACTCATGCACAGAAACAAGAAGTGCACAGGACGATGCTGAACTATCAACTGACTTTATTATGTACGGAAATCCGCAAGGTTCGTACCAAGTGCATGCACCAGCACAAGAGACCGCAAAACCACTTTTTTCCCTGTCATGGACACATGCAATCAAAATCAGATTTCTATGTGTGAACACTCCTGTTCAGTCAGGATTGTGAGCGACGGTACACTAAAGGCTCAATCACACCGGCGACTTGAGGTCGCGCGACCACTTGCGATTCGCGACCAAAAAGCGACCGATGTTCACATCGGCATGCCTGGCTGAACGCGACCCGCAAGTCACAATCCCGGAGATTATCGTTTTCAGCGAAAACTCTAGGAATCTACGCAGTTCGCACGCACTTCACTGGCACTGTGTAAATTGGTTTCGCATTCAGGCAACAGCCACAGATTTTGATTCCAGTGAACAGGAAGACGTCGTACCTGTGCTGATGTGCTGTGCCGTGGGGTCAGTGGCAGCGCGGACGCCTCCGAAAAAAACGCGATGGTGATGGTTGCGCCCATGTCTCCGCTCGCGTGAAGTGGCCGGCCACGCAAGCCGCCTCTTGCCCGAACTTGTACTTTGCCCGACTGTGGCGGTCGCCCGCACCGTCTCTTAAAAGCAATCTCCACACGGCTCTGACCTTTGTACGCGCTGTGCATTCGCCGCTCAGTTTCCGTTGAAGCGATAGACCGCACGAACCTTCCCTTGCTGCCAGCGTTTTGACAGTCGTCGGCGGTCATTGAGTGTGATCTACTCATGTTTGCTTGTGCGCGCTGACACCACGCTTGTTAATTCAGTTAGTAAGCGAATGTGTCCAAGTTTTTGCAGCCGATAAAACTACTATCCCTACTCCGAATAGCTCTCTACTAATTTGCTATCGCAATTGATGCTTCGCCTTTCGGGCGAAACTGCGACATTTTTCTTTACTTCACATACAAATGCAGGTTGATGCATAATACAGGGAGCCTTTATTTAAATAGACCAAATAAATAACACAGGCAACAAGCAACAATAAATGAACACAACATTTGCCGCCTAGATAATCTCCTCGCCTTGAGGTGGCTTTAATGGCACCAAGCTCGTGGGTACAATTCCAGCTTCGTAATGGTTCAAAATGTCCGGTATGTGGTTTTTGCATAATCCTAAAAGGTTCTCTGGCACCTTATCCAACTGATCCTTCAGTGACAATAAAAAGTGTTCATTGTTCGACATAGGTACGTGTAGCTCATTGTTAATGTTTTCGAGAAGTCTGTCTGTGCTGTCTTCCTTGCGTTTTGTCTTTGGTGTCTTTTCGAGGGAAGAGGTGGCTGTGTTGAGTGAAAAGGCAGTAGAGACATTTCGTGGAGAAGGCAAAGGTGGAAAAGATCGTGGAGAGGAAGAATGATATACGGAGCCTGAAAGACCACTAGAGGTAGAAGGGAGAGAACTAATAATGTTTGTGTGTGTCGTGTCTGTGTGATGTCCTTGAACCATGAGCAGAAGTATTTCCGATGGACTCTCGGAATATTGGCTCACGATTTCTTCCGCGGAATCATCCCCAAAGATGTCCATGTTCGTTGTCGTTCTGCAAAAGAACACACTTTAAATTTCACTTTGTTGGTTTGGAAATTTTGCTTATACTCCACAAGTGTTTGATACATAATGCCTTTTTGACAAGCGGACTTGTCTTCACCAGGGCTATAGCTCAACTTGCTGCCATGATGTAGACAAGCCCAACTGTCGAAATGTTGACTCACTTGTTTCCCTACACATACCTGCCAATTCTGTTGAACTTATAAAGATGCAATCAATGACGAAATTGTGATGGTACCTGTACTGCCATTTTGTGGCAATGTAAGGCACTATATGGAAGCATTGCGTAATCAAGGAGCACAGGAGGCATACATGAATATTGTTACGGGGATGTTGGGAAGTATAGGCTGGATGAATTTACAATATATACATAAGTAGAGTTAGTGCGGTCAAGATAGCTGACCAGCAACAACACGAAGCAGCCAGTGTCTCTCGATCTTCTTCTTTTCTTTCCTCCTATCCTTTCGTAACAGGACCCCCGGGTGCTGAAGCGCTGTCTGGGCGCATGTCAGGCGAAGAACTGCGAGCGAACTGTGGCTTCAACCGCGAAACGTGCACGATGTCAACTGGCGTCGGACTTGAGGACGTATCAAACTGTAACGGCGAGATCTCATAATTGACGTCGTTAACCTGACGTAGGACTTCATAAGGCCCTGTGTAGCCAGAGAGAAGCTTGTGGGAGAGACCGACATGACGACATGGTGACCAGAGGAGCACCCAAGCACCTGGGGCGAACTTAACGTCGCGATGGCGGCGATCGTACCGCTCTTTTTGTAGATCCTGCGATGCCAATAGACTAGGTCGGGCGACTTGACGCGCCATGTGAGCGCGATCGATGACTTCACGAGCGTACTCAGTTGTAACACGTGGCACAGAAGGTAGGATGGTGTCAAATGGCAATGTGGGGTCGCGACCATACAAAAGATAAAAGGGTGAATATCCTGCGGTGTCATGTCTGGACGAGTTATACGCGAATGTCACGTAGGCCAGCGTGGCGTCCCAGTCGCGGTGATCATTGGAGACGTACATCGACATCATCTCTTTAGTGTTCGGTTGAGACGTTCCGTAAGACCGTTCGTTTGTGGGTGGTAGGCGGTGGACAGCTTATGCTCTGTGGCACAAGAGTGGAGGAGGTCGTCAACAACTCGGGACAAGAACGAGCGGCCGCGGTCGGTTAGTAACTGTCGAGGTGCACCGTGGTGGAGGATGACGTCATGGAGGAGAAAATCTGCGACGTCAGTTGCGCAACTAGTCGGCAACGCCTTGGTTATCGCGTAGCGTGTCGCGTAATCGGTAGCAACGGCGATCCACTTATTCCCTCGAGTCGTCGTCGGAAAAGGACCAAGCAGGTCAAGGCCTACGCGATAGAAAGGCTCAGTGGGAACTTCAATTGGATGGAGTCGTCCGACAGGTGGCAGGGGAGGTTTTTTCCGGCGCTGACACAATTCGCAAGTTGCGACATAACGACGCACAGAGCAGTAGAGTCCCAGCCAGAAGAACCGGCGTCGTACGCGGTCGTATGTGCGCAAAACTCCAAGGTGTCCCGCCGTTGGTGCATCGTGAAGTTGCTCGAGAACGACGGATCGTAGATGACGAGGAAGGACAAGGAGAAACTCAGGGCCCTCAGGGTTGATATTGCGGCGGTAGAGGATGCCGTCGTGCAGCACGAACATGCGGCACGGGCCGTCGGTGCTGCCAGATTGCACTCCGGCGATGATGGCCTGCAAGGACTCGTCGCGATGTTGTTCAGCGCGCATGTCGCACATGTTAGTGAAAGCCAACACGCAGGTCTCCGGATCATGTGCAACAGGATCAGGAGGATCCACGGGATGACGAGAGAGGCAGTCAGCGTCCTTGTGCAGACGTCCAGACTTGTAGATGACAATAAAAGAAAATTCCTGGGGCCGCAAAGCCCAGCGACCAAGTCGTCCTGTCGGGTCCCGGAGGGGAGACAGCCAGCAGAGGGCATGATGGTCTGTAATGACCGAAAACGTGCGGCCGTACAAATATGGCCGGAACTTGGCGACAGCCCACACTAAAGCCAAGCACTCACGCTCGGTGATGGAGTAATTCCTCTCAGATGGTGACAGCAGGCGGCTGGCGTAAGCTATCACGCACTCAGTACCATTCTGCTGCTGGGCGAGAACAGCACCGATGTCGTGGCCGCTGGCGTCAGTGTGGACTTCGGTCGGTGCAGATGGATCAAAGTGGGCAAGTATGGGAGGGGTGGTCAGAAAACCGATGAGAGCGGCGAACGCGTGAGCCTGCTCCGGGCCCCATGAGAAAGGCGTATTCTTCTTGAGAAGATCTGTCAAAGGGCGAGCAACATCGGCGAAGTTTTTGACGAAACGCCGAAAGTAAGAACACTGGCCGACGAAGCAGCGCACGTCAGAAGCAGAACGAGGCACAGGGAAACTGCGAACGGCGCGAACTTTATCCGGATCTGGTTGCACACCAGTTGCGTTAACGAGATGTCCCAACACGGTAATCTGACGGCGCCCGAATTGACGTTTCGTTGAGTTCAGCTGAAGGCCGGCTTTTCGGAAGACCGCAAGAATTGCAACGAGTCGCGTAAGGTGGCTGCCGAACGTGGGAGAAAAAACAATAACGTCGTCAAGATAACAAAGACAGGTGGTCCATTTGTAGCCTCGCAGAAGAGAGTCCATCATTCGTTCAAATCTCGCAGGAGCATTGCATAGGCCAAAGGGCATTACTTTGAACTGATATAAACCATCAGGTGTTATGAAGGCAGTCTTCTCCCGGCCAACTTCATCAACAGAAATCTGCCAGTAGCCGGATCGAAGATCAATGGACGAGAAGTATGTAGCTCCGTGTAAGCAGTCCAAGGCGTCATCGATGCGTGGTAATGGGTAGACGTCTTTTCGCGTGATCTTGTTTAAATGGCGATAGTCGACGCAAAAACGCCAGGTACCATCCTTTTTCTTTACAAGGACGACTGGCGAAGCCCAAGGACTGGCTGATGGCTCGATGACCCCTTTCCGGAGCATTTTGTCCACTTCTGATTGGATTACTCTACGTTCAGCATGTGATACGCGATAGGGACGCCGACGAATAGGATTCATGTCTCCAGTGTTTATACGGTGGTGAACAACAGATGTTTGGCCGAAAGGGCGGTCGCCGAAATCAAATATGTCACTGTACGATTCTAGCAGGAGACGGAGGTCCTTAGCCTGAGCAGATGTGAGGTCAGGTGCAATCATTTTGGCGAAGTCATCCGTGAAAGAACCAGAGCTGTGATCTGCAATTGGTGCTAATAATCCACTCTCGGCATCCATACTTTCAATGTCAAATTTGGACGTACTAGAAATGCTGGCCAAGAACATGCCGGCCGGAAGCACTTGAGGGCACAGGCTGAAGTTCAGAAGCGGGAGAACGACGTCATTATTCGTAACCGTGATCAGCGTATGCGGAACAGCAACGTTTCGGTTCAAAAGCACGTCGACGATGGGGCGAAGCACATAGTCACCGTCAGGAACCTGTGGCTGTGCGGTCAAAGCGACGTAAGTGACTGCCTCGGGTGACAGACGCACATCTTGAAGCGAGCACAGGCGCGGTGGCGCGGTGCTTGGAGCATCGGCGAGTTGAGGCAGTTCCAACTGAAGGACGCCGGTTGCGCAGTCGATGAGAGCATAATGGTTGGATAAATAGTCCAACCCAAGGATAACGTCGTGAGGGCAGTTGTCGATGACAGCAAAGAGAACAGAAGTAGGGCGGCCGGCTATACTTAAACGCACAGTACACATTACGAGAACAACCAGCACGCCACCGTCGGCTACACGAAGCACTTGTGCAGTTGCTGGGGTGAGGACCTTCTTTAAACGTCTACGTAGGCTAGCACTCATGACAGATATGTGGGCTCCAGTGTCGACGAGTGCTTTGACAGGTACGCCGTCTACTTTAACGTCAATTATACTTCTTTTTGTGGGCACAGACAGAGGATTTGCTGCAGTAGTTGTCAATGCAGCACCACCTCCGAGGGCTGCAGTGCTTAGTTTTCCGAAAGAACGCGGTCGAAAGCCACAGGGGACGAAAGGCGAACGGGAAGATGGCCGACGTGTTTGTGGTGAACGAGACTGGTGTCCGCGAGGCGATGGTGAGCGATTGTACCACGTGTTCCTGGCAGAGTTGTCGGCACTGTTAGACTCGGCGAAGGGCGAAACACGGCGAGAATTTCCATAAAAATGGTTCAGGTTGGTCGGCGTGCGAGGTGTTGAGGGCCACGAGTTGCGACAGTATCGGGCGACATGACCAATACGGCGACAGGTGAAACATATCGGCTGGTCGTCCGCAGTTCTCCACTCAGTCGGGTTGCGATAACGCGGAGGGAAGCGTCGCGGTGGATCATACAGAGTAGAAGGGCGTTCGTTGGCTCTGGGGTTGGTGACAGCACAGACAGAATGTAAACCCATGCTTTGAAGTTCCTGACGAACGATGGCTTGAACGAGGGGAACTGAAAGAGGGGTAGCGTCAAGGCGACGCGAACAGAAAGCTGCGGGCGCCATCGCTTCCAGTTCACGTCGGACGATTCGCACCACGTCCTCTGATGGAGACGCATGCTGCTGTGTGGGATGATCTTCACACGTCGACGTTGCGGCAGTATTTGGAAGTCTGGCGAATGGTTGCAGGACGCGGCGGCTTTTGGCCTGCTCGATTGTCGGCACTCTTTTATGATAGCACCAACTGAAGAACAGCCTTTGCACATGAGCAGATTCAAGGCGTCGTCAGCGATTCCCTTCAGCACGTGCCCGACCTTCTCAGCTTCAGTCATGGCGTGATCGGCTTTACGACAAAGCGCCAGCACGTCCTGGATATACGAAACATAGGACTCTGTGGGGGTTTGGGCACGGGAGGCGAGTTCCTGCTTTGCGGCAATTTTACGGCCGGCTGGTTGGCCAAACAACTCTTTTAACTTCTCTTTGCATTGGTGCCAGCTGGTCAGCTCCTCTTCGTGGTTTTCGTACCACACCTTTGCCGTGACTCTTAGGTACAACAACACGTTAGCTAGCATAAGCGTAGGATCCCATCTGTTGACTCCACTCACGCGTTCGTACATAGCCAGCCACTCTTCAACGTCGGCGCCATCGGTCCCACAGAAAGTTCCGGGATCCTTGGCTTGTACAACCACAACCGATGGGGACGACGACGCAGCTGGCGACGGTGACGTTGACGTTGAAGGCGGCAACGACGTTGAACCCGCGTGCTCACCGTCAGTCAAAGTATGGACGGTGATGCGACGTCCACTGCGGAGCTCCGTTTCCAGCCTTGGTACCCAGCAGCTCCACCAATATGTTACGGGGATGTTGGGAGTATAGGCTGGATGTATTTACAATATATACACAAGTAGAGTTAGTGCGGTCAAGATAGCTGACCAGCAACAACACGAAGCAGCCAGTGTCTCTCGATCTTCTTCTTCTTTTCTTTCCTCCTATCCTTCCGTAACAATATCTTTGAATATATCTAAAGATTCTATAGCTACCTTGTTCCTGCACAACAAAACTGGAAAATTACCGATAAGGGTCAAGCAAGGAGACAATCCAATGACATTCACTGCAGGCGTAGAGGAAATATTCAAGCTATTAGACTGGGAGGGCTTATGAGTGAGGATCAGTGGCGAAACTCTTGACAACTTTTGGTTTGTAGATGACACTGTCCTGTTCAGCAACACTGTAGATGAATTGCAACAAATGATTGAGGACATTAAACCGAGAAAGTGTTACTCACAGGGGACTCTAATCATGAAAATGAAATTTACAGAATAATAAACGTGCTTGAGTACATATGGTAGAGATTACCGCTGTTGTTAAAAAAGAAAAGTGTACAATCATTGCATTCTACTGGTGCTAACACATGGGGTAGAAATGTTGAGGTTAACAAAAGAAGCTCGAGAACAAGTTGACTGTGCAAAGTTCCATGGAATGAAAAACGTTATATGTAACTTTAAGAGAGTGCTTTGATCAGAGAGCAAACAAGGATAGCCGATATTCTAGTTGACATTAGGAGAAAGAATTTAGCTGGGCAGGCCATTGCACTGCTATATGGATTCCAACTTGCACCTGCTAGCTCTCAGCTAGCAGGTGCAAGTTGGAATTATCTAGTGCAAGACTGACAATTGAAGATCGCTGGGAGAGGCCTTCGTCCTGCAGTGGGCATAAAAATAGGCAGATGATGATGCAGAGGACTTGCTTTCACCAAGCAAGTTTTTCTTGAAAACTTCCTGAAGCAGCCTAAATTGGCAAAGGCAATGCCACTGATCTCAAAACACTATTGCTTTATACCCTCATATTCACAAATGCAACTTAACTTGAATACCATGGTCGACTTGCTCTAAATGATAGCTGTTGTGAACTTTCCAAAGAAAATGCAATGAGCGTCTTGGGCACGTTCATGCCAGGTGTCATTTAGATCAAGTCAAGCATGTGCTTAAAGATGCATTTCTCAATACAGGGGTAGCTGAGCTTGCTGCTCATAATGTGGTCTGCCGAGACGTGAATAACTAAATAAATTTGCATGTATCGCAAAAAAAGTGTGCTCAGGGCAAAGAAAAATGCGCACTGCTGCCTTCCTGCCCTTGTTTGTTCCTTTCCTTTTTCATGTCCGTATTTTCATGTCATGTCTTCCTGTATCTTTTACAGAATGAAAATAAACTTCATTGATTTTGAAACTGCAGGTATGCCTACTGTTCACTGCTTCAATTTATGTTCATGTGACCCCCTGTCTTGTTTAGAACCATAATGCATTAAAGATAATGCTTTCAGTAAATATTTGTTTACATACGGTCGGGGCTCCAGAATGTCTCGCAGAAAAAGCTTATCGTCAAAATGCTTCCATGTGGACGTGGGCTCTCCAGCGGCCGCACCACTCTTCTTTCTTGAGTCTCTCAGCTTTTTTGCAAAAGTGTCTCTCAGATTTCTCCATCTCCTGCTAATTTTGAGGTTTTCGTCTGTGCAGAGAAGACACAGTTGACACATATTCTCTAAATCAGAAGAGTTAGTAGCACTATAGTATAACCAGTACATAAATGTTCACATGCTATTTCATAAATACTTTTTGACCCCCTACCGAAATTTTCTGGAGCACAGAATAAACACATAATTACTTCACAACCGATGTATCTGCCCTGGACTAACCCATAGCTAAGCACAATTATAGGGTTTGTCGGCAAAACCAATAGAGAATGTAACCTGTTTGTGAGCTGCATACTCTGAAATAGCTTGTGGCCGGCTCTGCATTCGATGACATCACTTTGCTATGTGAACATTCTTTCACCCGGTGTATGCAACCGCTACTTTTTCGGTATTGGGACGGAATAATTTAACAATTCCCTTCACATGTCGTTCCTTTTAGCGCTTAGTAGTCGGAGCGGAGCTCCGCCGGGATCATAGGCCGTAAAAAGGGTAGGGTAAATTCGCGCGGAAGGAATCACAAGAAAAAAAATCAAGCTCATTGCTAGGCTTATCTCTAACATCAACTTAACTAAATTAATGGCGTAAACGAAATGGACCTTCAAAACGAACAAACATGTTTGCGGAACTCATGAAACGGCCATCCAATTAGACGGGACACATGGAGATCAAATGACAATTATCTCCGCGGTTACACCACGTAAAAAAGAATACACCTCGTTCCCGCGCACGTCCCGTCTTGACGCGTTGTAATTGTATTATTATTATTATTACAGAGTTTTCAATGCGAATTAGCCTGATTATGAGCTACTGGTTGACCACGAAAAATGCAGCCACCAAGGCGGTGGCAAGTCAAGTTCAAGTCGAGGAGAGTTTATGAATACAGGGGTAAGGCGGAGAGGCCACAGCGCCTTACACCAGCTTCTTACACGGGCCGTAACGCGCTAGCACAAACGCGTTAGGACACAACTTTCGCAATTTTTTTCCATAAAAGTACACGTGGCTACCTACTACTACTACATAGTACAGAGGAGGGACAGACCCACACCCTAAGGAGCTTCGCCCCTAAAAATAATCTGGGTATCTCCTGGCGACGGCAAACAACATTACATTGGTTCTGTCCCGCTACATGGCATCCGCATATGTTTAAATCTTGGTGCATGATAGTTCGGACACCCTCCATATTGCAGTTGGCTATCCAGCTCAGCCGCTCTCGAAAAGTGCGGTAAGCGTTCGGAAATACTCATTTTACGCTTTGCAAGTTCGTATAAAAAACAGTGTCGATAATAAGCCAGGTAAACTGCAACGAATACCACGGCGAAATGTGAAGTATTGCGGCTATGTCTCTATATACCAGACGATTCCACAACTACGACACGCACAAGCGCAACTTCACCCGCCGAAAACGCCGGACGAAGTGGTTGTCCTAACAGCGCGACGGCCCGAAACTGACGCGCTTTCAAGTGCGGCCGACTACAACGCCGCCGCGTCTTTCTTCCCCTCGAGGCCCTCTCCAGCGGAGGCGGTCGCGCCACTCGAAGACATTCTGGTTCACTATACCTCGGTTCCCCAGCAACTCGGCTCGTCGCGGTCGCCGTAAAGCCCCTTGATAATTTTAAAGGGACACTAAAGAGAAACAGGAAGTTCAGCGGGAATAAAAGAGGGACGGACCTTCAGGAATACATGCAGTTTTTGTTGGGTGCAAAAATATGTATTATTAGCGTAGAAATTCGTAAGCAAAGACCCAAATATCTCTTCCTCAATTTCTCTCAGCCCAGATTTGGCGCTGAAGCAGTCTCGTCACAGATTTCATTGCTCTCCGCTTTTCACCGCTTGCTTAAACGGCCGAGGCGCTGCTGCATCATGGCTGCATGGCCGCTGCGTTTGCGTTCGCCGCGATGGATACCGTTGCTGCCGCTGAACCTTGCAACAAAGAGCTCGCCAGGGAAGCAGGACTGCATTTCAGCGATATTCAGTGAAACGGAGCGCGAAATTATCCTCTGTGCTCGAGCGGTAGGTGTTTCCGCGTGCGATGGCGGTCAGCCACGGGCCGTGCCGGTGGAAAGCAGAGCCTCGTTTTCGTCGACGGGGCGAGGCGTCCGGTCCGCGAGGCGACGATGTTCCCGACAGAACAAGCGTAGAAAGTTGTGCGCGTACTCGGTATGGTTTTTTCGTGGCTTTATTTGATGACATTCAGCACTCACCTAGCCGCCAGTTTGCTGCTTAGGGGTTTTGATGAAGGCCGCATTGAGGGAACAGCTGCTCGAGAAAGGACTGGCCTCTGGGGCACGCCAATATACTTTGCGAGGGCAGGATTATATGCATAATCCGAGGGCGAGAAATGCAGAGAGCACACCATCGGTTTCTCTGACTCTTTTGTCCTTTTATCATCGGCAGAGCACTGAGCCATTGCGAACGCCGGGTCTCATCGCGCGGCACCACATGAAAGGACACAATCGGGTCAACACTGCCGCTGTCCCTGAGCAAGCGCCCTTGGGCCGTTTATACAGCCCTCAATACTACACACACGAGGCATTTTCTGGCTGTTTCCCGCGAAGTCAACGTTTTTCGAGCTACGCAACACGCAACCAAACACTGCAACACTGTAGAGCGGAACAGGCGCGCGCGATGATGCATGGAGGAAACTACGAAACTATCTCGACCGGATGTAGCGCCATGTCATTTTTTCTTATTTATTTAATTTTGCGCTAGACTTGTACTTCATGGCTTGAAACGGTTTAAAAAGTTGGCAATAGCGGTTTATGTAGGTTTAAGGTGTATTTAATTTTGGGTTTTATTAACAGCGATAAATCGCTCTCGACCAATCGCGACCGGTCTGCGTTTGTGATCTTTGACTTCACAAACCTGTAGTGCGGGAAATACGAAGGGGCGTCAGCACCTATCCTTCAGTTTTTCTCTTTTTTTTCTCGCTAATTAAAGCTTTGTTTGCAGTAAGAACGGTATGACAGTGGTCGTGAAAGGATAATCTACCATTTAAGCTCAACTTCCGGTTTCTCTTTAGTTTCCCTTTAAAGTACCGCCACTCTTTGTACTCTGCCGCCGGCGCGCTACCTCCTCGCCTCTTCCTCGCCCCTCGCGAGTCCCCTCCGAGGCAGACGGTCTTGCGCCCGTTTTCCTGCACGGTAATTAGTCTCCCTGCCGTTGCCCTTGGAAACGAGCGGATCTTGCGTTTTGCTTGTGTTTTACTTTTTCGTGCGCGCCATTTTGCGCCTTAGCTCGGCTGGCCTAAAGCCCCTCTATATAGAAAGTAGCGACACTCTCCTCCTCTGCCTTCCCTCCTCCTCGTTTCTGTTTCGCGCTCCTTTCTCGACCGTGGCGCCGCCTACACCGCTTGAGCGTAACAGACGACCTTTCATAGAGTGAATATATATAAATATATATATATATATATATATATATATATATATATATATATATACCCTCCGCATAGAAATTCTATGATATATACACGAAGTTAATTGGAGCTAGAACGCCAACGCGAACGCTTAAAGCGCACGGCATTGATATATGCGTGCATTCACTCTATGAATATATGTGCCCACAAAGTAACTCGGAATGCCAGACCGGTGGCCTTTCGCCGGCGGAGCGTGCCGGTGAAAAAGTAGTGCCAGAGTCTGCGCATGCGCGGTCTCCCTAGCAAACTCGCCTCGCTCCCCAGTGCATCTAAATAGGTGTTGCCTTGCTCCAAAAGAAAAGCGTTGGGTGCCTTTTAGCGTTGTCACAGGGGGGCTGTGCGGATGCGGTCTCTGAAACGCTGTGTGCGAGCGTGTGCACGCGATGGAGCATAAGTGGGCACGGCGGACCATCAACAAGCATGTGGATTTATAAGCCATTCTTCTGCTTCATGCAGGTGTACAATATTGGTCTGGCGGCATCAATTCTGCAACTACATGCAGTTGCCAGCGCGGGGCCGCACCAGCCGTATCTGTCGAGCTGTCAAACCCACAGTGACCAAGCACGGTCTTAATTTAAATAAAGTTGTTTCTCTCTCTCTCTCGAGCTGTCAAATGTTCCCCCGGATCACAAGTGTTTCGCCGGTGCCGATGGTGCCGCATCACTGCCTTCATGACGACGCCCCTTTGCTGCTTCAAGATACTCCATCAGAGGAGTCACCTGGTCGTCACGTGACGTCGGCGCGCTACCTCAAAAAGCATTGACCCCAGCCGCGCACTTTCAGTGGGCACGGCGGACCATCAACAAGCATGTGGATTTATAAGCCATTCTTCTGCTTCATGCAGGTTAGTAGTTATTATAGCACTATTAAGAGCGATTATCGTGGTCTTGTGTTCTTGCCGTGCCCCCAACAGTGCATCTCTGTTGTCAAAAATGTTTGTTGTGTGGGCTTGCTCATGCTGTGCGGGGACGTTGAGTTAAATCCCGGCCCCTCTGACGACAGTAACTCTTCCATTGAATCCATGCTCAACAGCTATTGGCAGGCCAAAATAAACTGGTAACGGATGTAACAGCGCTAAGGAAACAACAGACTAACATGGAAAAACTCGTGGCTGATCTTGGAACTAGGTTTGCAGAGTTGGAAAAAAAAAGGTTCGCGTGTCGACGACCTTGAACGAACAGTAAAATCTTTGGAAGCAAAATTAGCTGACCTAGAAGATAGGAGTAGGCACTCAAACATGGTGGTCTTTGGTATTCCTGAAGATCCGAAGGAGACAGAATCGGTCCTAAAGAATAAAGTTCTCGACGAAACTTTTGTTGCAAAGCTTGGGATTCAGTGCAAATCCGTTGGTAGAATCCATCGCCTTGGAAGGCCGGGAAAAGAAAGACCGGTCATAGTTTATTTCCAGGATTTTAATGAAAAGAAAGTTGTGTTCAAAAACGCTTACAAATTAAAAGGCACCAGAATAACACTCCAGAATGACTATTCACGAAGTATTCTGAATAAGCGAAGGCTTCTATGGAACAGCGCAAAAGCTGAGAAGGAGCAAGGAAAGAAAGTCAGCTTAATAAATGGCAAACTGCGAGTGGATAAGTTCTTCGTTTGGGATGAATAAGAAAACTCGAGAACGCAAATTAGAGGTAATCAAGGTACTTCAATGAATGACTGACGCACTACGGTTGCAGCTAAAGAACTACGGATTCTAAACATTAATGCTCGCAGCATTGTTAACAAATCGGAGAAACTTGAATCGGTTATCTTGAGTTACAATCCCCATGTGGTTGTGTTAACCGAAACGTGGCTGCATGACGTTATTGATGACACAGTTGTTTTTCCCCCGTCTTATCAGGCCTATGGTCGTGATAGGTCATCGAGGGGAGGTGGGGTAGCAATTTTGATTTAAAAAATATACGTGCTGTTCTCTTGCCAGTAACCTAGAAGCCAGTAACCTAGAAGCTGTTACATTGAAAATTTCTTGCTGGGGTAAGACATTTTTATTGTTTGCCGTTTATCGAGCCCCTGACTCACCTGCGCAATTCCTTTGCGATCTCTGGGAACATATCGCATCGTTTACAAGTGATAATGTGCTGCTCATAGGCGATTTTAATCTCCCACACATTGATTGGGAGAATGTATCTTCCTTCACTGACTCTAACTTGCACGTGAACTACCTACGCAATATTATGCTTTGTCGTAACTTGCAACAGGTTGTCAAACATCCGACACGCATTTACGGCACATCGGAAACGGTTCCTGATCTTGTTTTTGTAAGTCGATCCATTGAAAATTTTGCTGTCTCCATTGAACCTAGCATTTCTGATCATGTACTCGTGTATTTCACATGCTCGTTGAACTCGTGTCATGACAGCCAAAACAAAACAATTACTGTTAAAGACTGCTCTCGAGCCGTAAATTTTATTTATTCTCTCTTCAAATTGAGAGAAATCCTAGACCTGACTAACACCTATGGCCACTGCACTTTACCCTACCTAAAGCTTTTACATCCTGCACTAAGCTGGGATCGGCAGAGAGTATGAAATCTATTTCAATCCTTGTTTCTCCATTAGAACTTTTACAGCTCCACTTCCTGTTGCTGCGCTTCCTGAAAAATATATTCATTATTCGGAGCCTATTCCTTTCCGCAAATACTACCAACATCTCTCCTCTAGTGTTCCTAGAACCGATACTGTAGTTGCGAATTGCTTGCACACCAGCCTGTTTTTCCCCACTTTTGCATTGAAGTCGCCCATGACTACAGTATACATTGTTTCCACCTTTCTCATTGCTAATTCAACATCTTCATAAAACTGTTCTATTTTTTCATCGTCGTGACTGGAGGGTAGGGCGTAGGCTTATACTGCCTTCCTTCCATACCTCCCATTCAGCTTTATTACGACGACTGCTCATTAATGCTGTAGAATTCATGAACGTTGCCCGCTATGTCCTTATGGACTATAGAATTCCTACTCAGCATTCTGTCTTATCTGGAAGACCTCTGTAGAAGAAGACGTGGCTGTTAGTCAGCACTGTATAAGCCTCAACAGTTCTTTTAACCTCACTAAGGCCAATAATTTTCCAGGCCAACACCTGATAATCCTTCAAATAGCCCTGATAAGCTAGCCTCACTCGATAGGGTGCGCGTGTTGAATGTTGTCAGGCTCAGTTTTCAGTGGCGGCCTGTACGGACCCAGAGATTCTTAGCACACTCTGCCGCGTCGCAGGTCTTTCCGCCACCTTGGTCAGGTGCTCCGCAGTTGCTGGGGACAGAGGGCCATGTATTAATTGTAGGAATCATGAGGGAGGCAGTAGCCAAATACTGCACCAGGGAGGCCAATTCCTGTTCTGGTGAGGAGGTGACTTTGTTGAAGCTTAGTGGGCCTTCCTAATTTGGTTGCACGTAGCTGGACTAGTATAACCCCACTATCTCTCGGCGATATTTTTTGCCGGTGCCAGGTGCCACTCCATGCCTGAAAATGTAGTGAACTGGAGGAGGATTCGAACTTACGACCTTCAGATTAGAGGCCGGGTGTTCTATCTCTGCTCCATGCCACCACTTCTATGGTGCACATGTATGGTGCACATGTATGGTCACATGAACATGATGCTCAGTGCAAGTGTGCCCGGTGCAAGCTTGACGTATAAGTGATAGTCCTTTTTAAGATAGAAGTGGCATGGTTACATACTGGGAATCAATGCTTGTTATTTCTTTATTCCCAAAATGATCAGTTGTACAATACGACGTATCTCTGAATCACAGATGTCACATCCTGTCCACCTTGTGAAATACTTTGCCACATGAAATGGAAATCTCATTGACATAATCAGTTATGGTTGTGCAGAAGCGTTATGCTGTTTCTAGCATTCTTGTCTTTCATGAGTGCTTGCGCAATGTGGAAAACGATACCTTGTCATTCTAACTATTATGTATATATGACCACACAACTATTATTTCTTCCTGATCCGAGGAGGCTCTCGTGTCATTGTATTATATGAACTTCTTTAACAATGAATACGCGAGAGGTACTTGCATATGAAAAAGTGTATGTCGCCCCCAAAGGCAAGCATGTTGTTGAAAGTATCTTTCAGTCATATTGGCAACAAAGTTTTCCTATGGGCTTTTTTGGCGCGAAAGGTGACCACACATTTCTTGCTCTAGCAGACTGATCTTTTATGCGACAAGTCTGTGCTGTTTTCCTTGCCACGAGTAGTTTACATATGTCTACGACACGTAGGTCCCTCATCAGCTTTTCTTGTTTTTTGTCCACAACTTCGATGTTTCCTTCGGAACAATATATAGCACGTTATTGAAAACTAGCCATTCAGCAGCCATTCTTTCTTGGAAAGCTTGTTTGCAGCCAAGCTCTAAAGTTGTTGATAGAATATTATGTCGATTTTTTACATAACAATTAGTAGTCTTGCATTTAAAACTTATCCTTTGTCCCCAATATTTAGCTCTCTTTTTGCACTAGTTAATTAAGGTGTGGTACCTTATTTTATGGAAATAAATTTTGCTACTTCAGGTATGTGTGTCGTCGTAAGACTATTGAATATTTTATGCATATTATTTTATTGAATTCATATTTGAAAACATTTAGATTCGCCGACCTCAACTACTTCTACAATGCACAAAGAGACACCCAAGCCATAGTCATGCTTTATGAAGTCTTATTTTGCTGCATGTAATAGTGACAAAAAGCCGCTTCTCACGGGCAACTTGATTGTGTTGTCTTGTGCATTGTTCTTCTGCCATATGTATTCTGAAATGATAATTATAACAGATATATAACCTCTCAATGGAACAGACATTTGATTGATACACATGAACTCGCACCCTGTTCAGCTGGCTTTCAAAGTTATGCTGATTGTGGCCAGCCTACAGTATCTATAGAGTATATAAAGCGCAGCTCTGAAGCATTTATGTAAAGAGCACAGGGGCAGACTTTCTCAATTTTTAAAGTCACAATTAGCTTGCATGTGCGGTTCTAATCATGACTGAAACCGAAAAATACCCGCTCAGTTATTTTTACGTTTATCAAAATTTCTGAGGGTTGGGTCATGTGGCGGTAACTAGAACAATGATAACCCGATCTTCCAAAACGCGAATCGAGATAAATCAATTGTCTAGTGTTGCGCACTAACCGCAACTGAAAACAAGTCTTCTGCCGGGTTGAGTCCCTGGTTAAAACTACTACTGCGTTTTCAATGATAAATCTACGCGCAGAGCAAAACATTACGAAGCAGTCGATACATCCTTACATTTAGACGGCTTGTTCAGGTCTCTTGATGTCCGCACAGCATACCTCTCCTTGACGGCAGCCAAGGACCTATCAAAAAGCTTAAGCTCATCGTCTGACTTCAGGTAGCCAGGGGAGTAGCCATCTTCATGGTCATGTAACCCTTGGAAGTACTTTTCGATCACCTTCTGTCAGTCAGGAGGCACGCTCATTGTTGCATTCCGCGCTTTCAGAAGCGAAACAAAACAACGCACCCCGCGAATATGATTCGCGCGCCAACTTCTCGCTCACGTAGTATGATAGGTACTTTTCGATTAAATTCTGTCGATCAGGAGGCTCGCTCATCGTTTCATTCCGCGTTTTCACAAGCGAAACAAACCAACGCACACCGCGAATATGATACGCGCGCCAACTTCTCGCTCACGTGGAATAAGTTGATCTGAACTGAGGCGCCGCACACCTACCGCGCCGCCAAACAGACAGGAAAAAAAAGAAAACGGTGATACGTCACCGAGGCGCGGCCCCGCCCCTGCACGGATTTGTTGTGAAAACAGTCGCACCCTATCGTTGGCTTGGGGGGGGGGGGGGGAGGACGTTGTGCTGCGGCACCAAATGCGCATATTGCGATCGGACGCAAGGGAAACTGGAATCTCGCAGGCGAAAGGAGGAAAACGGGAAGACAGCGTGGGAGGGAGGGGGTGCGGCTTCTGCTCCAAGGCCGATCCACAGTGGTCACGAAGCTTCGGGCGAAAAGCGGTTCAGAACCAATTCTCACCGACATCAGCAAGGGTGGTTATGGGAGCAGCGTTTGAAGCGCGACTATGTTTGGAGGGAATAAACACTGGGAAAGAAAAAAAAAGTTTTTTTTTTTATGAAAGCGAGACGCAGTTAGATTTATTCAAGGCAAATAAAATTTCTAATCCATTTTGTATATGCATGGCGAGAAAAGAAGATACAACTCTATTTTACTTGTTCATTATCAATAAATACATTTTTTCAGCTCCCACCGTGAGGGCGCCCATCGATAGCGGCGGGCGTTGACGCCGCTATCACTTGCAATGCAATGCAGCTCTTGGAGTGCCTGGAAAGGCGCGCTCGTAAACTTCACCTGTTACAATACGCCCCCCTCACATGTTGTGTTGTTGCATGTCGACGTTTGTCTGAATTAGGTTACGCCGGTAGTTTTATTGTTTCTTAACCTGGGCAGTCAAAAGTAGTGAGTTGCGACCGTGAGACACTTGTTTACTTTAGTTGTATTCGTGCGACAGCGCTGACCGACGGGCTTGACGTCCGACGAAAGGACGAACACTCTACGCAATCTAAGCCCAAAGCATTCGTCGGCCTCCAAAGAAAGTATCTTCTGTGCAGCGATGCGATTTCGACACCCGTACGGCTGACCTTTTCATGCATAGCTTTCCGCACAGAAAGTTTGGAACGCCCATCAAGTCGAATGGCGGGGTATTTGAACATACCGGTCTAATGGCAGGCCTCCAAAAACAAATTTCGCGCCCATGAGAACAAAATGACGTCACTTCTGTCTTTAACGGATATGACGTCAAATTATTTTTTCTTCCGCCGGAAGCGTTCTCTCATCACACAGATCGCGCTAAGCCCCGTGAACCACCGATAAGCCGCCATGTTTTGAACGCATGGGCTTGTATGGAAGCTTCGCTACCAGGTATATTTACCTTGTCTGCTCTACGAGCAACTGCCTAGTTGTACTTTGCGCGGCTCCGGGCTGTCGCGCGCACCGTATCTTGAAAGCGATCTGCAACATGGCTCCTACCTTTGTATGCGCTGTGCTTTCGCCGCTCAGTTTTCGTTGAAGCGATAGACCGCACGAAGCTTCGCTCGCTGCTGCTGGCGTGAGCTTTGACAGCTGTTGTGTGCGGTCATCGACTGTTATCTATTCATGTTTGCTTGTGCGCGCTGACACCATGCTTGTTAATTCAGTTAGTAAGCGAATGCGTCCAAGTTTATACAGCGGATAAAACTACTATCCTTACTCCTTATAGTTCTCTACTAATTTGCTATCGCAATTGATGCTTCGCCTGTAGGCGAAACTGCGATTTCTATGCGGAGTTATTCTCATCGAAAGTTACGAACTGGTGGCCGCCAGACTAACCCTAACGAGCGTTAACGCCTGCGCCAAACCCAGCCGTGTTTAGAGCTAGCGTCCCAAGAGGCCGGGCTGCCCGACAAAGCCCACCCTAGCGCGGAAGAATCTTGGAAACCCTTCTTTTGTTACCTGCAGAGCAAGCAACGTGGAGTGCGAGAACCCGCAAGAGCTCTCGTCGTCCGAGACCGACGGCCCGAACGACTGGCTCACGGTACAACGCCGCAAGCGCCGCACGGCCGCTGAAAATTCCAGTACATCAGCCCCTCCTTTCAAACCTCAAAACGCAGCACGCCGCGTGTACCCACCTCCGCCACGGCCGGGGAACGACTTTAAAATGGTCTACCACCCTCGAGATGGACTAAACGGGTCGAAGTGGACCATCGCACAAATCGCACTGGGGCTTGCAGCTTGCGAACTAAACCAAGAAGAATTCATCGACTCGATCATAGTGTGCACGTACTGGCCACAAAACATTCTTACAGCGAGCACGTCAAACGAAGACTTCGCAATGCAGCTCAAGAAAATAACTTCTCTGCAATTAGGAGCCGGAACATACGAGGTTACCGAATACTTAACGGCACCATCCAATTCTGCTAAAAGAGTAATCCACGATGTGCCCCCC
This sequence comes from Dermacentor silvarum, assembly GCF_013339745.2. Taxonomy (NCBI): domain Eukaryota; kingdom Metazoa; phylum Arthropoda; class Arachnida; order Ixodida; family Ixodidae; genus Dermacentor; species Dermacentor silvarum. The sequence goes on along the minus strand of NC_051154.1, from coordinate 374,098,909 downwards.
GGAATATCGGAAGAGAACCTAATGCACGTATTAAGCGCTGATGGCCCCACATACATCTATGCAAGAACAACGGACAAGTCCACATCAGCGATCATCTTCGCGGGAAAAGAAGTACCCTTGTACGTTCGCATTTATGGAGGACCCCTATCAACACTCCGTTCAGGTCTGCAGAATCTGCGGACAGCTGGGGCACCGCACGGACGTCTGCCCCAACCCGGACCAAGCAGCTTGCCGAGAATGCGGAGCGCAGAACTCACCGTCCGGCCCCACTTGCGCGCCCAAATGCCAGCTGTGTGCAGGCGCGAGCGCTGTGAGGGAGTGCCCACGACGGTTGCTGCCAGGCCCCAGAGCAGGGAGGAGCCGTTCGCGATCCCGGTCCAGAACCAGGAATGCTGCCCACCTCTGAGAGATGGCGATCAAGGTCGAGGTCGAAATGCTGTTCAAGATCAAGGACGGGGAAAGACCACGACCCCCGGCCGCGGCTGCCGGCGAGCGAAGCAACAGCGCCTCAAGTCAGGTAGGCAGCGAGGCTTCCCAATATAGCATCGCCGCACCCACTCACACACAACAAGCGAATGCACCACCGCGAGTGGAGACAAATGATAGTGCACAACACACGCAGCTCCAAGCATACCAAGAACAGCTACAAGAACTCCAACGGCAAATCCAACTATTGCAGCAACAAATGAAACAGCAGCAAGCACACACGCGGCGAGTAGAATGTGAAAACAAAGAACTGAGGGCACAGCTCGCGCGAGCAATCGTACCTCGTGCAGAAGTGAAACGCAGCACAGCGCTAGTTCAGCCTGAAACCACATCTTCGCCAAAAGAAACGCGAGAAACATCCTCCGAAACGCGTCACGGGTTACCTCTCTCCCGTGACTCCAGCTCGCTGGAAGAAATGCATAGGGACGACACTGCGAATGTCCCATCAAGCGACCGCAAATACGAAATTCCAGAAAACAAAGTAGGAACGCTATAGAGCGCAGCGTGGCAGAACTTGTGGCTGGTTTCCACATATTTCTTAGCGAAATCTCTGAACAGCTAAACGAGTTAATGACCGAAATAGACAAGACTCAGCGCCACAAGAAGCCGAAAGTATACCCACACCGCCAAACCCCATTTACTAAGTTACTATACACTATCCATTGCGCGCCTTTTGTAGCGTATGTGATTGCCCATGTTATTACTAAATTGACACGCCACTCTGAAATACAACAGAAGAATTGTCCTAATTTCGGAAACCGTAAATATTAGCCCTATAGAAAATTTACGCAGAAACTCCTCTGGGAGTTGTCTAAGCATGCGTAAGCATTGTGCCACTTGCTCACCTCCACGCAAGCCGGTGTCAGTATCAATGTTCTGAAACTTGATCCAATCAGTACAAACGACAGTGCTGCGGCCACACGAACTGCTGCCGAAGGCGGTGCAAGATGAATTGATGACGCAAGCAAACTACTGTAGGTGGCGGCGCCAGGTGCGCTGATGACGTTCCGATCATTATAAGCTGTTATTATTCTTTAGCGCCTTAGTAATCCGCGTCGAACCATTATAAACCGTGATCAACCGCACTCCATCGGCGGCTGCGTCTGGCCCGGCCGCGAACGACGTATCTTGAAAGCGATCTGCGATGGCGACAAAGAGCACACGACTGCTGACAACCTCGAGACTGTCAAGAGTCGTGTGTTCTGTGTTATCGCCGCTGAGTTCGCGTTGAAGAGAGACGCGCGGGCCCCAATCTTGAAAGCGATCTGCGATGGCGACAAAGAGCACACGACTGCTGACAACCTCGAGACTGTCAAGAGTCGTGTGTTCTGTGTTATCGCCGCTGAGTTCGCGTTGAAGAGAGACGCGCGGGCCCCAATCTTGAAAGCGATCTGCGATGGCGACAAAGAGCACACGACTGCTGACAACCTCGAGACTGTCAAGAGTCGTGTGTTCTGTGTTATCGCCGCTGAGTTCGCGTTGAAGAGAGACGCGCGGGCCCCAATCTTGAAAGCGATCTGCGATGGCGGCTCAGTGCGGCGAGTGCTGACAGCTTCGTGTGCTTTGCCTTTTCGCCGCGTAGCTCGCGTTGAAGCGAGAGGCAGCACAAAGGTGAATTGTCTCGCTGCTACGGGCGCTATCTTGAAAACGATCGTCTTACGGGACGGACTGACGGTTTTTCGCATTGGGTCAGCATATAAATGCTTGCGCATTGAAAAGTTAGCTGTTCGACGTGTATTCATTATTGGTGCACAATACTAACCCCAGCAATAATTACAACATTGAGAGCGTTTAAGAAATGTATTTCGTTCTCTGTCTATTTTGCGATAATTGGTAACTCCAGAATCCGTTGCTTGTACTGACAACATTGGAACAACATTGGATCACGTGGACACAGCGGCCTCGTCGTCTGCTTCGGAAGCGCCGAAATGAGCTGAAAACGAAAGTTTAGTCCCACGTGCGCTACGGTTCTGATTAAGTTAGGATGTTTTCCCGCATCGGATGTCTGCATGACAACACTTGAAAGCTCTGTAATAGGTAGTGGCTGCCTTTGAAGGCGTCCGACATGGTAGGCTATTCCTCGGTAACATAGTGCGGGACGTGTACGCAACGGAGTCCGATGTCAGCCTTCACACGTACCCGCAGGCCAAGAAGCTGCATGTAGCTTGGATTGCGAAACTTAGAACCGGCAAGCAGCCATCGCCTAAAACTCGGGTGTGTAGCAAGCACTTACGTGAGGAAGATTTCTGCTACTGCGTTGGGGCTGCGATTTTCGGTGAGATAGCAGAAAGCGCGCACTGAGAAGCTCGCCCGCGCGCGCTGCCCGGTTAATAGGGAGTTTTAGCATAGCGGAAAACGCTTGCGTTAGCGTTAGCGTGCGACGCAACGCTAACGCAAAGAAAGGATGCGCTGCGCGGTACAAGGTAGTGTTTTAGAATAGCCGAACGGAGCAAAACGCTAGCACTAACAGATGGAATGGATGGATGAATGCTATGAGCGTCCCCTTTGGAACGGGGTGGTTGGTTGTGCCACCAAGCTCTTGTTATTATTTTGCCTAATGTCCTACCCCTATTTTTGAGAAACACACAGATACAAAGAATTCCTGGCATCAACCTTTCTGAACCATTACTAGGAACTCTGTTTCTGTACGTCTCCGTTGTTTGTGGTCTCCCTACTCTTCTGCCACCAAATCTCCTACCGCCTCTTAGTAATCTCTACAGCGGATATGTTTACTTTGCCCCTGCTATCCCTGAACCCAAGGGCTTCAAGGAGGTCAAAGGAGCCTAGGCTTCCGGCTGGGTAGATTTCTTCACATTCCAATAAAACATTGCATAACATTCCACTCCATAAAACGCAAATACACTTCGGCGCCATCTCGAGGCGGATACAGCAAACATGAGCAAACCCTCTCGTTAAGCCTACTCCGTCACTAATCAAGAACGTATATCGAAAACAACGCCCATTTGTCACCTGTTCGCCGCTGACGAAGCATCATCACACAAATCTAAAGAAAACACGAGCATTAGTGGGGAACAAATGAGCCGAACAGTGCAGGCCGACGACTCGATAGATCCGAAGTGGACGGCTCTCGCTTCATCTTGCCCTACGTACGGAATCCCTTGCGCGCGTTGACGTTGAACGCTATATTCCGAAAATAGCGTACGTATGTAAGAGTTCTGGCTACGTTTAGGTTCTGCGCATGCGCAGTTTGCAGCACGCAGCGCTAACGCTAAATCCTTGCGTTTGCTGCTTTCCGCTATACTAAAACTCCCTAATGTCATGAAGATTTGGTCTATGAACTTGTTTATGCTATATACTGGCAAGTTCGCCAGAATGGAAAAGAAACGGTAAGAAGCACATTCAAAAAAGGCATGGCGTATGCTCATGTTTGTGTTAGCACCACAGAATGAATGTACTGGATTAACAAAAGAAGCCGCGGGAAATTCCTCGCTGAGAAGACCGATGAACATACCGTGCGACGCGACTTGAGAAATAACGATATTGAAACGTCCAAGAATTTAGAAGAAAAAAAAACAATGATTGAATCGTCGCGATGGCACATCACAAGTCGCCAGAGGCGTCGAAGTCCCTACAGTTGCAACGAAATTACTTTGGAACAGCTCTGATAGCATCCACGCAACAATGGTTACTTGTGTACTGTGAAACGTTCATACATATGCTGCCGCCTAAAACTCACGGCACGGTGCGAAAACGCACTCGCAGCGAAAACGAAACATCGTGCGCGGACACGCATGCAGACGCGCAGTCGGTCGCTGTGAACCGTGCGATCGCTGCATTGAGGTTTCATTCTGTTATGGTCCATTTGGTTATACAGACAGCACACCATAAGAGCATATTTCACACAGTCTGTTCTCAGCGAGTGCCTACCTTTCACGCAAGAAGCTGGTTCGGTGGACTCCATTGCGGCGACCGCGCGCAATGGGGGTTCACTGTACTTATTCGGTAAAGAGATACCGCCTGTAAACTATTCTGCGCTTTCTGTTTGCCCAAGATTATTATTTTGACATTAAGAAGCTTCCCTCGTTTGGAGAGTTCTTACAAAAATGGCCAGGCGGGCTCCCGCGTGCTGTTCTTATTAGGCGCCGACAGCCAAACATATGGGGAGCGCGCCGCGTTATCCCTCACACTACGCAAGCGAGGCGCTTCCGACAGATGGCGACTCCATAAGTCCTCGCCCCCAATACGTGTTGTCATTTCGCGATATAGTGACTGGCACGGACAATCGGTCTCGTGCGGCACGTTGCAAACGCAGCGAAGTGTGGGTGACGCGTGGGCGCGATTCACAGAAGCCGCTGCCGACAGACCTCCCAAACGACGCGCGCTACTCTGGCGCCATCTCGTAGCCTCGTCGCCGCACTACACTTTTCTTCTCACGCTTTCGCCTTTTCCCGCTTTCCTCCTTGCTCTCGCCTCTTTTTTGATCCCCCGCTGCGCGCCGCGTTCGCGCTCATCGTTCGCTCGGTTACAAGTGACGCCGACGCTCGCCGCTGGAACAGGCGCCTAAGAGCTGCGCTCAAAAACTTTTATTATTGCTCGCATTGGCATAAATTGCGCCTGGTTTGGGCAAATATGCCATGCGCGTGGTGGGGAAAATATGCCACGAGCCTGCGATGCCAAGCGTACGTTATTACGACAAATGGCATACTCGCGATATGATGCAAAGAAGAAAACGTAAATTGTCATATGAATGAAAGATGTAGAATCGCTTTTCTTTTTTAATAAGAAATCGTAAGCGCCGTATTTACCTAGCTGTTTCGAAACCTGCAAGTGTCGCGTAGACAGTAGAACTAGATGTAGTAACACGTAAAAATATTGCTACATTTGATTGTTGTGCTGTGCCTATACAAGTTCCGGTTTTCTTTTTTTTTTTTTTGAACGACGTCGTGTGTATAGCATAGTTCAATAATTATAAAGAGGCTGCTATTCACAGGTTATAGCTACGGGTAGCGTCTTTAACAAGTAGCGTGCTTCGTAACAACCCTTTCGGTAGTTTTCGCATGCAGTTATAAGTGAGCTGCACTTTAATGCAGAATATTTTATCACTACGTTATCATATCAAGATGAAAAGACGTACCAGAAGAACAATAGAAGCGAATAGTGATAGGCGCCAGTTGAAGCCGAATGTTGTACCTTCTGTCTTCCCAAACTGTCCAAAATCATCATTATCACCATCATCATCACATCAGCCTATTTTTATGTCCACTGCAGGACGAAGGCCTCTCCCTGCGTTCTCCAATTACCCCTGTCTGGCGCTAGCTGACTCCAACTTGCGCCTGCAAATTTCCTAACTTCATCACCCCACCCAGTTTTCTGCCGTCCTCGACTGCGCTTCCCTTCCCTTGGTACCCATTTGTAACTCAAATGGTCCACCGGTTGTCTACCCTAGGCATTACATGGCCTGCGCAGCTCCATTTTTTTCTCCTAATGTCCTTTAGAATATCGGCTATCCCATTTTGTTCTCTGGTCTACACCACTCTCTTCCTGTCTTTTAACGTTAGGCCTAACATTTTTCGTTCCATCACTCCTTGTGCGGTCCGTAACTTGTTCTCGAGCTTCTTTGTTAAGCCACTGCCTAAAATACTTGTCCTCAAATCCAGCACGTAGTGAATGGCCAGCCAGCGAGGAAAAAAAGCAAGAAGGGAGAACGCTGCTTTACAGAAAGCTATCGAATAATCACTTGAATCCAACGAACTTGAGCAGAAAAGAAACATAGTGTCCTCATACGAGGACTTCAAGACAAAGCTGTCCGTGATTTGCAACATTAATTTTTCGGCGATAACAGGCAATGACCACATGGTATTGGTGACAAAATTAGATTCAGAGACGCTGTCATTTGGAGAGAATACGCGAAAGACTTTCTCTCCTGCAGTAATGAACATGGTATTGTTACTTCGCATGCATGCAGGTCGATATCGAGACATGCGAAAATGGCTACACTCCAGAAACTCTCTTGCGCTTAGTAATTCACGTGGCAACCAATATTGTTTTGAACAACTTCTGCAGACTAAGAAATGACGGCATCCAAGGCAGTGCGCAGAAAAGGGCCGCAGCGTGGAAAGCAGCAACGGTGAAGAAAAAGTGAAATCCTAATGCAATAAAACGATAATACAGGGCCTATTCGCTGGTATCCTTTGGTTTCTTATTACAAGGGTTAAACTAGCTACAGAATACTTCACTTGTGCCCAATAACACTTCTCAATGACATAGCATAGTATCATACACCCATTACAGACTTAGAGAACAGCAGAAGCGAGTGCGACGCTCTGAAATACTGGAACGCAGTGCCCGCAACGACCCTTGGAGCGACGTCACGCAACCACTGAAAAGGACTGAGTTGATCTAGGGGGTGTTGGAAGAGCGGGGCCACCATACCCTCTGACGCACCCTGGGGGTCGCAAAGTTCGTTCCCTGGGACACGCATCAATGCCGTCTGGACGTCGTATTTAGGCGTGACCCCCAGCAAAAGCATTCCAGGAGGTGCCGCGCTTGCCTCCGTGCTCACGCGCAACAGCAACGACAGTCCAGGGAGGAGGTAGGGATAATGTTAGAGAGGGAGTAGAGAGAGAGGAGGCAGGGAGCGGGTACAACCGGATCCCGTACCGACGCAGTCAGGAAACGGGTGATTTACCTTACCCCTCTGCGCGCGTGGCCATTCACCTATGCATGACACGGAAGAAAGAAAATGCGTCGTGAGAAAGCATTGCTTATTTGGGATATCTTAAGTAAAGGAGTGAGTGAATTAATGACCCGTCTCTGCGTGTCCATCAACGAACACTAACAGCACAGATAGCTTCGCTTACATCGATTCCTACAGTGCGTGGTATCTGCCTTTTTTTCCGTCTACATATACTTCGGCGGACAATCATGTTAGAAAAGTCTTGCAAAACCAAATGTCATTTGAGAGGGACATGCTTCAAGTGTGCAATATTGTTATGAGCCAGTTGTCCGGCGGACAAAAAAGATGCTCGAAGCTGACAAAGTCAGCCACATTCTTAAAGGCATCGCAGACAACGCCTTTAATTTACTCGTATATAAGGACTGCTCGACGGTCGACGACTTTATAAGAGAGTGCCGACGCTTTGAAGAAGCAAAGAGCCGTCGTGTCTCACAACAATTCGTTCGGCTCCCTAATACCGCCGCTAGCTCATCGTGTGAAGACGTCCAGCCACCTGGTGCCGAAAACTTATTCTTGATATAAGCGCGAAGAAGACACGGACGGAGGCGGAAGAAGACAGGACGAGCGCTAACTCACAACTAAGTCTTTATTGGGAATAACAAACATATATATAAGTGATTGCGAAAACCGTAGCAAAGAAAACATCACATGGTCAAAAGGATAGCAGTTACCAGACAAATCTAATCTGGAAATGGTGAAGCCGCTAAAATTTAAACGAGAAAAAAAAACAGAAAGAAAAAACTCTACTTCGCACTGACGCACGTGCTGAGCAAATATTGAAATTCACCTTCTGACAATGATAATGATGCCTGGCTAACACAAGTTTCTCCTAGTCTTTTAATGTGAAATGCCTCAATGATTTCGCGTGTAGTTTGGCATTTGTGTCTAGAAAGGACTTTTGTGTCCTCAAACAATGGCCTACAACCGCACGTAAAACAATGCGAGGCTAGATGAGAAGCGTTGGGATTGTTAAGAGAATGCTGATGTTCATTTAGTCTAATATTGAGGCATCTGGCGCTCTGTCCAATATAAGCTTTACCGCACTTGAGTGGAATGTGATAGACTATGCCTGTGTCACAATGTGTTAAAGGGGACACGTGCCTAACGCCACAATCATTTTTTCTTTTTACTCGCCCCCGCTCAAGTTTCCTTTTTATGATAGGGCACATCCTTGACAACTTACGGGGAGCCGAAAAAACCGTATTGACGTCGTACCTACTGGCTACATTCCGTAAACCATGTGACAACTTGTGCACATAGGGCACCACTGCAAACCGTTCTTTTTTCTGTTTTTCTTGCTGTTTTTTTGCAGCACCCTTGACCCATTTTGAAAGCTTTTCGCAGGTTAGGGATAACAAATGTGCTGGATATGCAGCTTTCTTTAGCCTATCTAGCTGTTGCGAAAAACTTTGTTGCATACAGTGTGTACATGACTTAGCGATAGCGGACCTAAGTGCTGAATAAACAATCCCCTGTTTTACAAGTTTCGAATGGCAAGAAGAAAAATCAAGTAGTGGTTTTTGTGCCCTTGGCGAATAGCACCAACAGACATGTTCCTGTTGGAACGTGAGGCATAGATCTAAAAATTGCAAAGTATTATTCTGGATAAGCTCAAGCGTGAAACCCAGGCCCCCACCACATTCTTTAAACACTTTTAAGATATCGGTAGCTTTTTTGGTGTAGTTATCACTTGAACAAAACACGAGGTAATCATCTACGTATCGAAATGTACGTACTGTCAAGTCCTTTAGATTGTTCTGTAGCTTTCTATTGACGTGACTTAGGTACAGATCACTCAAAACTGGTGCAACTTTTGAGCCAATGCAAACTCCGGATTTTTGTACATACATTGAACTACCCCACTTTATCATAGTATTGTCTAGGTAAAACAACAAAAGCTCCAAAAAAGATTCTAACGGCATACCAGATCGCTGTGTAAACTGGAACTCATCACTGAAGAGCGTAACCGCTTCTTTAACACTACACATAAGTTCTTTTTGTGGAAGCGAATAAAAAAGATCTTCTACATCAACACTGATTGCCGAGCACTTTCCTGGATTATTATCGGTTAGGAACAATACAACATCTTCAGAATGTCTTATCAGGAAAGGATCTTGAAGCCCAACTGAAGCCAGCACATTATGTAAAAAGGTTGACACAAGGTACTGCCACGTTCCTTTTTCAGAAATAATGGCTCTAAAAGGTACATCAGGCTTATGTGTCTTAGCGCTGAAAAATATGTGTTTATTCAGCACTTAGGTCCGCTATCGCTAAGTCATGTACACACTGTATGCAACAAAGTTTTTCGCAACAGCTAGATAGGCTAAAGAAAGCTGCATATCCAGCACATTTGTTATCCCTAACCTGCGAAAAGCTTTCAAAATGGGTCAAGGGTGCTGCAAAAAAACAGCAAGAAAAACAGAAAAAAGAACGGTTTGCAGTGGTGCCCTATGTGCACAAGTTGTCACATGGTTTACGGAATGTAGCCAGTAGGTACGACGTCAATACGGTTTTTTCGGCTCCCCGTAAGTTGTCAAGGATGTGCCCTATCATAAAAAGGAAACTTGAGCGGGGGGGAGTAAAAAGAAAAAATGATTGTGGCGTTAGGCACGTGTCCCCTTTAACACATTGTGACACAGGCATAGTCTATCACATTCCACTCAAGTGCGGTAAAGCTTATATTGGACAGAGCGCCAGATGCCTCAATATTAGACTAAATGAACATCAGCATTCTCTTAACAATCCCAACGCTTCTCATCTAGCCTCGCATTGTTTTACGTGCGGTTGTAGGCCATTGTTTGAGGACACAAAAGTCCTTTCTAGACACAAATGCCAAACTACACGCGAAATCATTGAGGCATTTCACATTAAAAGACTAGGAGAAACTTGTGTTAGCCAGGCATCATTATCATTGTCAGAAGGTGAATTTCAATATTTGCTCAGCACGTGCGTCAGTGCGAAGTAGAGTTTTTTTCTTTCTGTTTTTTTTTTCTCGTTTAAATTTTAGCGGCTTCACCATTTCCTGATTAGATTTGTCTGGTAACTGCTATCCTTTTGACCATGTGATGTTTTCTTTGCTACGGTTTTCGCAATCACTTATATATATATATGTTTGTTATTCCCAATAAAGACTTAGTTGTGAGTTAGCGCTCGTCCTGTCTTCTTCCGCCTCCGTCCGTGTCTTCTTCGCGCTTATATCAAGAATATGTTACCGTACCAACTCGCCCAACTATCCATTCTTATGCCGAAAACTTGCTGCGTCTTGTCCGGCGCGAGATTGAGGCTGCGTCTCCGTCGGTTCCCCCGGCACGTTCTTACGACGAGTCCCGCCCGGCAGTATCTCTGGTTCAAGCTGTCGTACGCGAAGAGCTGGCGAACGAAGGCATCCGTCCGATCTGTTCTGTAAGTAGCCCTACGGTCGGCAATTTCTTTCGACCTCCACGCCCACAATCGACCTACTTCGGATACGGCGACCAAAACCAGTGGCGCTCACATGACGACAAGCCAATATGCTTTAATTGCAATAGACTAGGTCATATTTCCCGCAATTGTCGCTATCGTCGGATTTCGTCTCCTCGTCCCGCGTACCCTTACCACCCGGAAGACAGCCGGTCCTCGCCTTTTCATGCCCGCAATGACCTGCCGCACCGTGATGTTGCTGCTCCGAATCCACGCTACGACCACCGCTCGTCATCCCCACAGAACCGGCATTCTCGCTCTCCGATTGCCCGTCGCTCACCGTCGCCATACCCTCGCCGTCCCTCTTCGGAAAATTGGCCGGTGCAGCTGCCGGAGGTGATGGTGCATTGACCAACCTACCCGGAAATCCTCTGTTGACCTTGACCACCCGACAAAACCTTCTGGACATAGAAGTGGACGGCGTGCCTGTTTTGGTGCGCATAGACACGGGGGCGCAATTATCGGTTATGAGCTCTCGCCTTTCTCGTTGTCTCCGCAAGGTTCTGACGCCCGCGGCGTCACCTGTCGTCCGTGTAGCCGACGGCGGTTTATCTTGCGTCGTTGGGATGTGCACTGCGCGTGTGAACTTCGCCAGCCACCAGACCTAAGTTTTATTCACCGTTCTGCATGATTGTCCACATGAAGTCATCCTCGGCCACGACTTCCTGAGTACCCATTCTGCCCTCATAGACTGCTCTTCTGGCCTTCTCCAGTTGGAACTTCCTTCTGTACCCGATCTCTGCACCTAGTGACCGCCGCGTTTATGTGCCGCCGAGTTTGTTCGCATTCGACCAGCCGCCGCCACGTATGTCACACTGATCTCAGATTCCTCCATTTGTGACGGCGACTACTTCATCTCTCCTTCCCTAGACGTTCTTTTAACAAGGCAGGTAGCCCTCCCGCACTCCGTTGTCACTGTTTCTGCGAACCGGGCATGTATCCCTATTCTGAGCTTTGGACGCACTCCACAGTTTCTTCCCGAAGGTATCACGCTGGGAAGCATAGCGCCTTTAGACGCATCTCCCCGTCACAATATAAACATATTCCCTAAACGCAGTAAGTAAAAGGGTAATTAGAATAAACTTGATAGTTATATCACTGACCCTTATCATGCATCAAACCCGTTATAACCGCATGAGCAAACTACCCCGCTTCTATTTTGGTATCTTGGGTGTTCCTTTATTTCACTTTATTCTCTTTGTTCATTCTATTTTTTTTTCTTTTTTAAGACAAGGCAATACTTAAACTTTGGAAGTCCAAGTTGGTCAACTTATTTCCATCTCAAAAGATACAAGACGCAGAACCTTTCACCTCTCAGCGAAAAGCTACAACCATGATGCAGTTTTGAGTTTGGCGTTGGCTGACGGTTCCATTTAAGTGCAGTCAACCACCAGTTGTTTCGACTCGTGTACGAGCGGTCATTACGAGTTTACGTAGCTGGTGATGTACCATGGTGCTGTAACGCGTGATCAAGAGGTTCGGGACGACTTCCAAGAGATGCAAAAAAGGGTTTATTTACAGCATTTACATTTTCAAAGATTCAAAGTACGAGCACGAACGAGCACACCCACAGAACTGAAGGTCCGCTTTCTAAGCCCTTCCTGTTCCCCCTTTCTCTCGTAGGGGAATTCACTGTTGTTCTCGTCCAATCACAATCGCCGAAACGTTTGCAAAATCCCGCCCCTAACGTTGCACCGTTCCGCCGGATTGCGCCTCCAAGGTTGCGCAACCGCCACCACATACGGGCAACCGCTTGGCGACTTGGGAACCTCAACTTTGATCCGTTCCCACGCAAAGTCTTGCCGTTGGCCCCTTGCAAGAATGATGGGGCTTTTCATGAAGATCAGCGTGACAGAAATATGGGCCTTCACGCTAAATAGCGTTTCCACGAAGCGCAGCGTTGTCGTCGTCTCAAGTGAGCTCTTTTGCTTGATTGTCACAGTCCATACCGCGACGGAAAAGAGCGACGATGTCGTTTAACGACGCACGAGACCGATGACTCAGAATTCGTCTCGCCCATCAGCTATGAGCAGACGGTCAGCCTAAGGTACGAAACATAATGACATGTCCATTAGTCTCAGGTGACGCTGGTCTCGTCGCCAGCTTCCCCGGCCTTGCAAGGCACCGAAGGGTATGAATGGCATTTCATCCCTGCAGGTCTGTCTGTGCAGCATTCTTTGTCGAAAACAGCCGCCGGGCATAACTGTGCTAAATGCCAGTCGTAACAGCAGCAAATACACCAACAGTTCTTTTTTTTTCATGAATATATTTTCCAGTGCAGGTGATACGCAGCCATTTTTCTGTAACCACGGTGACTCTTTTCTGCATTATCTAACTTGTTTGTCCTGTCTATAGTTTCTGCGAATGAAATTATTTTGGTGGGGAAAGCAGCACGACCCGGAAAGGAGCAATATGTTAGCTTTCAGTAAGGTATTGCAGTAATTTATGAGCCAGCGGAGCGAACGCCAAGTGCTGTAAATTTTGTCTTATCGTCCGAGAGCTAAAATCAGGAAAATCCTTTTCTTTTGCCTAAAGCCTTGCTGTCAGCGAGTGAGGTTTATGACCTCGTTATAGCTACGTTACTTGCAACTAATTATGTCTGCAGATGAGATTTGTAAAAGCGTTTTCGTGCGGGTATTATCAGGAAAAGCAACCCTTGATAAAACTCACATAAGTGTCTTTATTTGCTCATACTCAAGAAACACAAGCACTGCGCCGTATGCAGCTGGCCTCGGCAAACATTTCTTCGTCCCGGTCTTTTGGGAAAGGCGCCATCGTTGCCTTAACCTATGTTCGCCCTCACGCACTCACAGCAGTTTCCGGGAGTCTGGCGCAGGATCGTTCCCCTACGACACGGGGCGCAGAACACGGCCCTGCAGTCGACTTGAGCTGAAAGTACATAGAAGTACAGGGTATAACTATTTAGTCGAAACAAGATTAGTAAATGTCACGTTTTGATTTTTCGGCTATCGATACTGAGTTAAGCAAAAATATTTTTGGGTTGTAGCAAAGGGATGTCTTTGTAATGCGTTATACAGATTGAAAACTGGGACGTAGGTGCGGTACTCTGTTCGTGACACGGGCCGATCCCGGATGCGAGGTAATCACTAGAGACCGTAACTTTAGGTAAAATGCCAACTTTTTTTTTCTTTGCGTCCTTATATATCGTGCCTGTTGGACATATAAGCACGACCTGTGGGTCTAGAAACATGTTAGTGGTTTCTTTATCGTGCATGCCTATATATGCCTATTTCGACGTTTTTCGAAGTTATTCTCCGTGCTTTGTCATGGCCTTAGTTTGCTTATGTTGTCCTCATTTTCTCTTTCTATTTCTCATTTCTCTTACCCTCTGTGTAGGGTAGCAAATCGGACGCTCGTCTGGTTGACGTGTCGGCCTTTCCTCTCCTTGCTTTCTCTCTCTCTTATCACCCACTGGGAAACTTGGCTGAATGCCAGCCGATCAATACCACAAACACTTTATCAGCGTAAAGACTATGACTAACAGTTTTGCAGCAGACAAGAGTATCGCTTTGAGAAAGGCTCAAACTGCTCTACGCGACGATGCACTTGAAGGTGACTTAGCGTACTTGTGCACCCAATTCATGTTTTTAGCCGACATCATCAGAGGCTCCGGAAGTCTATTTTGATCGTAGGTGCAGGAGCGGGGCCTCCATTTCGACTATATGCGAATATTTATATTGTCACTGTGAAAGCACGGCTTAATTTACTACAGTAACGGAGGATCTTGCCCTCCGGGTAGGCGGGGCAGGGGCTGTGCCCCCTTTTCACATCCACTGGACATCATTGAAAAACGTCAATGCTCAGGTGCAACTCTGACCCAGAATGTGGGGCTCATTAAGACGTCCAGGATAAGTACTCCACAATGGCCAATTGACCTTTTTAAATTATGGGGTTTTACGTGCCAAAACCACGATCTGATTATGAGGCACGCCGTAGAAGGGGACTTCAGAATAATTTCGACCACCTGGGGTTTCTTAACGTGTACCTAAATATAAGTACGCGGGTGTTCTTGCATTTCGCCCCCATCGAAATGCGGCCGCCGTGGCCGGGATTTGACCCCGCTACCTCTTGCTTCGCTGCCCAACACCATAGCCACGGCGGGTGACCAATTGACCTGTCGCTGATAAAGTTAGTTCAAAACTTCTAACTGTATCGGACTCAAATCTCGGGTTTTCGGTGTTGAAAAAAAAATGTCACAGTTTCGCCCTAAGGGCGAAGCAATGAATGCGATAGCAACACAGCAATGTCATACGAAGTAAGGTGAGCGGCTTTGGTAGCAATATGAATTGTAGTAAAGATGAGCTGATTAAGTAAGCAGGTGTGCTGCGGCGTAAGTAGACCGACATGAAGAGAGATTCGATGACCACGAGAAGGCGCGTGTGGAACGGTGGTGTTGATGAGAAGCGCTGCCCGTGGGCAGCGCGTGCGAAGGAACACACCTGTAGCGCTGCACTGCCGATCCGGGCAGCATTGCATGTGTAGCGTGCGTTGGAAAATGTGGCCCGACTATTACTAACTGTGGTGTGAGCGCGCACAAACAAACATGAATAGATCACACTGAATTACTGCAGACAACGACTGTCAAAACGCTGGCAGCAAGCGCATATACGCCGCAACGGGGAAGGTACGTGCGGTCTATCGCTTCAACGGAAACTGAGCGGCGAATGTAAAGGTCAGAGCCGTGTGGAGATAAAAGACGGTGCGAGGGAGCGACGAGCGCGGTTGTTGGCAGAGTAGAAATGCGCCCCCCCCCCCTACGCTCCCTCCGGCGCTCGCTTCTCGCTTCCTTGCTTGCGCGTGGAAGATTGAGTGCGTTCGCTCTCCGTGACAGCGTGCGTCCCCGCACGCTTCCGCTCGGGCATACGGCGCGCGGCGAAGATTTTATCTATACGGAACCTCACGGCGACGGCGACGACGACGGCGACGGCGACGCCGACGGCAGAAATCCGGTGGAAGTGTCCATATAATTGCTATCGCAATAAAAATGCTCAAAGGTTCTGACCAGCAAACATTCTGAAATTCCAGGGGGCGTTGGGTCATAAAACGTCCTGAAGTACATACAAACTAATTCTCAGTGAAGAAAAAAAACAAGGCGCAACATGAAACCCGAAAATCTTGAGATGGTGCTTGTTTGTCACTGCCTTCCCAACTTTTATCGTGCAGTCTAGTCGTACCAAAGGTGAGATAAATATTGTAATCGAGGCAACTTGCTTCATTCCGAATTATCGATAAAATAAAGTGAATTTCACAGACGAGGGGTTTAGTGGGCTCTGTTTCTTAGACGACAATAATTCATCCTCAGACGCACAATGAAAATCCATATTATTTGAATCTATACACGCCTAATGGACAGTATTTAGACGTCTATATATGCCTTAAATGGCAGTGCCTGTTATGGGCGCGCCCTAAGCAGCAATGTTCAGAGCCTAAACATCCGGTCTCTAGTAATCAGAAAGGCGTGGGTGGGTCGATCCCGATAGCAGCGCGCGAGATGCGTTCCTCTCAAGGGTTATGATGTGATAGCATGACATAGACATCAACACATGACCTTCTGCGATGTAGGGAGGTATGTCCTTAAGGATTAGAGCGACAAAGCGGGCAAGGAAGAACAGCGGAGTGGTGTGTAGCACGTGACAGGTGTGCGGAAAGCGCGCTAGATAACGCGATGTTCCCCATCACGCTACGATGATCACTTGGCATATACCATAATTATCACCTAGCACCTGGTGTAGCTGTGAGGCCGACAGCCATGGCTAACACCTCCGTAACATCAATAAAGATTGAATATCTCTCTCATCATACTGCGCGTTATAAAAGGTGGTTGTAATTAACCGATAGTTGTGGTTCATAAAGGCATGTGTACGTGCGCGCGACTGTATATACAAAACGTTCCTATATAGTCTATCATCCCAAGGATAGCATAGGGGAAATTATTGGTACATTTATTTGAAATGCACAAATGATGAGGTAAGGGGAAATTAAAGTAGACGAAAAAAGTAACGCCGCCAGTGGTGGCCGAACCCACATCCTCTCCCACCGGCGACAAGTTGCTTTTTCGTTCATTTTCATTAGCCTTTACCTTTTAATTTTTGTATTTTAATCAAAACATCAAATCATTTCCTCTTTGCTTCTTTTATATAACTTTATCTGTTAGTATTCGTATATATAGGGCGTCCAAGCCAACTTTAGTCAAGGTTTCAAATATGCCGGAGCACTGTAGGAGAAACGACCAAATGCATCTTGTTGGCTATTGTATGGAGCAAGTCAGACTATTCTTTTTTGTACTTATTTGCATAATTAGTCGAGATTAGTTAGCCAACTGCGCAAGTAATAATTTTAGGGCAAAATGTCTTACAAGAAAGTTCTAGAGCATTCTAAGAGGCATCCTAATGCAGCAGCTTTGAGCTTCCTACTCGTTACCTAATAATGTTTTCTGCGTCCTAAAGAAAGCCTGCGAAATATGAAAAAAACATATGTCATGCCCGCTTGCGCGCCGCGATTGTAATGATCTCAAACGTGCCTCGTATGAGCGAACAGCGCCTTCTGATCCGCTCTTGCTACGGTCCTCTCAGAATGCAACCAGACGTGATTACGTTAAGCGCACTTTAACTTGGCAGTCTTCAAAAAAAAAGAAGGGATATATATCGCCGCATTTTCTGGCGCCATGTATGTTTTAATTGTGGCACGCTGTCCTGCAACACAGAAGACGACGTGGAGAAGTTTGCACGACCCACACAAGCGTCTATTTCAAAATGAACAGTGGTGTACTTACAGACTGACGTGTTAAAAATGGAACAAGCAATCAGAACTAAAGATCATCTAGGAAAGCCTGGAAAGCCAGTCCTGAAAATCTCATACTCTAGTATCACCGTCCATCACTTCCTGACAATCTGCGCATAAAGTCATGTTGCGCATTCTTTTGTGAGGATATGGACTTAACTTTTCTTTATGCGCTTTGATCCCTTACGTGCTTGTTTACACCACTATATTCTGTCTGCAGTAACGTATTTTCTAGGTCCCACTTTTCGTCTACCGCAGCAATTTTTCCTATCCCTGTTCTGTGTCTCAAAAGAGTGCACCAAAATGTCAACATAGTGCATCCAACGTGCACCTAATCCTGTCATGCTAACCTCTGCGTTGTTATATAGGCTCACTAAATGAGTGCTCTCAAAGAAGAGCCCCTTTTCTCGTCTCGCCTCCACCCCCGCGTAATCTCACAACCGAGTGTCCACGCGTCTAATTCACTTTCAGTGCGCGCTTATTGGCTGAAAAGGAAAAACAGGATCAGCTGAGTGGCTGGTCGAGCACTGCGTCGCACGAAGGCGATAGTAACACCGAAAGTGATCATCTGAGAATACCTGCCCAGCACTCGCCATCTCCTCACGCTCAACAATTGAGCTTTACTATGCTAAAGACACACATTAAAGGATGCAGCCATGGAGTATGTGCCTGGAAAAAAGCCAGTGCGCGTGCCGCGCACAATTTCCCTCCACCTATACGCCACCACAACGGTCTCGTATCGAGCAAGACAACGGCGTGCTGCCAAATCCAGCGGCCGGGGATAGCTTCGACGATAGCGTTTTTTGTCTCGCTAATGAAGGCGCTGCATGGATTGAGGAGTTCCCTGTAGACATTTGGGCGAGTTGGTATGGTGCCACGATGAAGTAGGGGAGCGCAATCAACACATACGAATCCGAAGAAAGTGTTCGTGTTGTCCTTTTCTCCGGCTTCGTGCGTGTTGAATGCACCCGCTCCCCTACATCACCATAGATAAGTTCATATATTCGCCCTGCAAGCACGCCATACAGCATTGTTACGAAACGTGCTAACAGCGTTAAGATTGAGGAAGGCAAACACGAACTGCACATGACGGGCATGCTGGTTGACGCAGCAGGCACCCGTCCTGTTGTTTTGTTGTACCCAACTTGTGCAGTGCGTGTTTGTCTTCCTTCTTTTTCCTTGGAGTTGTAAGAGAGAGAAAGAAAGGCAAAGAAAGACAAGGACATTAGCCAGTGTAATGTTTCATAACACCAGTGACATAGCTTTCAGCATTAGTTACGCAATAGTGGCACTACACAACACGGCGCAAATATATCGGCGTTACGCGTCACTCGAAAGCCAGGCACCTGCAGGCTTTCGAATTTCCCGTTTAAGACGTTCTGAGCAATAGAACAGCTTGTCGCTGGGAGTGGGAACAATCCCAGTCGGGTCCCGGAACGTAGTGCTTGTGTACTACGTGCCTTACATAACTGATAACTGCTGCAGCTGGAATTTGCTGTCTCCTTGAACCGTAAAAATGTTTGCACCAGTAGAAGTATTTTCACGCTTATGGGTATTACCCTAAGAGGTACGACCTAATCATTGATGGGGGAAATGAGGTTTCCTTTTTGGCGAAATTTTGTGGCCAAGTAAACATGAGGATATCAGGCCTCAGAAGAGATGAAACTGCTTGAAATAAGCTTTATTACTGTCAAACTCTCGTGTCATATATTTCGGTGCGCACAAGATGATCGGATTGATTACACAATTTTCAACTATATACAGCTTCTGTCACAGCAGATGACTCATTTCGCTGTCTTGTACAGAAAAACAATTTATAGCCTTAATAAGGGTGTCAGCTAGCTAAGGGATAACGCAGCACCCTTCAACGTGCAAACGTTTTTACTGCGATACCCGATGCCGCACTGCGAACAAAATAATCAACAACCTGCATCAGGGTTTTTTTTTACTTGTGAAGGACTTCGAATGCTACTGCATTCACACCATCGATAACATCTTGGCTGCACGCGCACCCCTCTAAGGTGAGATACACAGATGGGATCACAGCAAGTGTCGAAGGCTGACACTCTCCTCACACCGGCGTCCAGGCGACGCACCACGCATCTGCGAAAGAGCGGTGCTCACTCGTGCCATTATTATACTTTCCCGTCCTTCTCTATGATTACAGGGGGATTATTCGGAGACAGCAGTGACTCGATTGCATGCGACAGAGCTCAGCACAACGAAACAAATGGCATGCCTTTCCTCTTCGTTATCGCGTTCGTTTGAGCAAGTAGGAAACACGATTTACGTACGAACGCATCTGCAGCAGTCACCCGGCACGGCACGGAGCGTGGACCCAGGGGGACAACCCCGGCAGCGCACCACGTCACAAGAAACTGCACCAGAAAAAAAAATTAACAAACTTGCATCAGAAAACTACAGAGCCGAACGTCATGGCTTCACACACGGTAGGTGTTGCCACACGTTGTTCGCGTAATGTGTCGAGAAATTTCAATGTGAACCATAAATGATGCATTGAAGCTGCCTTCCTTTGAGCATGCATATATAAGGTTTTGTGCCTTCCTTCCTTTCCGTCATTGCGCAACCTTTCAGTTCATATATCGGCGTCTGTGTGATCCTGTTCGTTCCTACTTGTGTCTGTGTTTGCAGACTGGCCTTCCAGTAACATGCGCCGGTATTCGCAAGAAGATCTTACACTAAAATTGTTATATATATATATATATATATATATATATATATATATATTGCGAATTACTATTACAACAAGTGAAAGAGCCTCGAAATGCGTGTGTCAGTTATTTTTATATTTAACAGACATAGACATACTCATCAATCACACATGGTGAACCATGGGGGCCCCAATATTTACTTGCAGTCGCATTTATTTCTTGCAACAATATAAAATGTCAAGGAGATGCAGGGACAAAAGGCAAGCAGTGCCTCACATAGGTCTCTGATCCCGCCCAGTACAGCGCGCATAAAAAATGCACATTTGCTACACACAATTTTAATAATAAAACTAAGAATTGTACTTGGTGTTTAAGTCTACAGCATAAACGTATCGCTAGTTTAGGTAATAGTATTGTCGATGTTATACACAATTAGGCACAATCAACATAAATAAAATGATTTGTAATATTCACAAGAAAAAAATACAACACATTTGTGCAACCTTGGAGAATTACCACCCGATTTCCTGCGAAGCTGTTTCTTTGGAACATTTGCAATAAATCTTTCAGTTTCGGGTCATTATGTCGCTTACTTCAAAAAGTTGCCCGTATATGACTCTTCCGTTCGAAACCTTGTCCACATGAAATGCTTTGGAGTACTTCTGGCTGGGAATTTTTAATAAGCCAGTAATTCATCTCAACGCACATGTTACGAACATTTACCACGGTGTCCTCCCTCCTTCATCCCCCTCCCCTAAATGAATATTGGTTGAGTTGGCAGTTCTCCCAGGGCAGCGGGATAAATTCTGCGTTGTTCGTAAAACACATTCATAAAGCTCTGGACCGCTTACATGCATAATTTACTGCAAATGTCATAATTAGTCCCTAGTCATTGAACTTTACATACATACTGCCGATAACGCGTCCTTTATTTTAGCCAAATATAAACAGAGTCTTGTTTAGTTCACTGAGGACATCGCCGTAACCAAGTATATGACGCATGAAAATATGGGGAAGAAACGATGGCTGAGTAATTATGTTCCACGTTTTGAACGGGACCAGGAACGTGAAAATCTTGTCGCACATTGCGCTTACCATGACCACCTCCCCTTTCCACAAAATATAACCTTGCTGTAACCTTCAGCTATGTCGGGATACTGAGAAGCATAGCTGATAGCTGCCATATCACACGCTCAAACATTGAAGAAGATATTTTTACAAAGGCTTTGTTTGATCCAACCGCATTTAACTTCACACAAATAGTTTCCATCGTGCCAGCAATTTTCGCTACATGTGGTCGTGGTGGCTATTATAGTTCTGCCAGGGCAGCGGGCTCAATTCTTCTCCACTTGTTAGACACGCTCATAACAGACAACGCTGCAGACAACGCTGCGTTAGACAACGCTGCGGGTCACCGCCCGATGCTTGCGCCGGTGGTTACGTAAATTTTACGTCAGGAGTTTGGAATAAAATCAGTTTGGGAATCATTTTACGTTATAGCGCCCCTGGGCTTCTTTAACGTGCACCTAAATCGAAGTACGCGGGTGTTTTCTGCATTTCACCTCCATCGAAATGTGGCCGCCGTGGCTGGGATTTCATCCCTCGACCTCGTGCGTTTGCATACGTAATTTATTGCGAAAGCCCGAATTACCCATCTATTTTGAAATTTACCTACACATCATCCATTATGTTTTCAAAAAAAACAATTATGGGGTTTTACGTGCCAAAACCACCATCTGATTATGAGGCACGCCGTAGTGGGGGACACCACTACGGAGTAATTTCGACCACCTGGGGCGCTATAACGTAAAATGATTCCAAACTCTTTTGATTCCAATTTCTGCAATGAGCCTCCACGATTGGTCGAAACATTTTCGAGCCACTCCCAACTTCGCCTATCTGTCACGCGACGTCACGAAAACCGCGATAGCTCCCCATCTGATATAACGTGTACACACTGATTATGCGTGATTAAACCGCACAAAAGAAAAAAAAATCATTCCTGATTCGACGCCTTTTCACCATTATAGCCCTCTGCTATTGGTCCAATGTTTTCTGGCTACGCCCACTTCGACTGTCTGTCACGCGACCTCACAAAACCGCGAGAACTCACCACGTCAAAGTGACGTGTACGCGAAAAAAATGCATTGATATGCCGAACAAGATTGAAATTTTTTTTTGAATAGTCACAGACTGTCCTGTTCCGAAAGGAATATAAGATGGCTGCCCGCCGATCGCTCAGGCCCTCGCTACTCGCACTTGCCGGTGAGCATGTATTTATTTGCGCATGATAAACCTTTTTGCGTGGTATTAAAACGTTATCGAACCCTTTCGGCACGCATACGACATCGCTCTGCCAACTCTTCTTTGTTAAGGATCCGTTTTAGCGGCACTATCCTTCCGTTGCACGCCGCAGCGATTTTCGACCAGCCGCCGGAAGCTAAGTAAGGCGAAGCGCACCAATCGGAGAAGCAGGCACCACTCTCTTCATGCGGTTATCTATTTTCACTGTGCTGGCTCAGCCCCATCGAAACCCTCTTCACTTGAGCGTGCTCCTCGCCTCTTGTCAGCCAATTAGATAAGAAAAACCGCTGAGTGTAGACAATGTTATTGGTTTTGAAAGCGAACAAAGGTGACCTCCTATAAGCGAGGAGAGTGTTTGATTGGGTTGTTCAGACAACGATGCGGGTCATCGCCCGATGCTTGCGCCGGTTGTTACGTAAACTTGTCGTCAGGAGTTTGGAATAAAATCAGTTTGGGGAATCATTTTACGTAATAGCGCCCCTGGGGTTCTTTAACTTGCACCTAAATCGAAGTACGCGGGTGTTTTCTGCATTTCGCCCCCATCGAAATGTGGCCGCCGTGGCCGGGATTTCATCCCGCGACCTCGTGCTTAGCAGGCCAACACCATAACCACTAAGCAACCACGGCGGGTCCCATTACCTTTCCTTACAGCCACCAAACATAACGAAGCTTCCTACTTTAGTTCATTGAGGACACCAGGCGAACCTAATACGCACGCATTAAAAGCAAAAAAATAATTAGGGTTTAATTATTATTCGTAACTCTACTAAATAAGTCAGAAACCTTAAAACTACTCGACACATGGCACCTAACAAGTTGCCTATAGCTTCAAAGTATGAAATATCTGAAACCCCGAGTTCTCGTGGGACATTGGGAAACCTAGCTAATAACAGCAGCGTGATACTTTCGAATTTAAGCTTACATTTTTTAAGCTGTATTTTATCAACACGCATTTACCATCACACATAAACTTGGCGTATTGCTCCCCCTATGTTGGCAAAATTCGACCTCAGTTGTAGTTGTAGTTATGCCAGCGCAGCCGTCAAAGTTTTACACTGCTCGTAAAACAGACTAATAAGGCTATGGATCACTTGCATACGTATTCTTTTGGAAAAGGCGCATTAAACCCGCCAATTTGGAACATTGCCTACCCATTACCCATACCATAATGTCCATGCCCCTAATTTTCCCCAGATATAAACAAGATGCGCCTTGTTTAGCTCAGCCAGTACACCCGAGAAACAAACTACGAATCTCGTATGATGCACAAAAACACATGGAAAAACGAGGCTGTAGTAATTATGTGCAACCATTGCATTTAAAGCAGGAAAGTGAGAGTTTCGCAACGAATTGCGCTTAAGCTTCTCCTTATCTTCAGGTAATTTCTAGTCCGTCTTTCGTGGTGTTCTTTTAGCAGTTTGCGAAACATTTCCATTAGGGGCAATATGACACCATGGAATGCTTCAATGAGTAACTTTATACAAAAGCTGTAATGAACCTACACAGAATAAGCATTTATCACTCGTCACTCAGAACATTGCTTCGTACTTCCAAAAATATAAACACCATGCCCCGCATAGTTTACCGAAGATACCGGAGAAAGCAACTAAATGCCCTGCATAACGCATTTAAATTGGGAGAAAGCGAGTATTCATTAACCGTTTTCAAAGCACATAAGTAATCAACACAGTTTAAATTTTCGGTACACGTCACCAAAAAGTGACCGTAATTTCTTCAAAATATGAAATATCTGCTGTTCTTGCTCCTGTCGGGAAACAAGTAATAGTTTACCTCATATTCAGAAACATCCTGAAAATGAAATCGACCGTCAGATGTGACACATGACTTTAGAAAAAATTAACGTCAGTGTTGTATTGATATTGAAATGGCTCTGCACGTTCGACCAAGGTCATTTTCACGAACATGTCTACCATAAGTTGCGATTGCACAATAGAATTCGACAGTTATACCTGTACGAAGTTTGATTAGATATTTGGTAGTGATAAGGTACTGAGACTGCAACGCCGTGTAGGCTATCTCTGGACGGAGATAAAATAGCTGTTGCATTTGATAATCCAACTATTTCATGCCGTAAGGCACGCCAATCATTGGGCGCGGATTATTTTAATACTTTGTCGGGACCTCCCCATCGCCTGCAGGTTAAATATAGCAAGCTGATTGTGTTTTAAAATACGGATATAACGGTCCCAAAAAACTGAGCATGATGCAAGTAAGGCAAGCTGACATCTGTTAGGGCGGGAACTGCCCAGCGCCAGGCCTACGCAACGCGATCGTGTATGGCGAATCCCGCGCGTCGTCCGCTACAGTGCGTCCCGGGGAGACACAAAAGCAGTCCTCGCTCCCGAAGCAGGGAGTACGTAGTAAAGAAAAGCGTTACTTACGTGGCCACTCTATGAAGAAAAAAAGTATAGTTTCAACTGTACTTTTGTTGAACTTTCCAGCGTGCATGCCGAAAGTGCCCGTTTCCAAAAGTGTGTGTGTGTGTGTGGGAAAGGGGGGGGGGGGCAAATGGCATACTTTGCACCCCCCCCTCCTATTGACAGTGTAAGAGCAAGTGCCCCCCCCCCCCTTGCCCTCACCGGTAAATACGGCTATCATTCGGCCCATGAATCCCCTACCAATTTGTTCAACTGTCAGTCGCTCTAAGTGGGAAAACCGGCGACGAAAGTTGTCACAGGATTAGTCCTGTAAAGTCCCACGGCGCATTACACGCAGCGATGTGCGCTCAAAAGAAACAAGCAACGCATAATGTCCGATAAAGCCGGTGACGGCCGGCTTTATCGTATGAGTGTGGCTTTATCGTGTACGTGCGGGGTCCCGCGCGTAAAATTTCCGCGCCATGGAGAGGCGTCAGTACGTCGCAGCTGCTTATAGTGGGTTTCGCGTCTCATAATTTCGTAAATATTTCCTCATCGTTAAAGAAATACATAAGAACAGCAAGCTGTCTCGCAGCGGCGAACACTTTCCTTGAAGTCTCAAGTTTGTGGCACCACCGGTCTAAATTATAACTTAAGCATAAATTTTGAACCGCAGGGACAATGTATCTGTCATTCATGATGATTACAGAGACCGGATTTTAGGCAAATGCCTTTTTTGTTCCTTGCGCTCCTATTGCCCCACTTTGATATATGAGCATGAATTAGAGGTTAAGGGCTGTCCAAGGGCCTATAAATGCCTATTTTGGTGTTTGTGCCTAAATGCCTATAAATGCCTATAAATGCCTATTTTTAATATCGGCGCCAATATGAACACTATTCAGCCTCAGGTTTCGCTTTCGAATGCAGTTAGAGACCGTTATTCATGTTACAGGGCAACATTGACTGTTCGAAATTCTATGGGGTTCAACCTAGTCCTTTAGTTCAACGAACTCCCGGAAAACAACTGCTAGCAGCATTGAAATGAGATGCACCGGCCAGGGCCGGTATTTTGTAGCGATGCCTTTAAAGTAATAATGCCTTTTCGCACTTATCGCGCTTTGTCAGTGGTCAGAGCGACGGTCCGCTCGCGTTATCAACGTTGATATTGTGAGCGGACCGTCGTTCTGACCACTGACAAAGCGCGATAAGCGCGAAGAGGCATTATTACTTTAAATGCATCGCTACAAAATAGCGGCCCAGCACACGCCGCCGCGTTGACATTGTGCGAGCGGTTGGCGAATGCGAAACCGCGGAGAGCCGTCAGGGGAAAGGAGACTGAAGAGCAAAATAAGAAAGAAAAATGTGATGTGCACGCGGCTTTTGTTTTGCTTGTAATTTACTTTTTAAGGTGTTCACCACCGTCGGGCGTTCCTTCTCAGCGTACGAGATCATTCTCAGTGACAACACGCACAATTTTGAATCCAAAAATCTGGAGATGGTGGTAGTTTGCTATTGTTTCCACAATCATCACAGTGATTCTTAGACTACGTTCCGCGTGCTCTCCAAACATATTTCTTCACACATGTGCACTTCAAATGGGCGGTAGTGTATTTGGCAGTGTTGGGACGTCTGGCCTGTACAATTCTCATAATGTCATTGTATATGAGCAAATTGCGAAGAGTTGTACCTAACAGTCCTCATGTAAGAACATGCTAATTTCTTAATAAATAGTAGTCTCTTTTGCATTTGTTATTTGCCTGTTTTTGTTGTGTTAATTTATTTGCGTTAGTCAGACATAAAGTATCGGTTTTTTTAATCAGTATTCCCAGCTTTCAAGTATCCTTTTTCATACCTGTTTTACTATATGCGACGCTCGAGTACAGTGGCCATTGAACATGAATATGAGCAGTGTGATTATTGAATGAATCGAATTGATCGTCATTAGTCCAGCAGTTTTATGGGACAATTGCACGGCTATGTTCAACTGTTCGCGCCTTTGTGCCATCATAGACAATAACATTTCTTGTTTTCCTATCGTAGATATAGGCCGCGCACGTCTTAGTTTGAAATTATTTGCATTTATGTAAAAATTTATTGTGCCTATATTTACGACGTTGGAGGCCTAAAACGTTGTTTTGCCTGCCTATTTTTGGCGCTTAAAACGCTCCTTTTTAATGCCTAAAGATCCGGCCTCTAATGATGTGACAGGGGGGAGGGGGCACACATCTGACAATTTTTCTTCGTCAAAGTCCTCTAACGTTTTGTAATGTACTACGTCTTATGCAGATTTGAGCCATACCATTTCTGTCTATAGCGGGCGGCTGCATCAGTTAGGCGAGCCACATAGAGAGAAAGGCACATGGAAAGGCATGCGTTGGCTTAAATCTGAACTGAGCCCGGTTGGCTACCCTGCACCGAGGGAAGAAAAAAATATCTAGTCAAAGAGGAGGACAATGAAATCGCTATTAGCCGCGAGATCGACTTATAGGTGGCAGTACCATCGCGGCGATAGTGTGGATAGGCGGATGGCGGTCGACATTAAATTGTGTACGGCGGCACTTCGCTGTGAGCCATTTAGACCAATTTTATGGCAGTGAAATGTGCTAACTGCAGTCAACTGGTAATACAGGGTGTTTCAGTAAGTACATTCTAAATTCCCTAAATAAAGGGAAGACGCGATGACTAGGTGATTTCCTCGCGATGACTTTTACCACAATGGCATACTTTCCAAAATGACTCGAGATAGCAATCAGACAACTAAATTTTAAAGATTACGATAGTCACATTTTATAAGCGAAAGAATCAGACTATTGACTTCTCAGTGCATGGCCTATAGGACTCGTAATCCGAGGAGGTTATGACCGTTTCCAGACATGCGAAAAACCGACGCTGCTGATTTGGACAGCTTAATAAGTTCCGGCCAGTTTCATCCAGAAGAAGCGAAACTATACTTCCAGTGCCAATATAGGTCAACCAACTTTTTCGACGCAATAGAATGCCACCACCGCGGCATCCGTGAGTGAGTGTTTCCATGAATCATATTTTGTTTAAAATCAACAAATACCTACTTCCATGCAGTGAAGACACGTGAATAAAAGAGCTATTTCAGACTAATACTAAAATGGTACATTATGTTAAATATGGAAGCCACAAAACTACACTCGCTGTTCGCAAGCAATGTTACAACGGCAGCAGCAGTACAATAGCAACAGCGCGTCTTACAGCCATCGTCATCTTGCTCGGCTGCCTTTTATATATGGCGCACTCGGGCGCGTGTATACTGTGTACTGTAAATCACCTATAGCAGTGCTTTACAGTATATTTCAGCAGGTCAACGAGGGGCCGTCTTTCCTCAATAAAGCATAGCCCGATGCGGTAACTCCTTGACTATGGCGTTCTGTTGCCGAGTCCGAGGTCACGGGCTCGATTCCCGGCCGCTGTGATCAGGTGCGGTTCCAGGGGGATTTCCGCCCCCCCCCCCCTAAGATTTTTGCATCGCCTCTCGCTGACAGGGTGATGGCCCTGTCACAAAAAAATATGGCCACCAGCATTCTTCAAAAGTATTTTTCGCGAGTACCAGTGGTAGTAGTCATGTAGAAGCAGATCTAGCTCACTCACAAGCTTAGCTGTCTTCCGTAGGGGTGTGGTGTCGCGAAGTTGCTGTAGTTATTTGTTCTCGTGAGCACCTTGGACCTCCTGGCGCCGGCCGTGCATTGCTCGTGCCGTCGGCGGCATCGAGCGAACGAGGGGACGTCCCTTTTGTCTAGCACGCCGATGTCCGCGCGAGCACCTTTGCTTCTGATTAACTTATTTAATTAGTTCCATCCAGGGTGTCATCGGTTGCCTCTTACCGTTACCTGGAAAAGTCAGGGGTGCGGCGTAGCGCGTTCACGCCGGAGAAAAAAAGCTAACAAAGCGGAGAAGCGTCGACAGCAGCAACGTGAATACAGACAACGTGTACGCAAACAGCGAAAGCGGGACCGTTCAAAAGCGGAGAATGCGTCCAAGGACCATGAGTCCGAGGAATAACGTCACCGTCTGCAGTCGCTCACGATGGAGAAACTTCAAACGGAACGCCTTGCCGTGCCTCCTCTCGGCGGTAACATGAAACATATCAGCCCGCGCCCTCCTCTGCGCCCACTACAAATTCTTCTAGCACACTGTAGCTGGATCAAAAAGAGGGACGCAGGGCCGTACCAAGCGGAGACCACGCCATCTTTGAGTTTTATGTTATCTCCTGTCGGAGTGTCGGACAGTCTAATCTTGATCAACTTAAACAGTAAATAGATCAACTTAATACGTCCTCATGTGCTTCGGAGTTCGTCTGTTTGCCCTTCAATGCCGCGTAGCGACTGCGCGGAATTTGGCGCTACAATGTCATAGAAAAGGATATCGACATTTTGAAGGCGAAAGCCTTAAATCTCTATGTTTCAAGGTCGCTGTGAGGTACAGAAAAAATGTCGCAGTTTCGCCCGAAAGGCGAAGCATCGATTTCGATAGCAAATTAGTAGAGAGCTATTCGGAGTAGGGATAGTGGTTTTATCGGTTGCATAAACTTGGACACATTGGCGTACTAACTGAATTAACGATCGTGGTGTCAGCGCGCACAAGCAAACATGAATAGATCACACGGAATGACCGTGGCCAACGACTGTCAAAACGCTGGCAGCAAGCGCAGGTTCGCGCGGTCTATCGCTTCAACGGAAACTGAGCGGCGAATGCACAGCGCATACAAAGGTCAGAGCAGTGTGGAGTTAAAAGACGGTGCGGGCGACCGGCACCGCCGGGCAAAGGGCAGAGGAGAAGTTGTTGGCAGAGGAGAAATATATCTCACTGAAGTGTTAATATACAGGTTGTCCCAGCTATCACGCAGCACGATTTAAAAAAAGAGGAACGGCGTTACGCGAAGCAAACCTAGTGCGTATTGTTTCCAGACAGCAGAGCAGCCGCCAGTAATTTTTTCGTTACTGAGATTTATTTATTTATTCTGATTATATATCTAACTCGACGAGTACTGTCCTAATTATCGAAGTGTCGATGTGAAAGTTGTAGAGCAACATCAAAAACTCCTGATACAGCTTTCTGTTGCTCAATACGTGCTATATAAACGTGTTTTTCTGAGTGTGAAAGAAGCCCGCGAATACACGCAGAATTGCCGTACGACTGGCCGCTCGAGGCACTTTGCGTGTATTCGCGGGCTTCTTTCATGCTCGGAATAACACTTTTATGTAGCACGTATTGAGCAACGAAAAGCTGTATCGGGAGTTTTTCATGTTGCTCTACAACTTTCTCATTGACACTTTAATAATTAGGACAGTACTTCTCGAGTTAGATAATTAATTACAATAAATAATGAAATCTCAGTAACGAATGAAATTATGGCGGCTACTCCACTGTACTGGAAACAATACGCCCTAGGTTTGCTTCGCGTAACGCCGTTCCTCTTTTTTTTAATCGTGCTGCGTGATAGCTGGGACACCCTGTATAAATAATAAAAACTGACAACTAAACTAAGAACTAGGCATAGGCAACTTTTATAACTGTAAAACTCATTTTGATCGCAGTAACATGTTGACAATATCCAGTACAAGCACAGTACCGTTCGTACGCTACAAGTTTTGCATTATAACTTCGCACTGTTTTATTGTCGTACATTACGCATGGGAGGCTCAAACCTGCCGGATCTGCTTGTCTGACGCCCGTATTCAAGAACGTTCTTCTAGTCAACACAACACCTCGACTCAAGAGGAAAGATAGCACCGCCATCCCTCCAAAGAAGTGGTCACTAAGCTTCATGATCATTCACGGGAATTCTTTAGAATTGTCGCGTCTTAATCAGTCGAGAGGCGGCGCTGTGCTCAACAAGGTGGAGTGGAAGAAGAGCTTCGAAACGAGGGCTGTTTGAGAATAGGGGAGTGAGTGGGCGTTCTCGCGGATCGGACGAAGCCCCGAGCCGCGGCTGCGCATTGGGGGAGCGTGACGTCAGCCGCCAACGCCAGCGCGCGGGCCTAGGATGGCGTCGCGTGGGAAACAAAACATGGAAAAAAAAAGACGCTGGCTTGCGCTCTCGGCTACTACGCCATATCGTTCGTCTTGTAGGTGGCGTCGTGAATCTTTATACACAGGTGATTCGCATATCGTAAACAACTAGCGTAGTGGTTGGCGCGTTGGAGCGGAAGCGTTAGTCCTCCAAAGCAAACGAAGGTGTCTCAGCCAACCAAAAGAAGCTTCTTCATGAAATGAAGGTGTCCCAACAGAGCTCGAAAGACGGACCCGTGGTTACGCACCTGTAACGAATCTGCAACAGATCATCCGGCATTTTATTATCAGAAACAATACAGACTTAGATGTATTATCAGGCACAGCCGCCAAGCACAAGGCTATGTTGGGCAACGTCATTTTCCTATAAGTTAGGAGAAACCGATACCTGACTTCACTACAGGTGTTGCACTAGTCGTATAAGAGGCGGGTTTATCGTGAGCAGAAACGGTGAATTTCGGTAAATAAGAAAGGCTACTATCATCATCATCATCGACAATTTACCACCCTGCCCGTGAGGATTCTCAAAGAAGTTCTTTCCGCAACAACAAGGTCGGAACATGGGGTCGTACCTGGGCGGCGCGACGTGGCACCGGTCGCTAGGAGGATTACGGCGAAGAGAGCGGCGAGAAACACGGAGCTGTACTGCATGGCGACGGAGAACTCCTTGCGATGCTCACGCTGTTGGCGGAAAGGTTCGGAGCACTATCACCCGGCCACAAGTAGGTACAATCAGAGTGTTCTATGCGAAACCTTCTGCCTTTTATCCAACGCTGCCCGAAAAAGAGGAAATGACATGGTGCGGGGCTCCTCAGCCCTTTCTTCAAACACTCAAGAGGCGTTTCCCAATGATATTGGGTTTCTTGGCGTCATCGATCGAAACGCCAGCCTGCACATTGGCAACAACCAGCCAACTCGACTATGGGTATCTGCGAAGGACGAGAGGGTTTCGTTGGCGAGAGAACTCGTTTGTCACAACCGCTAGAAGTCATCGACGGTATCGCGTGAATCCCAGCGCGACGCCGGAGGTGCAGACGAAAACTCGTTTGCACTTAGCCCGGCGATACGAGTGAGACATTCTAAAAGAGCCATGCAGCGCTCAACTAAGCGTAGCAATTCCGCGGCAATATTTGTCGCCCACGTGCGACTCGGCAGACGGGGTCGGTTCGGTGACCGTGAATCCGAGCGGAGCCTCCTCGCGCAAGGACACCGCGCACACGCGCATGTGATTGAGGGAGAGGGGCGCTTCTGGGTAACACCACCTTGACGATGTCCGGTCTGCCTTCTCCTTGGGCTTGTTTTCCTCGTCACGTCTTCGGCGGAATACGCTGCGCACTGTGCTGCTGCCGCAGTCATAGTTGCGGCAACCAAGTGTTGCCGAAAAGTGTGCAAACACGAGAAGCTGCCAATTTAAAAGTTTGGTGGCTAGTGTTGCAGAAACGTTCTATACACCGTACTCGGCTAGTAGAAAAGCAACAGCGCTGTACCCTCTGGGCGCTTCATGACTGGTGTGCGCCACTTGTACGCACCTGGTGGCACAACTGTTTTTGGAATATGGTCATCGTTTATCCAGATCCCCTTCGAGCAGTCGAAAGCAGTGCTGTCCAGTTCGGACATGTGGGACCAGCAGCAGTATGGTATGGCAGGGCCAGGAGGCAGCGAAAGCTGCAGGATCCCCGGACTGAGGGTCCCGATCCGGCTTGTGTTTCTTTTGTTTAATCTCAATACAGTTATTTCCTCCTCCTCCTACTTTTCCTCCTCTTCACAAATTTAATCGAAAACTGTTGGGGCGGCTGCTTACGTTTACCCAACAATACTTGTGGCAATGGTCACGGACGATTTCCTGCACTTTTTTTGCATACTACTGGCGTGAAGCATATCTTGTTGGGGATACGGCAAGAGCTATAAATTGCACGCTGTTGAATAAATGTTCTGCTTCTCTGGGCAGTGAGTATTATATTTAGACCGTGTCTTTGGAAGAAAAAAATTATAAACACTTTATTGTGCCCGTGTGCCATCATCAAGTACATTGATGACAATAAGTAAAGCATTTCTGAGTGTGAGGGCGTATACTGCATTAACTTGGCAAACGGCTAGCATTATACTGCAGCCGCACACATTACACGTTTCTCGTTTGCTCGAGTGTAGTTTTTTTCTTTTTTTCTGGGCTGTTGCTACTTTACTAATTGGAAAGACCACTACCGCCGAAGTCGGCGACTTAACATTTTTCGGATGCTTTTATTTTAGATGCGTGAAAGGCAAGGCTCAACAATTATTTATGCGGGCATCGCCGCAAATATATGTCATTGTTGAGCCTCCTCAATGAAGAGGCGAAAGTTATCACGTGAACAGGAGGCGACCGCATACACCAGTGACACTGTGATGACGCTATGCAAGCGTAATTAATCACAGTGGGATTTCAAGGATGCACAATCTTGAGTAGGCGGAAATACCTGAGAAAAGTGCACGATGGTGATAAGTGCAAGACAAAACCGCTTGAGGAAGTTAGAGAACAGAGAGCTCGCAAGAGCTATACATTCAGCTACTTCACGGCCGTTAAACAATGTCACTTTATAGCTATTCCCGCTTTGACGTAGTACACATTTCTAGAACGTTAAGCGCGTTGATCTACGTAATCGGCTTATAGACATTTTCAGAAGGCAAGTAGGAACACGCCACGGTGGCACATGCCACCGTGGCGTGCAGCGTGACAATTTTCACATGCTTTAGCTCGTTCTTCAAGAAATCACTGGGCAGCCTTTCTGGTTCAGCATCAAAACAGAGTATGCGGAAATTTCTTCGGGCTGCGCAAACATGCGACGTGAATCATCAGCCGCTGTGTGCGTACTTTGTGAACTACTTTGGCTGTATCGGTGTCCCTTCGACGACGAGCAGAAGCGTCAGTGAATTGTCAGCGTGAATTGAAGAATGTTTTTACTATCGGAACACTTAGCGTGGGAACTGCAGCACAAGACTGCA
Source organism: Dermacentor silvarum (assembly GCF_013339745.2). Lineage (NCBI taxonomy): Eukaryota > Metazoa > Arthropoda > Arachnida > Ixodida > Ixodidae > Dermacentor > Dermacentor silvarum. The sequence goes on along the minus strand of NC_051154.1, from coordinate 374,065,094 downwards.
CGTGTACGGCCAATCTAAAGCAAACACCGAAGCACCTAAGTGCACCACACCGCTGTGCCTGTTGACACAGTTGTGTGTCGTGAATATTACCCAATATTTCCTATAATTTTTGAATCTGTTGGAATTGTGCACTTAATTAATTCTTTAAAAACAACCTCATCATGTGCTACTGACAACATTAACTCAAAGTTTCTTAAACAGACATGTGCATATTCTTCTCTCTTTTTGCACAAGATCTTTCAACAGTCTCCTGATCAAGGAATCTTGCCGCTCGATTGTAAAATTCGTAAGGTAGTTCCAATACATAAATCTGGCAATAAACACTGCGCTCTTAACTACCGGCCCATCTCATAACAAGCATTCCGTGTAAACTTATGGAACATCTATTGTACTCACATATAGCTAAATGTTTAGAATCTAATTCATTATTTGCATCGGCCCAACATGGTTTTAGACGTACATTTTCCTGCGAAACCCAGTTACTTCTGTTCACTCATCATCTGCATACTATACTTGACAAACACTCCAAATAAACTGCATTGTTTTTAGACTTTGCGAAGGCCTTTGAAAAAGTTAATCACGCCTTACTAATGTTAAAACTCTCCTCAGTCAATATCGACTGTAACATACTGTCTTGGCTCGAATGCTTTCTGACAAACCGCCTCCAGTACGTCACAATTAATGGTCATAACTCACCTGAAGTAAATGTAACATCAGGAGTACCACAGGGCACCGTTTTAGGCCCACTTTTGTTTTTAATATACGTTAATGAGTTGCCTAACTGCGTTTCTTCTTCTGTGCATTTGTATGCCGACGACTGTGTACTTTACAGGGAAATACGCAACGATAACGATTAAAATATCTTGCAGACAGACTTAAATAACATTTCAAGTTGGTGCGATAACTGGCTCATGAATTTAAATCCTAACAAATGCAAACTAATGACTGTTTCTCGGCAGTACGATAGCTCCTCAATGTAAAACTAGGTGGCATTGAACTTGACCATGTATCATCATACCGGCACTTGGGGGTTACAGTTACCTACAATATAACATGGAATACTCATATTAATATGATCAGTAACAGTACTAACCACACATTGGGATACTTACAACGTAACTTCAATAAAGCCCCACGTGCCCTTAAAATGCTTCTATACCAAACTCTTGTGCGCTCGAAGTTTGAATACGCCGCTGCAATCTGGAACCCTCGTCACGCAAATTTAATTAGGTCTCTAGAATGAATTCAGAATAACGCCACACGTTTCATTCTTTGTAATTACCATCGTACAGCAAGTATAACAGCATTGAAACAAGCTCTATCACTGCCATTTCTGTCACTGCGTCGTAAGTATTTCCGCCTTTGCCTCTTTCATATGGTCTTCCATCATTCATCACTACGTACCGAGGTTATCACGCCACCCACTTATCGCTCATCTCGGATTGACCATAAACACAAAGTTAAAGGCATTTTTTGCAAAACAAACACATTTCATTTTTCTTTCATACCGCACACATCAAACGATTGGAACCACCTACCTAACGACGTTGTTTCAATTTCTGATCATTCTCTTTTTTCCCATTCTTTATCTGCGCACCTGCAATGTGACATCACTGCTTAATCGTCTCATGCATCTCTCCTCCGCACTTCTTTCTTTCTGTCTTTTTTTACATGTGTCGCGATGCCAGCAATTTCGTTTGCTTTTTCACGTTTTTATTTCTCATGTTTTCTTTTCTCCCTTTCCCAAATTTCTTTTACGTTCATATTTTGCCACTAGTATTGTATAACATGATGTGTTTATTTCTGTTCTGTTCAGTTCAGTTATATTTGTTTTAGTACCATTCTGTTATATTTCATTTCACTTTTACAATTTGTCGCTAATACTGTATAATGCTGCATGTTTCATTCTGTTCTTTTCTTTATATGTTACCCACTCCCCTCTGCAAAGCCTCGGCGATTGAGGGTATCGAAAATAAATAAATAAAAGTGCCGATCGTAATAGAATGTTTGTGTAAGCTACCGGAGTTGTTCTCACGAATTCGAAGTACAATTAGATATCTCTACGTTGGCGTCCTTTAAATGAGGCCGATGGCGTGGCTAAGCACAGTGATCACTCTGGTTAGTACCGGCTTGGTACATATAAGCAGAGTCCTTCCATGTTTTTCTGGTCACGAAACTCCGCCGTCACGCTATGGGAGAGGTTCATACGCTGCCCAAAGCTGCCGCGACGCGGCGCCACTGCGCACCGGAGGGCATCGTTCGCGTACCGAAACGCTTGCGCAGTGCGAGGCGAGCTGAGTGATCGGGTGCGTTCTGTGCATGTGCTGCGCTATTTTTCGAGTGCTGGACTGTTTAGTTGAAGTGGCGGGGTGGGACAACGATGCCGAACACGTGTTGCGTGCCGGGTTGCCGTTCCGGCTACAAGGGCACGACCGGAAAGGTGTCGTTGTTCCGTTTGCCTATTGACAAGGAGCAGCGCGAGAAATGGAAGCGGGCCATACCGCGGCAGGAAGGTGGCGGTTTAACTTCGAATCGAAGTATACGCGTGTGTGCGCGAAACATTTCGACGCCTCCGACATCGTCTACAAGTGCCCTCCAGCCAGCTAGTCGCTCTCCTCCAAATTGTGGAAGATCATTTGGAAGTGTACACAGTTGATAAAACTGCCTGTTCTGATGTGTACATGAATATTGTGGAGAATGTTTTGATGGACAGTCGTACTGCTACAGCTGCTGTCGGCTGCAAATCGCACTTCGTAAGCACAACTGCAGAAGTAGTTCAGTTTTTCCTTAAGACCTGCTTGCATTTTTTCACAAGAGAAAAAAACAAGGAGATGCAAGCAAAGGGACGAGCTTCATGTCCAGCAGGGGGTGGTAGGAAACCAACCAGTTGAAGAGGTACCAGTTAAAGGGGCGCAGTAGGAATCACGATTATCGTGTAAAGGTGACCACTTACAAAAAATTGCAATGCTGATGAAGCAGAACAAAGGTGTTGCAAGGTCTGATGAGGGCATTGATGATAAAACACATTTGTTTCATGCTTTGTTGCAACCTCAATTTGTGTTATGTTAGTGTAGCGTAGTTCACATCACAACAATAGCGCCTTCACTACAACAATCTATGAAATGTATAACATTAGAATTCCTTTAAATGCAAATGTTAACAGAATAATATGCATTGTTTTATTTTCCATTGTCCTTTAGGCTATTGATGGGCTACAATTCTTCAATTGCATGTACTTTTAAGTATATAAGCAGCTATAAGTAAGGAGGTTATTAGCGCACTGTTAGCTATATTTGCATTATGATTTGTTGAGCAAGTTGTGTGTGCATGATTAAGTAACAGCTGAAGTGGAATGGTGGTATCTCTAACCAGCCATTTTTTTTAAATTGCTGTATTTGTGATGTGGCTACTTGTGTTCGTTTGAGAGTTGTTTTGCCATGTGTTATGAAATGCCTATGCTTTACACTTTCTTGTGTATAGAAACAATCTTATGCATTGTGCATTTATTGCTATTCGTTTGCTGGTGTTTGTTTCCTGCCCCTTAATACATATCTCTCACGTTTGATGTTTCTTTCTTTATGCTTATTTTATCATATTATTATATCTTTATGCTTATTATATCAGTGCTTTTAACAACTTCTTGCATTATGAATGGTGGAACATTCATGACCGGACACCTCTTTGCGCTGTTTGTATTTCGCTCCACTTATTTTACATGATAAATAAATGATCATGCTTGTATGTTTTTTTTCACCAACACGTTTTATTTCTTTTCTTAATCGAATTATAAAGCAGTTTTTTTTTTAATTTTTCGACCATGATGAGAATATCAGGACCGGTGATTACAACATTTTAACATCCTGTAAATAGTTGCGCATTAAGAACCAAAATACCTAGTCTCATCGTTTCTGCGTCGAAATCACGAGCAGCTTGAGTAAGTGCTGGGCTTACTGACGCTTCTAAAAGACTGCTTGCTAAGGCAATTGCCTAATTACAATACAGCTAGTTTCAACTGTGCAGGTCCTAACACTTCACGTTCGCCTTAATCCATTGCTAAAAGCCGCACCGAAGACATTTAGTAGTGAATTTTGTCTTGCATTTATCCATCTAAATCTCATTCAGAAATGGCATCGTTTTGCAGAGAAATCTGAAGCGCACGGAGCAGCTCAATTTCCTTTTCATTGTCATTAAGTATTCTACAGAAGCAGCCTTTTGCAATAATAATTTCACACTTTTGATCTCCGGATAAGATACTGCCCACAGTTTAACAGAAAGTGAACAGCTGTGCTCGCTGAACAATCTGGCGTTATGCGCAACGGAGAGTTGGCGCTTACTTGCGGGGGTGCAACAGCCCATATGTTTGCATCTGGTGATAAGTGGGACCACTGCCGCTTTGTGCGAATGCGCGATGTCTAATTTCAGGCAAATATTAAACCGCGTAGCCTACCGAAATGTTGAAGCGAACGGCGATGACGAAGAAATATGGACCGAGACCACCCGGCCGTGCACAGCGGACGCATTTCGACGGGGGCAAAATGCAAAACACCCGTTTATTTAAATTTAGGTGCATTTTAAAGGATCCCAGGTGGTCAAAATTAATCCTGAGTCCCCCACTACGGCATGCCTCTTAATCGTATCGCGGTTCTGGCTCAAAATCGCAGAATTTTTTTTTTTTTTTTGGTCCGAGACCGCCGCAAGCTCCATGTTATGAGCGGCTTTTTTTTCGTCCCGGGCGCTCATATCATGGCAGAAGACGCAATCAGGCAGTTATTTAAGCATGTGGAATCTTAAAAATAGTTACGTGAAAGTAAACCGACGGTTGTGGAAGTTGAGAAAGCTAGAATACCGAGGCTGCCCCACACACAACCACAGCGGTAGCGGCGTTCGCATGCCCTCCCATGCACGGTTGCGCCTCTAGCGGCGGGCGCTGGCTCTATATGAAACTGAGGCGGCAGTTTCGTGACCAGAAAAGCATGGAAGGACTCTGATATAAGCTTTGTGCTTCGGCATTGCCTCCTTGCCCTGTAAAGCAGTAATATCCAAAGGAGATCACATAAGAATGCGACTGCTATTTGTGAGGACACAGTTTCCGTAAAACGGGTAAGTGCGTCGTAGAGGACGACACAAACAAGGCGAAACAAAAAAAGTTGGTTTTCAAACCCTTGCTTGAGGGTTCCTGGACTAAGGAACCTTCCCACCTCAGGGTGATACCGGGCCTCGCTCGGGACACTGTTTCAACAATAAACGTTTCTTTCTCTCTATCTCAAGCCCTTGCGGCTTGCATAATTTGAATCACACTTGTCTACAGTGGTTAATCGGCTGCTTTGGTCACCATCTTTCTCAAAAAAAAGCCCTAACTCCGCACTAAGACCACGCATGGGGATGCCGCATGCTCCGTCCATGCGCTATAGACAAACAGATCTATAAGCCAGCAGCTACTGCTTCGGACGCTCACGCTGTCCGCAGCTGGTCGCCCGACAACACTCGAGAAGTGTGATTTATACTCTACGGTTTGTCGTTAAACTAACCAAAACTATTTGATCCGTGGGCGAAAACCGCATTCAAGAAACGAGGCAGTCGGGCAATGTATCTGACGTTCAAATGTATGTATCTGACGTTCAAATTTGATCTGTATATGGCCTAAGGTTTTCAATTTATTATAAGCATCGATGACAAACGAGATGAGACGGGAAGCTACCTACCTATCCCAAAGCCTCAGGTACGAGGAAAAAAGTGCTTCGCGTTTAATTTGGGATGATGCTGCGCTTCTTATAAAGGAGTACCGCACATCAGTCTGTCATCGCACATTTCGCTGTAAATGCTTGCGTATTTGTCGCACTATTTGTCAAAAAATGTTCACAAACCTTTCCACGTTAGGTCCTTGCAATCATTATACAAGTATTTCTTTTCCTAATGCGCTTGTTTATCCGCTAATACATCGTTCTCTATTGCCAAGCAGACGCTGTCAAAATTTACGACTTCATAGGAAATCCGTTCGGGAAATTCCAAGGAGCTTCACCAGCCGACTTTCGTTTTTGCTACCGTTCCGGTCTTCGGAGCATGCGTTCACGCCTAAAAGGGTCTCTGTAAAGCAGAATTTCAGCAAGGGCTGTATTCCATGGGTGAGCATGACGTCGCTCAGTGCCAACGAATCACGCTGCACACAAGGACGACGAATATAGGCGGGTACCGACGCGATTCGTTTCATGTGATTCGTTGCAAATCGTTGCAAGCCCACGAGCCCTTTATATCATTGCCAAGGAGTGTTTTGATGCCAAAAGACAATTGTGTTGCGTGATATGGCGACAAATCCTGACCCTGAGAAGGTAACTTTTGGAACAAATTCTAGCATAAATAAGGGCACTGGAGGACAATATAGTGAAAGGGAATGTTGCTAAAGTTGAAGCAGATGTGTCTACAATTCCCGGACTGAAAAAGATTGGCAGAAGCAGAAAGGGAAATATCGAAGCTGGGGTGCTATGCAGGATGTGCCGAGTTTGGCGAAACTTGGGATCTTCACGAGCTCTGGCGACCTCCCAATATGAAAGAACTAATGGTAACAAGACAAAGTTTGTCCGCCGGCACGCCTCCAGTTTCATTGGTTTATCGAGATTCACTCTGGGTGGCTATCATCCCTTCGGCGTTGCTATATGGGCAGCCGACAAACTGGGGCTCACGTGATCATATGGTCGGAGCATGGTTGTGGCTTCTTACACTGGTTTGTCGTTCCACCGAGTGCATTACAGGCACAAGTAAGTTATAAGATAAATGCATTTAGTACAATAATATTAGTCGCATTATCGTGGGTTGTAAGCATTTTAAAGTTTAGAAGATGTACACTGAATGTGTATTAGATTAATTTGTAATTTAATACGTTTCGCGTTATGCCACGAGGGGACGTCTGCCCTCCTTTTTTTCTTCTGGATTGGATTGACGTGGCTCGCTACGTGCTTGCGTTAACATTTCCGAGGACAGATTGGTGCGCGCTTGGTTTTCTCACTGGGCTTTCGACAGATCTCTCGTTGCTCTTTCTCTTTTCCCTGGATTGGATTGGTGCGGCTCGCTACGTGCTTGGGCTCCCATTGGCTAGCACAGATTGGTGTGCGCCTGGTTTCACACTGGGCTTTTAACAAATCGCTCGTTGCTCGCGCTAAAGAAAGGCTGCGAGTAGGGTGCCTGGATGCGCGCGCGCGCATCGAGGCACTTCAGCTGCCCCAGCTGCGAGACGAACTGAGAGTCGGTTAGCGCATAAGTGGTTTGCCACGCGCTTACCGTGTAAGCACTCAGGATTGCCGGAAAGCACTCATACAAGGGTCAGAAAACTACGCTTTATTCTCTTTTACTTTGCGATACACCGTCATACTGGCAAGCGTAGAGCGATCGCTTCTAACAACCGCAGGAAAGAGTCTTCATACTGGGTAGCCTGAGCGATCCGTGGCTTCTAACAAACGCAAGAAAGGGTGTTTGCAGCGCACGTGGCCGTTGATGCCACCACATCCATCCCAGGTGCGACTCCAGCATCAGTGCAGTTACCCTGCACCCATCGTTGACGAGATGGCGCTTCAGTTTTTGACATTAACTTTCTATTTTTTGCGTGCGAACACCCGTGATGGGGTCCACAAAGTTCACGCTGTGGTTGACAATCTCCCAATGCAGATTGAGTCATAGCCCCGTTAGCATACACTAAATTTGGGATACATTTGTATGCGGACACTTCGTCACTATGAATAATGATCCCCGGTTGAACATTGGCTGCAATAATGGCGCCTAGCGTCGCCGCCTTTCGTCAGTCGACCTTGAAAGTCGCAGCACCCCTCTGGTCGCGTAGAACATGACGAAGACCCATGGGCCACCATCTTTAACACCACCGTAATTTTGGCGGCTCCGTGGAAAGTTGTCGCCCGACATTAGGCGGCCTCGATTGTACTTTCGCTCGCCGCGAAGAAGGCACTCGTCAATTTGCGCTATCTACCTGGGGCACCGAGTGGAGGTCGCGCCAGCAGCTCGTCCCTCGCGAACTTACGGGGGTAGTTCTCTAGTCAGCGATGGCGTGCTCCGATAAAGGAAACAAGTCGCCGGTCATCTACAACATCCACTCCAACATCCATATGTCTACGCTTTGGCTCAGGCAGTACGTGAGCCAAATCATTTGCCGCCTGGAGAGGTGGTCGTTCGGACGGCCGAGGCGGTCTGTGTTGGCGAACTTCCTTCGCCTCTCTGCCCGTGCAGTGCAGCGGTACCATGTAACAGCGAAAACTGATTTCGGCAGCTGTGGCACCGGAAGGGAGCCCGGCGTCCATTCTGAGCCTTCCAATATAATGTGACCACTTCGCCTGCCGCAGGTTGGTTGGTCCGGGTTGAACCCCAGGTGCTCGCAGGTGCCCCAGTACTCCGATGACGACGCCGGACATGGCCTGGGGCTGAGGCGCGGTGGACGAGCAGTGCTTGAAACAGGAGAGAGCTGAAGCGATCGCACGAACGCTTCAGCCTAGTCACTTCACTGTCCGCAGCCTAGCCACATCACTCTGCTCTCGGAAAACACAATTTGCCCACCACGCTGTCTCCGCAGACGACGGCCTTCGCCTAACTCGTCACACAGCCAGCGCACTGACGTTTTGGAAAGGCAAAAATGACGCGAAACTCTACGTCAGTCATGTAGGTCAACGGGTGCAGATGGTCATATTGAAGCTTGCTGCCGCTGGATGCGATGACACAAGCTGCTGCTGCCGCCGCCATGTTCACGAGTTCAACTCGAGGGGGGTTTCGCGATGTACGAATTTGGCACGAGTTTGCCTGTCAATAAAAACCATAAGTCACGCCCCGCGCGAGGCATGTAACCACGGTTGGGCCACGCCCAATATTTTTTTCGGCAATAGCGACGTGGTGCGGAACTGAGAGGCATTAACAATCTTGACCGGCGAAACAAAATACGCACAACGCACTGTCGTCGGTGATGTACTGAGCACCACTATAAAAAAAAAGCGTCGACTTTCGCGGGCTTATGCATATATCTTCTTGGGCTGTGATAGCACCACAACATGGTTTATTGCCTGCATTGTGGCGATGTAGCGCACAGCAAATAATTATCGGCAGGTCACTGTAGCTGCTTGCAAGGCGTCGATGTGCCGCGGTGGACGACGATCCTGAGCAGTGCGTAGTGTTTTCCAACGACAACGTATCGCAGCTGTCATTTGAGATGGCTGCTCTGTCATCAGTGATGTATCGGACCCGCAGTGTAGCAAACACGGTCAGCGGTCAGCGCAAAGGCACCCAGTGCGATGGCATTTCTTCGTCACAAGTACGGCACACTGAACAGTTGCAACACCTTCCTGCGTTCGAAGTACAATTTCCTAACTGCATACAAGAGCCCTCACCCCCTAAAATGCGATAACTGCGCTGTCGTTACGATACCCATCTGCGATCGCTGTTAGCTCAGCATCAGAGGCAATCGGCAAGCACATTGGAGTGAACAACACACTCAAATTCTGCGTACATGCGCACGGAGGCACCTTCACTGGGCAAGCGGTGACAAGCGATGAATTGTGTCGCCCCCCCCTGGGCAGCACGCTCTTCGCAATGCATCGCGGAGACTTCGCGCACGCAGATAAACTGGTGCATTTTCACTGTGCTGCGTCACTACGGACTCTACAATATCACACAGCAATTTTTCCGCGACAGCCGTTGCCCCCGTCTCTATGGCTAGAGTGTCGTTTTAGTTGGTAAAGCGGCGGCCTTAATAGCCGCCTCAGTGAAGCACCTGCGGTGAACAGTCATGCCGCAGCGCTGCGTTTCCATTCCCCTAATATACAGGGAATGGACAGATCATTGTCATGACTGACTTTATGCGTCGTTGTTGCATCGATTTTATCGAGAATAGCACTGGAGTGCCCCTGGCGACTGCTCCCCGTATGAACTCCCTCGTGCGGGCGACCCTCTAGAATGTATCCGCTTGTAAGCTTTCGCCTCACTATCGCCACTCGCGGCAAAAAAGTGCAAAATTTAATAATTCACTTGATGCCCGTTTGTCATCACAAATTTATAGCATTCAAAACAAAAAACCGATAGTTTAAGAAATAAAATGTTTGCTATTTTATTTGCTGTATTTCAATGTATTCGATTAAGAGAAAGTGTGGGTGCAAGAATGCAGCGCATGTGCCCTGTTCGCATTCGAAGAAGGATAGGAAGATAGTGCTCGAAAGAAGAGGCACGCCCTTGACGCGCCCGAGAAAGGAGTGGCAAGCGGCTCACGGCAAGTGTACAGAGAGACAGCGGGACAGTGACCGTATTGCTAAATTGCGATAATACGTTGATAACAATACGCGGCGCCGGCGCATTTTTTGCGCAGCTTTCTGTGCTTGAAGCGGGGAAGAACTGTGCCGCGCAGGGTGCGCTCATGTTGTCCTACGCTGCTTTATCTCGACATTTCTTTTTGCCTGCTGTCATTGAACGTTCCTTGCTATCTCCGTTCACTGACTGCCATCGAGCGAATTCGGGTAAAACTTGTGCGAACGAGAAACTCGGCGCATCCTGCATAGCACCCCTGAGCTTGAGTTTGGGCAGCATGCGGAAAAAAATATTGATGATCTGGAAAATCGAAGTAGGAGTAATTACTTAATTGTAAAATGTGACGTAGAAACGTGATGGAATCTCAGAAGAACTCGGAGAAGAAGTAGTTCGCACTATTTTCGGCAAGAAGCTTAACGTCATGGTCACAAGTGCAAAATGAGTGCACGCAATTGGAAAACATACTGCAGACAAACCTAGGCCAATCATCCTGCGACTTGCTGGTTTTGAGAAAAAGAAAGCCGTGCCCCGTAACGCTGGTAAACTTAAAGGGACTGCAATTTTTTATAGATGAGGACTTCTCCGGTGACGTCAGAAGAAAGTGACGTCAACGTTGGATTAGTGCACTGGCAAATATAAAGAATGGCGAGGAAGTCGGCTATCGGTTTCCACAAACTGAAGATTGAAAAAAAAATTTTTTAGGGTTTTACGTGCCAAAACCACGATCTGATTATGAGGCACGCCGTAGTGGGGACTCCGGAAATTTGGACCACCTGGGGTTCTTTAACGTGCACCTAAATCTAAGTACACGGGTGTTTTCGCATTTCGCCCCCATCGAAATGCGGCCGCCGCGGCCGGGATTCGATCCCGCGACCTCGTGCTGAGCAGCCCAACACCATAGCCACTGAGCAACCACGGCGGGTTAATTGAAGATCGACAGTACTACTTATGCATGGGGTGATGTCAAAAAACAGGCGTTATGCAGAGCAGCCGCAAGAAACGAACGGAGCAAGTGCATCCAAAGCGGGAACGCTTGAAGGACACGAACATGCGGACACGCTAGAATCGCTAAATATTAACACCCTTAGCCTTATCAATAAAAGCGTAAAGCTATACAGCGTGTTCATTTATAAGTATTACGGAATTTTTAGAAATCGCCTGTGGCAGGTAGCATAATTCTTATCATTGAGCTGGGCTATTCGATGAGGCGGACATCATATAGTAGCACGAGAAATCGAAACACATATTGAACATATTGAACGAAAAATCACTAATTATCTGTATAGTTAATTACTTTATGACGTATATTGCAATTTACGAATTGTAGCCAGTGAGCTTGTCAAGCGTATCTACTTGGAATGAATTTCCAGAATGACACCAGTTTGGAGATATGCGCCATCAAACTCGCCGTAAAAATGCATTGTTGTTCCCACTTACGTTTTTTACCAAAATGCTGTTTTATACATTGAAGAGCAAAAGTAACGGGAACGCCCATGTATTTCGTCCCACACTTTGCAAAATAATGTCTCGAAACTGGTGTCACACTGGAAATTAATTTTAGAGTGGATGCGTCTTGCAAGCTCACCGGCTACAATTCATAAATTGCAACATGTGTCGTAAAGTAATTAACTAAGAAGTTCATTAGCAAATTTTGGTTAATTAGTTGAATGTGTGTTTCGATTTCTCGTGCTATTAATGTCCGCCTCTTCGAATAACCCAGCTCAACGATAACAATTATGCTACCTTCCCCAGGCGATTTTTAAAAATTCCGTAAAACTTAATTTTGAACATCCGGTATATAGAACCATAGCCTCCTATATAGGAGGCTATGATAGAACATAACTTCACCGAACACGAGCCGAACGTTGTGATTGTGACGGAGACATGGCTTCACTCCAAAATAAATGATCATGAGGTTTGTCCGTCAGGTTACCAAGTGATACGGAACGACCAACTAGCCGCGGCGAGGGAATAGCTATGTTTAAGCATGAAATGCTTTTAGCTTCCGTTGTCGACGACCTTGAAGAGACCTTGAGTCAATATACAGAGCGGTTATCCGGGCACTCAAGACGAGAATGAAACGAGAACATCCGGGCATCGTTGCGAGAGCAAAACGAGATCATCCGGGCTACCAGTCAAAACTAAAGAAAATGCGGTCTCTGACCCCGAACCCCTTGTAAGGACCACATTACATACGCTAGTTACTGCCCAAACAAGTTTAAAAAAATATTGCTTCTGATTTCTTCATAATGTTTGTTCACAATATCACTCAAGCTGTAACTAGAGTACGCTGAAGCTTAATTTGTCGTTTCCAATAGCGACGTTCAAAAGGCAGATACAGTGCACCATACACTTGATTGTCATCTTTTGGTGCTGAGACACGGTTGTCTGTGTCACGGTGGTAGAATAGGAGAGGTGGCCAACCGGCGCCGCTCCGCCAATAGGCACCGGGTGGCCGTCGTAAGGCGCCAGCGGCGCGCCGGCTACTATGTGCTAAAGTCAATGGAACCTGGAAAGTACCGCAACCGCTGGAGCGCGCGCAGGCAACACTGCGGTGTTGTTGCCAGATTTGGTCCAACGCATATCTCGGGCGGCAGCGGCTCAGCTATGTATATTCGCTTTCAGCGGTTTATATTATCGCAAATCGACACATTTCACCGTCCTTAACATGAAAGATGAGATGGTGCATCTTCTATGCATGCGAAGCAGTGCAGATAAGCAGGATCGGAGAATTTTCACTGGCGCCAAAGTGCAGGCAGCGAGGTCAGCGAACGGGCGCTCGAGCGGCCGGCCTTTCGCTTGTTCTCCTTCCCAATAAGTCTAGTGTTCGTTGGGAAGCTATCCAAGGAATATACTGAATTGCTTATTTGCATAATTGAGCAGCATTACTTGTGTTTTAAGCATTTTATGCGTCGCAGGCCTACGTGAATCTCGGGTTTGTTGACATTTACCCTCGTAGCCAACTCGTAGCTATTCAACGCGCTGCGGAAAACGCGAGCAGCTCTTCCTCGGATTTTCTAGCCTTGCTAAATTGAAAACCGGCACGATGGTTGTCGCAGTGGGCCCTGTGAAATCCAGAAACAAAACCGTGTTTCGCTTAGCTTGATACGATATAAAAAACATGTACTCAGAAAGTGAAGCATTCAACTATGCGCCACCCGTTCTAAGTGCAAAAAGAACCGGATGCTCGTGTGTCACATATGATTTTTTTAGGCTGACTAGGTATCAAGCGCTGCCACGCATCGTTTATAAGCGTGGATGTAAGCGCTTTCGAACGTTGCTTCTGATTTACTCGCGCTCTGAACGATTGACACAGATCGATTTTGATGAAGATGAACCGTCCCTGACTGCAGTACAAGGAAATATATGCTAAAACATAGTTATCCAGGACGCGTTCCCGTTGTTTTAAGCAGTAATACACAACAACACACGAGAAAATGTATATTTTAATAGTCGACATTGACAGGTCGATAGATTTTTATTACAGTGGTTTTCTCACTACATTGTTATTTTTGACACAGCCGCCCGCATTCCGACACTCTTCGAGGCATATTTTGCTCGATTCTGCATATTTCTGAGCATCTCCTCGCTTTGTTTGCGCAAGGCAAACAGCAGTCTTCAAAGCAAACGAGTGAAGAAGCTTCTCGATCACATTATGGCATTTAGGAAGTTCGATGATACCGCAAAGGTTCTCAGCTTTCCGATATCATCAAATTCTCCGAGTGGGAGTGAACTTGTCGCGCTTTTTTCGGTGCAGCCAGGTAGCACGGCGCTTGCTGTTGCTCTTCCCGCTTGGTACCGCCAAAAGAGCTTTCCCGTACACCCGGTGGTTGCTGAACCCGAAAACGCAGCACCCACCCGGGCCTTTAATTTAAGTCTACGAGAGTTGCATATGCCATAATTTACACAAAATGCAAAAGCCGACCTCGTCGATGGCTCATACACGCGGCGTGTGCTAGCGATGCCTTTGTCTGCTTGTCCACTGCGGCGAGGCGTGGTCCTGCTATGGCGGAAAATGATCAGCTGGCGGCAACTGACCAATCGGTGGCGTGGCGGCGAAGAGAAAAGGGCTGCCATACTTTCCAGGTTCCAGTAGCATAACTATGTGCTAGAGTTACTGTATATGCTACGAGCATATACAGTAACTCTACGACTATGTGCCGGTGAACAGCGCCGCGAACGGCAGCTCGGAGCCCTGGCATGTGAAGCAGATGACGGGACGAAGGCGCTCACAGTGCTTCCAGTGATTTCGTACTGCGGGTTTTAAGGGCTGACGTACCGGAACACGCATTTTCGTGTGTTTGCTTTTGAGAAAGGTCGTCAGTTTTTCGAGGCAGATCACATTCGTAGCACCAGGTATAGTACATAAAGAAGAAAACGAGCGCAAATTGCGATGCAAATGCACCACGCGAACAGAGCTCACCGCGGCAAGCTTCGACGTGGAACTCCAGTAGTTATATTCCAGCTGTTATTTTACTTTGCGCGTTAACATTGTCGCGGAGTGGGCACAGGAGTGGTGCTACAGCCAACATGGCTGACATTCGTTCCTTCCACTTCATACAGGCCGTGACTTGGTTCGTGGGATTCCTTGGCCATGCATGGTGTCGGTTCTGCGAGTGCCCCCGCCGCCTACCTGCTTGTGCCTAAAGTGGTCCGCCCCTCGCTGATCACCGACGCCACTGGAAGCACTTTCCTCTGCCAAACTGGGACAGCCCCGTCGACAAGAACATCAGTTACAACCGAACTTATAAAAGGCCCCGCACTACAGTCCGGCTTCAGTGGGCACAGGAGTGGCGCTACAGCCAACATGGCTGACATTCGTTCCTTCCACTTCATACAGGTCTGTAATGCCACTTCCCTTTATGCTAAACGTTCTCGCAATCGATGTCTTCTGCTACTCCCGTGCCCCCAAGTGTTGTGTGATTTGAGTGATGAATGCTTTTTCGTAATATGCCAATTGCTTTACTGTGGTGACATTGAAACCAATCCTGGCCCTGACAATTCGCAAAAAGAAATCTTAGAGCTTTTAAAAGACTTCAAACGCCAGACGAGCAGTCTAACTCAGGGGCAGGCGGATCTGTTGACCGCCGTAAACGAAGTCAAGGAGGCACAGAAATCACTAGAAGATAAGTTTGCCTTGATGGGGGAAAGGTTGCTAAAAGTCGAGGCCAGAACTGGTACCATTGACCGTATTGAAAATGCTGTTCATGTCGCGCAGAAATCTATTTCTGATATAACGCGACAGAATAACGACATAAACTTTCGTCTAAATGAGCTTGAGGACAGGTTTCGCCGCAACAACCTTGTTTTCTTTGGTGTAGCTGATAATAATGAATCATGGAGCAAAAGTGAAGAAAAGATTATCGGCCTTCAAACACAACTAATTTGTAGCAATTTAACCTCAGACGCAATTGAACGAGCACACCGCTTAGGTGGACCCTACCAGGAAAATAAGTGCAGACCACTCATTGTCCGGTTTTACAACTTTAAAACTCGACAGAACATTCTCTTTCAGCGCTCAAAACTCAGGTCGTGTAACGTATCTGTAACCGAACATTTCTCGTTTGCTACTCGTCAGGCTCGCAAATGTTTGATTAATTTTGCTAAAGCATTACCTGAGTCGCCTGCTTACCACCTTCAATATGACAAACTGTTTGTCAATGACACGTGCTATACGTATGATCGCAGTAGCAATAGCGTGCGTGAACGAAGTCGCAATCCTGTTTTAAACGACAGCAGTGATAATGCAAATAGGGATACCAATGGACCTGCCTCTAACACATGCGCTCGCTCACACCATGGCAATTCGCAAAAACGCCATCCCTCCCGTACACAGAAATAACAATTGACGAGGGGAAGTGGTGGCTTGTCCTTTTCATGTTTATCGGTTCCGGTTTTATTTACTAATGCTAGGAGCATCATGAAACATCGTGATGAACTTGACATTACTATATCCTCGTGTGATGCAGATTTAATCGTGCTAACGGAAACATGGCTGAACCCGCGAGTGCGCAGTACCGAACTTTTCCAGTCGAACAAGTCCTATGATGTATATCGCTGTGACAGGGAAGATCGGCAGGGCGGCGGTGTTTTGAGTGCAGTAGCGCAAGGCATCCCGTCGTTTCGTGTGGACACTGAATCAAATCTAGAAATAGTGTGGGCGTGTCTTACGCTAAAAAATAATACTCGAATCGTATTAGGAGCCTGCTATCGCCCCCCCCCCCCCTCCAATGCCGCGTGAAGTTTCGTTGATGACATACATGATGCCGTAAATGTTATTGTTAGCCGGTATCCTTCCTCACCAATCATTCTTTTAGGGGACTTTAATTATCCGAACATCACGTGGTCGGATGGACTTCCACTACTTAACCTATTCTCGTCGCACTGTCAGGATTTCTTAGACATGTGTGCATGCTTTAATTTCACGCAGATGGTAACGAAGCCTACCAGAATTGCCGCAGGTACATCTAGTACATTAGACCTTATTTTGTCTACACACCCACATCTCATCTCAACATTCACGCACTTGTCTGGTTTTAGCGACCATTCGCTGCTACACTTCGACATTAACATGTCTTTTTCACGACAGAAAAAAAATTTATCCGCGACTACAAAAAAGCAAATTTTGATATTAATAATCAGGAACTGTGCACATATTTTGACGCTTACGTCACTGATTTTGATACACGGAATGTCGAAGAAAACTGGGTCCTATTTCGAAATAAAGTCGCGCAGCTTATCACTGCATACGTTCAACTGAGACTCATTCAGGGCAATAAAGTGTCACCTTGATTTAATAAAGAGCTAAAGCGTCTGTCCAATAAAAAAAGCGTTTGTTTCGTTCAGCAAAGTTACGAAGAACAGTAAATCACTGGGAAGCATACAGCAATGTTGAAGCCGAGTACCGCACAGCACTCTGTCACGCCAAAGATTACTACTCTACTAACTCTCCCCGCCCTCTTATTAGGTAATCCTAAATCATTTTGGAGAAGCGTAAATGTGACGGAAACAAGTGTTATTTCTCTTAATAATTCTGAAAATGAACCGATACCACCCCAAGAATGCACCTCAGTGTTTAACAATGTTTTTTTCGCACAATTTTTTTTCATATCGAGTTGGCTGTGTTAATTATGTGTCGCATCATGATTATCCTTTCATATGCCCTATCATGTTCGAGCACTCTGGAATAGTACACCTAATCGACTCGCTAAAGATTTCTTCGTCTTGTGGAACTGACAGTATCAACTCTAAATTTCTAAAACAAACTAAACATTCCTCATCTTTGTTCTTGGTTAAACTCTTCCAGCAGTCGCTTGATCATGGTATCCTTCCTTTTGATTGGAAGATTGGGAAGGTGGTTCCTGTTCATAAATCAGGCAGCAAATATTCTCCATTAAACTATCGGCCCATTTCGCTAACAAGTATCCCATGCAAACTGATGGAGCACGTATTGTACAGTCATATCTTTAACTTTTTGGAATCAAATTCTTTCTTTACATCATCACAGCACGGCTTCAGGCGTTCGTTTTCTTGTGAAACTCAATTACTTCTTTTCACTCACCGCTTGCACTCTATACTAGACAAGAATTCTCGAATCGATTGCGCCTTTCTAGATTTCTCGAAGGCTTTTGATAAGGTAACTCCCGTGCTGCTTATGCCGAAACTTTCCTCTTTAAACCTTGGCCATAATGTACGCACCTGGCTTGAATACTTCCTAATCAATCGCCGACAGTATGTTTCTGTCAATGGTCATGATTCACCCTTAATTAACGTAGCATAAGGAGTTCCGCAGGGCTCTGTTTTAGGTCCACTACTTTTTCTTATATACATTAAGGACTTGCCTGGTTGTGTCATCTTCAGTTCACTTATACGCCGATGACTGTGTACTGTATCGTGAAATTCGTGATGATAAAGACCAGGAAATTCTACAGACTGATTTAAATAGCATCGCCGCTTGGTGTAAAAACTGGCACATGGAACTAAATCCCAAGAAGTGCAAGCTGATGACTGTTACAAGACGCGACGTCTGTATGCCTGCATATATGCTTAACCACGTCCAGCTAGAACATGTTTCATCCTACCGTTATTTAGGTGTAACTATATCATCTGACTTATCCTGGAAATGTCACATCGACTCCATTATCAGTAACGCAAATCGTATGTTAGGCTACTTGCGGCGAAACTTTAGCAAATCCCCTTCATCAATGAAACTTTTATTGTATAAAACACTAGTTCGACCTAGGCTGGAATACGCTGCTGCCATTTGGGACCCTTACAATGCTACTCTTGTTAATTCTCTTGAAATGGTTCAGAATAATTCCACTCGTTTCATTCACTCAAACTACGATCGTACTTCTAGCATTACTCTTATGAAAAGCAACTTGTCTCTACCATCTTTATCACTGCGCAGAAAAGCTTTTCGCTTATGCCTTTTTCATAAAGTATTTCATCATCATATTTTTAGCAATGAGCTCATTCAAGCACCTACTTATCTGTCATCTCGAGTTGATCACCGTCATAAAATAGGAGGCACTTTTTGTCACACAAACAGGTTTTTATATTCATTTATTCCCCATACAACGAACGACTGGAACCACCTTCCTGATGCTATCGTGTCAATCGAAGACAGCGCACTTTTTCACCGAACCTTGTTTGCTTTTTTTCAACTGTGACCATGCAAGTGGCCACATGCGCTGTATTTGCGCAAGCGCTGTCGCGCCGTATTTTTTCTTTTTTGTTCAGTTCATATGTAACTAGATTTTTATAATTTGAATATCATAGTATTCTTATTTGATTTCTTAATGATTCCGTCGACTGCACATGGCGCTTGCATTATATAAATCCGTAGTTATCATTGTTATTGTTACTCGCATGTAGCCCACTCCCCTCTATAATGCCTTGGCGCTTGAGGGTATGTGAAATAAATAAATGATACAAATAGGCGAGGAACACAAAAATTATGGGGGAAAAAAGGGGGCGAGACGTACGTCTCTCTTTTTCGGTTTCTTGAGCTGCTTCGCCGATCGCACATGTCTCAGTGAGTTCTCGTTCTCTGTTCGTTGTAATTATTTTTATCGTTGCAATGATTCGCCATTCTTAATGTCTTATAAACTAGCCCCATCTTCAGTCATGGTCCATTCCACACAGCTTAGCGCGACGAGAGCCGTCGGTGGCGGCGATTGTGCACATGCGGCTTCGTTTGCGTTTGCTGTAGATGCACAGCAAACAGCCATGTACCGGACGTAACCAGAGTTGGAAAGTGCGAGGAAGGAAAATATATCATGTAAAGGTAGGACTGATACACTAATAAGACGGCAAACTGACGACTACAAATCATAGTGTTCGCCTTCGGTGCCCAAGCTCCGGAGCCGCTACACACACTGAAGCGAAGACAGACATTTCACATGAGACACGAAGCTCTTGCGTACGAACGACAATTTTATTATTGTTAGAACAACTAGACCATAGCAAAGCAGCGTCGGAAACGAACAGTCATCCACAAATGTTTACAGACCACGGGATCTCAGAAAACGTTCAATTTCCGAGCAGCGTGTAACAGTAGTCAGTAAAACCGAGCATCCCAATGTTGTTCACATATACTGCTAGAGGTTGTAAATGCGAATACTAGGCTGCGCAAATATTCAGCTTTTTCTCAGATCTTGCAATCGGTAAAATTTTGTGGTTGACTGTACGGACAGTGCTCAGCGATTGAAGCGCGATACGCGGAGCGCGCGGCTGCCACCGTTTTCTTTTTTTTTTTTTTTCACGCCGCAGGTGAGCGCTAGATGATCGACGTGAGACCACATGCAGTCACAATGCCTCACAAAGGTTCTCGCTTTCACTGTACACCACGATGCATCTGTTCCGTGTGCCCAGCGCTTACAGTCGGTGCAAAAAGCGCCGGCGACCATGCGCTTCACGTATCGCGTTTCATTTGCTGAGCACTGTACGTGCTTTTGCCTACAGACCACCCATATACAGTCTCTCCGCCTAAAAAACGCGATGCCGCGATGAGTGGCCTAGCCATCTTCAGTCATGTTTCAGTACTGTTAGTGCACCCAAAAACGCAGCATGCTTGATCAGATTTGGTTTCACGTAGTATTTCGGTAACTCAAAACAGAAAAAAAGAAAAAAAAACGGTGGAACATACTAAATCGACGTAGCTGACGGCCGCGCCTGCTGCGCCCGGTCGCGACTTTACAATTGCTAGTAGGTACAGCGCGGGCGTGGCACTGCGGGTCGCGTGACTTCCGCTTAACACGTGTTGTCATGGCAATCGTGGAGCTCCTAGGTGCCTAGGGACATAATTGCTTCGGGACTTGTGAGGCACTGGTCTGGCACAAGGCGGTCTTTGGAGGGACCGTCAGTCCCACGGTGTAAGAACATTTAGGTGTTGACACTGCGCGCTCACGAGCGTCCAGATTATGTTCGGCAGCGCGCGGGCGCACCGAGTAGCTCTGCTGCGAGCCGATAGGTGGCGCCACGGTCAGTGGTCCCAGCTTAGTGGCGCCGGCAGCTTGACATTAGACAGTTTTAGTTTAGCGTTTTTACGCTCCGCTTAGCTGCTGAGCGGAGCGGAAGCACGAATGCGCATGCGTCCTCCGCTTAGCCGCAAGCCGGCTAGCGGAGCGAGAAACACGGTCCGCTTACAAGCTGCCTAAGCGGAGCGCGGAGCGTTGCTGCCGTCTTCCGCTAGCGAGTGTGGTCGATGCACGTGCCCTCTCTCCCGCGTGCATCGAAGCACCTTGCATCGATGCACTAGCAGTGCGAGCACGAATAACTTATGCAATACACCTCCAACTGTTTCTTTCAGGAAATAAAGTGAACAGCACAGCTACCAAAAACGTCGCCAGCGCATTGGCGTCAGAAAGGATTGGATTGGATTCGAAATGCAAACTCGCTGGCTATCACATGGCGTTCACGAAGTCGACGCTTCATTTTCCACTCGATAAAATGGACCGGTAACGCATTACAAGCACCCGTCTAGATAATTCATGAACAAATAAGTTATATATACTCGTCTTAGTTTGTAAAAGTGATAAAACGGTTTTTTTGTTTTGTTTTACTGCGCTGAATTTGGCCAGAGGGCGCTGCAACTACGAAAAGTCCGCTCCGCTACCCTAAACGCACAACTAAAACGTGAAAATCGCCCGCCGCTTCGCTGTGGCTTAGCGGGGCAGCTCGGAGCGGAGCGGACCGTAAAGACGCTCAACTAAAACACTCTATTGCTGTGCCTCCCCTAAACTTTCGTTCATAGTGGAGTCAGTAAAACTCTAAGCGCGAAGGAAATTCGTTATTTCAGATTAAAGGATAAGTATACCCGGCTTAATGCTTTGCTAACATGGAGGTTCCTTGTGCAGGGCGTGAATGAGGTGAACACGGATGGATCGGGCCGCACTCAAAGCCCACTCAAGTTAAGCTCGCGCGCACAATTTGTTTCGTCCGGTCTAGCCGTTCATCCAAGCATAAAAACATAAAAGCGTTAGCCCACGTGCTACCCCTCGATCAGAAGAAAATAGTGACTGCACTGGAAAATGTTGTATTTCATGCTTATCGTGGCTTCCATTCAAACTCAGAAAACCGTTCAAGTATCGTTGCGCGAATTCACTGTGGCCGCGATATAAATTAAGAAATGAAACGGCGCAAGCTTGCGATATGCAACGCACTAGAGAAAAGTGGCTGTTCGTGGATAGAAGTTATGATGATAATGCACATAGCTATGTAAAAACTCTCTCAAATGGGAATTTATTAGGCGGGACGAAGGCAGGCGTCTTATCTTGGATTACAGCATCACTAATACAGTTTACTGAAGAAAACCTGAGCAAATGCCTTTTTTTATTTCAATTCCACTTAACATAGACCGTGTATATTATTCATTTGTCTTTCGTACATTGAGGACTGAGTGGCTTTTGCAAGATCTCAAAAAAAGAGGTGACTTTCTTTTTTTCTTAATTTGCATATGAGAATGCATGCTACAGCCTGTCCACAAATACACTTACACCCACCACACAATAATCCCATAGACATTTGTTTTTTGCAAAGGCACAATACGAAAAAAATTGTGCATGAAGCAGCTCGATAATTTTAATAGGGGATAATCATACCAGAAGCTTACGCTCTTACACTCCCACAATGGAAAAATGTTGAATAAAAGCATGCAAGCGTGTAATATACGCCACACGCGCAATGTAAAAAAAATTATCGCAGTTTCACCCGAAAGGCGAAGCATCAATTGCGATAGCAAATTAGTAGAGCTATACGGAGTAAGGATAGTAGTTTTATCAGCTGTATAAACTTGGACATGCAGCAGCACCAGCAACGCGCAGAACGGCTGTCGACGCCGTCGGCGTTTTGCCTGTGTTCCCAGCGAACACTCGCGGCATTGGTGACTGTTGCCAGTGCCTCTGGGGGCGGCTCGGAAGTTTTCGACGAGATCGGAACGGGACACTCGTCGAGCAGCGGCGGAAGTCCTTACCACCTTCTCGCCTCGCAACGTTTTTATGTAAATAGGCATTTGGTGCCACCGCTAAAGATCGCCCAATTCAAAGCAATCCAATTCATCGCACAATTCAACGAGCAATTCAAAGGCGTTCACTTAGGCCAGTCGCCCTCAAGGAAGACAACAGTGCCTTCACAGCTTTATGGGCCGACGAGCGATGGGGACGGTGTTCAAGGAGCATCTGCACGGACAACGGCCGAACGTCAAGTCGTCGCAATGCGTTCGATAGTATTTGTCTTTCGGACTGAAATTGATCGCAGGGACACAATAGATGTGCTATGTCCTCTTCGCTGCCGCAGACGTCGCACGTAGCACTTTCGGTCATTCCAATCAATGCACAGTACGCCGTCGTGAAAGCCACTCCCAACCACAGCCGGTATAGAAGCGATGCCTCACGTCGGTCAATCCCGGGTGGAGGTTGGAGTTGGAGCGAAGGGTTCAGTTCGTGTAGCCTGGTGTGCCTTATATTTGGGGTGTTCCACTCAGTTAAAAATAGTTTGCGAGTCAGGTGACGAAGCTGCCTTGCAGCGTCTGTCCTGGAAAGAGGAATGGGAACGCTGTGTTGTTCTGACAAGCAGGTGCAAGATTGAAAATTGCGTCCGCTCTTGAGCAAGCGGATACTGCTCGCATTTGTACCCCGGTGCCGCGACGGAAGCCGCGGTGCCCGGCGCCGATGCGAAGCGGCGGTCACTGGGGTGTTGCGGGGCGCAGCGTAGCAACACCCTAATAAAAAAAAAACTGCTCCAGTCAGGTAGACTGCTCCCTCCCTGATAGTAAGATTATATTTGGATCATCAAAACAGTGATGCGTTTATTTGTCCCCGCTTGTCCTCGTGCCTGTGAGAGAGAAACGATGGTATTCCTATATAAACGCATCACTGTTTATTTAGGAATACCATGTAAATAAACGCATCACTGCTTACCTGATTGGAGCAGTATTATTTTATTTGGGGTGTTGCTACGCTGTGCTCCGCAACACCCCAAGGACCGCCGATTAGCGTCGGCGCCAGGCTCCGCGGCTTCCGCCGCGGCACTACTAGAACAAACGCTACAATAATAAAGTGCGGCCGGCGTGGGCCAGACACCGCCAGACATTCCACGCGTCCTAAACGATTCGCTCCCTACGCACGTAGGAGCTGTGCTCGGCAAGGTCGCTGCGCCCGGTCCCGGAGATCAGAAAGCCACGCTCAGTAACTAGCAGCCGACGCGCGGCCGCACAGACCAGTGGCTCAAAAGTCCCTAAGCGATAATGTCTCTAGGCACCTAGGAGCTCCACTATTGCATTGACAACACGTGTTAAGCGGAAGCCAAGTGACCCGCAGTGCCACGCCCCCGCTGTACCTACTAGCAATTGTAAAGTGGGCGCCCGGTCCGGCCGTCACATGCCATTACATTCGAGGTGCCTTCGCATGAAGGCTCCACCGGTCCAAACTCATCCCACGCCCGCTGCCTATGCTACGGTACCTATGCATAGGCAGCGCTTTGCTATCTCGAATTGCCGCCGCTTTGCGTAAGGTGGCAGCAGGGGCAGTCTGGGCTCATTTTTCCGCTCTGCCGTACTTGAAAGTACGTAGCCGGCTTGCGTCGCGAGCTTTAAACTGTATTTTTACCTCTCCGGCTTTTGCGAAAGAGCTTCGCCTCATAGTGACGTACCCCAGGAAGGTCTTCAATACCACTGAATAGTTACCGTCGCTTAAAACGGACGTTACGCGCGGATTTACGTATGCAGTGAGACGACTTCAGACGCGTCGCTTATTGTTTGTTTATTTGATTGTTTTAATACTTTATTTTGCCGGATACAGATTGGCTCCGAGAAATATACGGTGACTAATGCGTCATTACGAAATTAATCACGCTTGAAGTGAATATATGTTTTATATAGTTTTTATATGATCACGATCAAGTACATTGGTTTCTTCTTCCTCATTACGATATTAATAAACACTCCTTTATTAGCATATACGACTATGCAGAAACAGTATTTAATGTCTTTCCAAAACTACTGTTGGCATGATAACCAACACACACACACACAGATATATATATTGCCACGAAGCACTTGGGGAAGTCAGCGTTCGCGACTAGAACGATAAAGCAACGAGAGGTAGCACAGCCGATCGAGCACCGAAACAAGGTAGATGTAAATCTAGAGCCTTGGTGGTAGTCGCACATACCCACTCTGGGGTTTGGCCAAGAACCGGGTAGTTCGATATAACAATGAGAAAGGAGATTTATAAAATACTGCAAACATAAATTTGGGAATACATACGCATAGGAGAATGAAGAGGTAGAATATATCACATGACTTTAATAGAATAAACGAATGAAGGAAAACTAAAAAAAAATCTGACCCTGCAATGAAATCCTGGATGGCATCGACAACCTTCCTGTCGCTGTATCCAAGGGTAGAGGCCCCCCAAAATAGTAAATTTTGAACATTTAATCCTAATCTAAGGCGGAACGGTGTTTCTAAGGTTCTTTTTCGCAATTCAGAATATCTGACAGAAAATGAGAAAATGATCTAATGTTTCATGTTGTCCACAATCGGGACAGTTGGGTGAGGGAACCAGACCAGCTCTGCGTCCGTAAAATTTTAGAAATGGAATTCTGCAGCGTAGTCTAGTGATTGCGACTTCAAATGATCGCGATTGACAGAGTTTGCTATCTAGCCCCTATGATGAAAGCCGAAACCTGTAGGATTTGAATTACAGGGCCATTCAGGACGCTTTCGCCAACGAATCTGTCATTTCCTTTAGAAATACGCCCTTATGCCCTGGTACCCACACTAATCTAATCAAAGCTAAGTGAGGGGACACTAACGATCTGAAAGCTCGCAAAACCGGGGAATTATCGGAAGCTGTGAGGGAGGAGCAGTGGAATGTGTTGATGTATTGAGTTTACGGAGGGGTTAGAACGACAGCTAAAAATTCCGCCATAAATATAGGTACGAAGTCTGGGAGGCGAAGAGAGAACGACCAATCAAGAATAGGAGAAAATATTCTAATTCTACACTTTTCTTCATTTTGGGAAGCGTCAGTGACAATAACTGTCTTGATCGGAACGTGCAGACAGTAATCATTTAAGTTGGAGCTTAGCATGCGGTTTATAGAAATTTGTGGTGAAATTATCAAAGAAAGCCTAGATTCAAAATGTAAACGCTGCAGCTACTTCTCCGTACTTGCTCACGAAACGACGTATATTGCTGGAATCACAGCTTACCGTTTGTGCAAGGTGCCTAATCAAGGATGCCAACGACATCGAAGTAGTGTATTTAGGCTTTAGCACCGGAATAGATGCCATGGAGGTTCTATGAACTGGAGGTTCTATGTAAAAGTGTACAGACTGCTGAAGATTCTAGTCACCCTTCTCGTGACCACTACCAGCGCCGAGGAAATATTTTCAAACATGAGATTACTAAAGAACTACTTGCGCTCTGCACTGTCTGAGGAACGCATGGTTAGGCTGGATCATTTATACGCCCACACAGATGTCGGCATCAACGTGTCCGAAGTCATTGACCGCTGCGGTAAACTCCCCCGCCGAGTAAAGTTTGTTCTTTAGACAGCGAAGCAGCAAAAATCAATTCAAGTAAAAAGCTCTGTGCCTTCAGGTCCATAAACTCGTAATTATGAAAACGTATGACTGTTCATTAGCTTTTGAAAGCGCAGAAATTTTCACAATTTATTGTAACAGTTAGCATCATGATCAAAATTATCATACGAATACGAAAATTACGAGAACATCAATAACCAACTTTGACCGACCTTGCTCATTGAAAGCCTGGCCCACGCAGCGTTTCCCAACAAACAGACTCGGATATTGGGTAGTTCAAATTGCCACATCATCTGTGACTTTCGTTTGTCCTTTTCTTTCCATTTTGGGTACCTGCTTTTATTTCTTTTTTGAAACAAAGCAATAGCCGTCTTTGATTTTGGGTGCGGAATAATTGTTGCCCCTGTGCAGGCAGCTAAAATGCACATTTTCGTACAGATTTCTGCACCTTCCTCAATTATTCTACCCATATGGTGCCGTCGCGACCGCAGCATGGCCCAAGTGCATATCACGATTTCTGCGATCATAGTATTGTTCTTGCCTGGATCGTCCGTCTTTCTATGCGTAAAGTTTACTATCTGTGACTGAGCAACATGTTTATTTGTCTTGTTTGACGCATTATACATGTATACAGTGACGTTGGCTTAGATACGTAGATTTATTGGAGACTTATACGTGCATTTAAATATCTCGTTGCGAGGTTTTGTGTATCTTCGCATTTGTACATTCCATTCTATATTCGCATTTCTAATGTATATTCTGCAGAACTTCTGCGTTTTATATGTACTCACTGTTGCGACTATAATTTCGGTGCAATTACTCACAATACACGACCGGTAACAGCTGCTCCTGCGCAATCCATTGCAACGAAGGACAGCGTCATTGAGGTTTTTCCCTAGCCGTTGCATATGTACAAAAATGCAAACAACGTTTTTGAGTGACATAGATTCATCAAAATATTTGCCCCCAACTTGTTACTTTCATGGCCTTTAGGTTTTTCATATCAGCTGCACCCACTGCGTTGCTGGTTTTGAACTGATATAGTTCTAAAGTTCGTGTAATATTTTCTGTACTTAGTAAATAGACAAAAAACGCGGAAGCATTGATATCAGTTATTGCTGCCACAATTTCGGGGACATACTAATATATGTTTTGTGAAAGACATACATATCTTGTATTCACAGTGCGTAGCGTTCAATAATTCGTTTGCAGCATCTAATATACAATGACATTGGCAATGGCAATGCAGCTATTATTCATGTATTTGATCCCTCGACAAATTCTATAAGGAAGATGCCGCGCTGCAACGTGAGCCCCCCCCCCCCCCCCCCCCGAACAAAATTTCTGGTTACGCCACTGCTGCCAATTCGAAACGGGCGAGCTGTGCCTCCAACTGCTTCATTGTGATAGTGTTAGTTGGCCTATGAGGGTGTTTAGTGCAGTCCCAGGTTACATGTATTAGGGTGGGTATGCCACCGCACCAAGGGCACTTGGCCCGATAGCGAGTGGGATACATGGCGTTTAGCAATTTTAGATGAGAAAATACTTCAGTCTGTATTTTGTGCCAATTGGCGGCCTCTTCCCCGCTAAGTTATGGCTGAGGTGGCGGGCATATTCTGCGGATTCCGCGCTGATGAACAAGGATATCTCTGACATTTCAATTGATGGGATTGTGTGAGGGATTGTGTGAGGGGTTGGGGTTAGAAGAGGACGCCATTGCTCGGTTAGTAGACCCTCGAGCTAACGTGTTAGCCTGTTCGTTACCCTGTACCCCCGTGTGTCCCAGGCACCAGAGTAGGCGAGGGTGGCGGTTGAGCGATTTATGGCCTGTACACGGTCGAGCCGCCCAGCGCCGCAAGCCGCACCGCACGTGGGCGGTTCAGTGGCGGCGGGCGGTTGGAGCAACCGAGCACAAAATTCGATTCACGCTGGGACCGCTCGAGCGGTACCGTACGCATGCGCCCTCTGGCTGGCAAAACAGATAACCAGCGACTGGCAACATGCAACAGCGCGGTCGCAGCGTTTGTGTGCTGGCGACCAGCAAAAGTTTGGCCCTAGCCAGGATTTTGTTATTACGTTTGTTTTCTTATTAGTTAATTTTCTGATTAGTTAGCTCGAGCGGTTCGCATGTGCCGGCATCCACACTCCGATTTGGGGCCGCGACGTCTGTTGAGAGCTGGCAACCGAGAGGCGGGGCATAGATGTTACAAGTCGGCAACTATCGTCAACAGCAGACGACACTGGCATATTTTTGTCGACGTGGGTTCAAGCTTCCGTGTCACGGCGACAACGCGACTCTTGCAACGTCACATTCTGTTCTGCGACTGCATGTGTTGCGTTGGCGCGGTGACCCACCTTTCGAACACTGTGCAGTGATCTTACCTGTGCTTTTTTTTCGTTTTCTTTTTTTTAATTCATTGCTACCGCATAATGTTGTAACAACATACATCGCTATGTACTCGGTTGTGTGCGGCGCGATGGCGCATTTTTTGTAGATGTGCTAGCGGAAGCTTGCAAGACCGCGCGTGCACGTGAACACACTCGTTTTTAGCCAATGAACTAGGGATTTGTCGCAGCAACAGCGTAGCACGTACGCTGAAGCGCCGCAGCGTTATACAGGGTGTTCATTTTTAAGTTTTAGAGATTTTTTTAGAAATCGTCTGTGGCAGGTAGGATAATTCTTATCATTGAGCTGGGTTATTTGATGAGGCGGACATTAGTAACACAAGAAATCGAAACCCAGATTGAGCTATATTAACAAAAATTGACTAATGAACTTCTTAGTTAATTACTTTATGACACATATTGCAATTTACGAATTGGAGCCGGTGAGCTTCTCAGGCGTATCCACTTAGGACGAATTTCCAGAATGACGCCAGTTTGGAAATATGCGCCATGAAACTCAGCGTAAAAATGCATTGTTGTTCCACTTATTTTTTAACAAAATGCTGTTTTATACATTGAAGCACGAAAGTAACTGGAACGCCAATGTATTTCGTCCCACACTTTGGGATATAGTATCTCGAAAATGAGACTTCATTAAGCACCACTACGGCTTGGGTGCCTCTTTGTGCATTGTACAAGGAGTAAAGGTGGGCGAATGTAAATGTTTTCAAATACGAATTGAATAAAATATTATGTATCAAATATTCAATAGTCATACGACGACACATGTACCTGTAGCAGCAATATTTATTTCCATATAATTAAATTAGGTACCACACATAAACTCGTGCAAGAAGAGAGCTAAATATTGGGGACAAAGGATAAGTTTTAAATGCAGGACTACTAATTGTTATGTGAAAAAAAATTTACATAAATAGTCTATCAACAACTTTAGAGCCTCGCTGCAAAGAAGCTTTGCAAGAAAGAATGGCTGCTGAATGGCTAGCTTTCCAAAACGTGCAATGTTCCCAATAAAACATCAAAGTTGCAGAAAAAAAAGCAAAGCTGATGAAGGACCTACGTGTCGTAGACATATGTAAAACTATTCGTTGCAAGGAAAACAGCACAGACTTGTAGCATAAAAGATCAGTCTGCTAGATCAAGAGATGTGTGGTCCCCTTTCGTGCGAAAAAACGCTTTTGCCAATATGACTGAAAGATACTTTCGTCAATGTGCTTGCCTTTGGGAGGCTACATACACTTGTTCACATGCAAGTACCTGCCACGTATTCATTGTTAAAGTTCAGTTACTATAATGACACGAGAGCCTCCTCTGATCAGGAAAAAATAAGAGTTGTGTGGTCATATATAGATAACATTTAGAATGTCAAGGTACCCTTACCCACATTATGCAAGTACTCATTAAAAACAAGACTGCAAGAAACAGCATAAAACTAATGCAAAATCCATAACTGATTATGTGTATGAGATTTCCATTTCATGTTGCAAAGTATTTCACAGGGTAGATAGGATGTGACATCTGTGACTCAGAGATACGTCATTGTATCGGGGCACAAGTATTGTACAACTGATAATTTTGGGAATAAATAAATAACAAGTATTGATTCCCAGTATGTCACCATGCCACTTGTATCTTAAAAAGGAATATCATTTATATGGCAAGCTTGCACCATCATGTTTATGTGACCATACATGTGTACCCCATCTGTTATGAACCGTTTCTTTAAGTTATGACCACTGTCATGTCATTCCTGTACATTAATTGTGGTTTTGCACTATACACCTCGAAAACTTTTGAGCGGCATTGCAGTATGTTTTCTTGTATGTGCACACTGGCTTTCTGTCACAACACCCACTTCGCGTCCATGATAAATGCTGCAGTCAAGCAAACTAGAGTTTCAGACTAAGGTACCTAAACTGCTTTCATTCCAGAAAACCCCAACCAAGGCTTAGGTTCTTGAGGGCACAAGTTACTTGCGTCCTTTGATCTACGGTTTTCTGCATGCAATGAATTTTACGATTTCTGCTGTGCAAATCAAAGTTAACCTGATAAAAGGGATGGCGAGCCATAACTTGCATTTGTGATACTAGTTACTACTGGGGCCAGATTAACCTATGGGCTAAGGGGGCTGCAGCTCCAGGCCAGGGAGCCCTGTGAGAAAAATGTTTCCTTGAATTAAACTTCATTTCTTACGTACAGTACAGAATAAAACATAATGTGAACAAATACATTTGGATCTCTAGCTCGAGGCTAGTTGCGATCCATAAGAAAACTATGTAGAGGAAGCAAAGCAATTAATTTAGCACAGACACATGTACTTAAACTCAGCAATAATATGCACTTTACATTAGAAGAATTAGAGAATACAATACAAGGAATCTTCGAAATGCAAACGGTATCATTGAACATCTACAAGTAAAGGAAAATGTACCAGTAAAAATAAAAAGGAAGCGGTGAATGTATTAATAAACATACGAAAGAAGATCACAAAAATGCAGTTTCAATTATCTCTGAAAATTAGCTGCATTTCTTAATTCTGTGGGCTGAACGTTCCTCTCGACTACTCCAACACTTCAAGTTCTCTGTTTACCACGCACATTACAGGCCTTTGGAACCAGAATATTTTGTTTTAGTGCACTGCGTGTACAGCGTCCTGATTGGCTAAAGTTGGTAGCAGAGAGTGGGTAGTCAGTAACGATGCTATTATTAACCATTACAAGAGTTTAAAAATTTTGTAATGAAGTAAATGGTAAAATGTGTACGCGTTGAAAGAGCGGTGTTGTGTTAGCATTGTAATGTGAGGAAGTCATAAAGCGTACAGCCCTCTTTTGAAGTTTTATAATTGGCTCAATGTATGAATGGCCCCGAGATGTAACACAGTACCACATATCGCTATGGAACAAGCTGAAATAAATTTCTCGAAGGGTTTCTGTATCAAAACAATTTCGGAACTTGAGCAGAATATAACAAGCCTTGCGGAGATTTTTGCAAAGCTTGTCAATGTGAGGTTTACGTAGAAACGACTCATCTAATCTTTACAACCCCTTCATGGGCCCCTCAGCAATTTAAGAGGACCGTTCGCCAGGGCCCTGTGGAAAATTTTAGTTATACTATAAAAGTTGTAAAGTGTCTTCCAAGGAGTATTCTACCACAAGAATTCTTTAAAACGCTATAGTAGCAGCCGAAATAGAAGCAAAGAATCTGTAGTACAAGAAGGTGACCTGCTCTTCGTGTACAGAGGCATTCTTTCTTTGCCCGACCAGCAACGCAAAGGACCTTTCTCTCTTGCCTACTCCCATATAAGAAACCAGGGTTCACCTCCTACACTATTCTTTTTTTTTGCAAAACACCTTCTGTACCTTTCTTCAATTTTTTTAGATCATGACAATGACATAATACATCCATGTTATATTGAGAAGTCGAACTTCAATGAGTTTCTTGACATGATGGCAGATAATTAATGTAAGGAGATGGATCGTTGCGAAGGAGCATGAAGCTAAATATTGCTCCCTCATCAATTCCACGCCTTATGTCTGTCATGTTGCCTAGCTTTCTGTCGTCCTTTGGCGAGGCTACATGGTGACGTTCACAAAAGATTCACAGATGTTAGACCCTTCTCGCATGCCCATCTTGTACTATGAATTACTGTGGCGGTTAGCACTGGTAACATTAGTAGCCACCCTAACCATGATTACGCAGCAACATGGCACCACCCATGCAGTCCAGACCACCCACTTCAATCCAATCCCAATTTGCACTTTTACTAGCTGTACGCCCTGACAGCAAGAAATAAATGGTAAAATCCAAAACTGCCTAGTCGCATCTCACACTGAGTACAAAGCATTAGGTATTTTTTGTTGTTCTTATTGAGATCAGCTGTTTGTTTTGACACTGCTAGGACTATCACAGGCAGTAAAAGTGGTTCAATTTCTATTTAGCAGGTGGCACCACAGCAGTAGCAATGGTGATGCATTGACGATGAAGAACGCTACGAAGGCGTCATTGTTCACTGCATCATTAATTCCTACTCTGCTCTAGTACGGTACGTGATGACAGTGGTGAGCAAACGCCAAATATTCGCTGAGCAGATGGCACGGTGCATGTGAACATTCATCAGGGGGTTCGCTTTTACTAAAAGTGGCTAAGGAGGCTGCATTGAACTGCTCAGATAGCGTGTCGATGAAGCGAAGCCCCACAGTAACATTCATGGAAACGCAGCTTATATAGTTACAACATAGGAACATTTGTTGCATCACTAGCTGCACCTACAGTGGTGGATGTATCGAATAGATGGCCAGCAGACGCTGAGCAGCTGACGCAGCGCGTATGAACACATCTTGAGGGGCATTCAGCCTTCCTATTGGCTAAGAAGCCCTGTAGCTGCCTCAGTGGTACAAGGACCTACTGAGATGCAGTATAACTCGCAAAGCACATTGTTCAGCATGAAAGATTGGGCAGTGGCAGAGCAGGTGCGTTGCTGTGTCGTCACATCCGCAAAAAATAGCATGCGGCACATTTGCATTGTTTACATTACAGCACATGACACCTAGCAAAAAATTTATAATTGCAATACATGGATCAGTGATATAACTTTTAAGCTGTTCCCTAGCCTCCCCTCTTCGTAAAGAGTAAAATGTGCAGAGACAACACTGCAAACAAATAACACGTGTACAAAGCAAGGAAAGCTGGTTTGATACAATACCTATACTGAGATGCAAAGAGCACCCAGCAGTGCTTCTGCAGTGTTTACTTCAGAGCACATGAAAAGCACCCTAAATAGCTTGTAGTGTGTGTCCAACTCAGCAGCTGCTTATCTACAAGAAAGTTCGGCTAAGGAGAAAGAGGTTTCATTATTTTTCAATGTATGTGTACAAGTACGGTTTGTTCCCGTCTCCTTCAATTTTGGCATCCTTGAATTTTGGGTCTAATGTTCTGTACAAACCGTTCTGTATGCACGGTTCACTTCAGAGCACATGCACATCGCACAAATCGAACACTTATACGCCTAGCACCACTGCGACACATTGCACGTATACGTAACAGTACCCTTCACTTCGTAAAGTAAGAACCCCAGCACTCAAACGTTCTGTACGTGTTCACAATCACCAAGGCGCATCGCAGCCCCCAAAACAGCTCACATGAAGCCAGGCACAAACAGCACATTACGAATGGCTGCGATGACGCGACAATAAAGCTCATCGCTACAGGTCGTATCGTCACTTCTTAAAAACACAGCACTGCACAATGCACATACACGTACGCGCTTCACAGCGATGAAGCGCGCGCACACAACACCTAGGCACACCATGCGCTGAGGTGGGCGATCGCACTCGTTTTAATCCTGGGGCGTACTGAATGCATGTGTCATGCTTAGTATGCGCGTGTATGTGATGGCCTTCGCGTTTGTACTGCGGGTACTGCACGCGCAAAATACGGCCCAACACACACGAAATCGCCGGTTTCATTGCTTCCGAACTTCGCGTAAACACAACACATTTCCGTCTGTAGCCGTTGACGATCGCACGCACTGAAGAGGTCAGGCAGAGTACAGCGGATTGCTGCGTTCGACGACTATCTCTGCGAGTGCTTGATAACTCTTGCAATAATCCCCCCAAAAAACACAAAAAAACTGCCACAGCAGCCTAGGCGCCTAGGCCTCGTGCTTCGCTTCGAACCAGCGCCATGTTTGTGCGGTCGCCGCATACATGCTGCATGCTGGAAAAAGTTCACGACCGCCTCTCCTGACGTCAGAGCGGCCATTTTAAGCGGACCGCGCGAGGGCGGTGCGGCTTGCGGCCATGGGCGGCTCGACCGTGTACAGGCCATTAGGGATCATCACGAGGCTAGCCGCTGTCATGTGCCCCTTGAGCACCATGCATGTTCCGCGTGATCGAGGGCGATCGCCACTGCTAACATTTCGGCCGAGGCGGGGGAGCCCGCTGTGTTCGACACGGATAATTGCTGCTGGCAGATCGCGTTCACCACTGCCAGGGCGTACCTCCTTCGGTAGCGCTGACCTGTCGCCTCTGCATATACAGCTGAGTCCGTGTAGTGCGTAATGTACCTAGTGTTATTGGAGTACATCGATTGAATATGTCGTGCGCATGCTGTGGGCCTTTCCTTGTTGTACTCCGGATGCATGTTCTTGGGAATTGGAGCTACTGTAATTTTGGATCTCACCGAAGGACGTAGAGGTACGGCCTGTTCGGTGATACAAATGAGGTATGCTGGGATATTGAGTCGAGCCAATATTGCCCTACCTGTTTTTGTGAAGCTGAGGGGCTCCCTCTGTCGCATCAGAGTGGTCTGCCTCAGTTCGTCGAAAGTATTGTGTACTGCCTAAGCTAGCATGCGCTCCGTGAAGGTATATTTGGACAGGCCCAGAGCCTCCTTGAAAGCTCTTCCAATTATCGTGTTCGCCTCCCTTTCCTCTTCCCTTTTCAGGATTTGGTATGGCAAGCCATACGTGATTCGACTAATCACTAGGGCCTGTACGAGCCTTAGCGGATCGATTTCTCGCATTCCCGCCTTTCTATACGTCACTCGACGTATCATGTGGGCTATGTTGTGGGTTGCGGATTTGAGGGTTTTGAGCAGCCCCGGAAAGTAAAGCTAGTTTCTGTTTCAAGGAACATGCGTGCTCCTAGCGGTTACCGGACATCCTAAGCTGTGAATTTTAAATCGGGCGAAGTGCGAAAAGTGGTCGCCATCGTGCGTCCGTCGAGCTTGCCTCCGCACACCCTTGCTACTCGCTCGGCGACATCACAAGTCAGACTGCGCTTGGTCGTCCGCTTCGGTTGTCGTCCCAAGTGTGAAGGAAAGATAAGACAGAGAAGCTTGATCAGGCGTGCAACGAACGGAAGACGCAGGAAACCAGGTAGAGCAAGCATTAGACGAAGATGGCTAAATCGGGGCATCACATGTGTTGCGCGGCTCTGTGGTGTTCGAACACCGCGAATTCCAGTTCTGCAAAGTTTTTCAAGTTTCCTGATGACCACGGGTAAGCAAAAGTATTTCACTCTATTTTCCGAGCAGGTATTCATTTTGCAAGAGTAAACCAGTTCTGTGCAAGCCTGAATGGACTGACATAAGAGCAGTGTCGCTTGACTCATTCGTCATGACGGCAGCCCATCTGTTACCGGTGAAATACTTGTAATGAAGGGTTTGAGTGTGTCTTTTTGGGCGATACATTTTGTTCACTCTTTGTCGACATGCACAGCCAAGGTAAAAAGAGAAAGAGACAGCCGTGGTGGTTAATAATCTGCGCATTAGTTCGGATCTTCTGCAATCTATTTTCACTCATTATGTACAAATTTCCGTTGTGCATGAAACTTGCTTCTGTAGATTGCCACTTTCGCCCTGCCTGGAGGTCAGTCTTTTTCCAGTACCAAATGTGTGAATAAAAACAAACGTGTTCAACTTTTACTGGTGTTGAGTTTTGGCTGGCCGAGAAATAGGCTAGTTTTAGTTGATACACTTCACAACACACGAAGAAAATTAACGATTGATGGTGGTAGGAAGTTATTTTCTTTATGCTAATCCCCACTGCATCTGTGGACTAGTTGAAGTGTAGCCCTAAACGTAACCGCCAGTTAGGACTTTCAAAGCGACTACTTTCACGAAATGACGAAATTTAATATATTAACCGCGAATATTGGTAATTTACAACTGTTCGCTATGTAAATATTCTTCATTATAATTGCTTGGCACTGGTGCGTACGAGTAATGTCCTGGTGGTTTACAAAATGAATAGCAGCTTGCAAGGTAAACCTGGTAGGAAGAAAGCGCTTCCTAACGACACTCATCAACGGGTTCTGCTCCACGATTTGGCCCATGTCACCGCACGGCCAGCGGATCTGGAAAATAGCACGAACACGGTCCGCTTGCATGCGAATTGGGAAAGGAGAGCTTCAGCGGCAACCGTCCTCCTCCCGGCTGCGCACCCTCTCCCCCCTACCTTCTGACCTCATCAGTGACGTCATGGAGGCATTGTTTTGTTTGTGAATTATTCCCAGTAGGATATCCGGCAGCCGCCAGTGGGGAAGCGGCGATGCCGCCGCGTATCGCCTAAAGTCCCTATAAAAGAAAAGTACCGCCATCCTTTGACAAACGCCGCTTCTCTCTCTCCTCTTTCTCCGATTCGACGATGATAGCGCGCGCTTTTCACTTCTTTATATTTTCTTTTTTTCCGCCTCAGAGCCATGTTGAAAGTCCTCTGCGCAGCCGCAGTAGCCGGCGGCGGCGGCGGCGCGCGCCCGGCCTGAAAGCTTCAACGTGGACTTTCTAGGTGCGCCACCGTCGATTTGGCTTTCGCAAGCAAAAAGTAAAGAAAAAAGCAAGCGCTTTAGGAGAGGAGGTGGCGAAGGAAAGAGTAGATGGCGGTACTTTTCTTATATAGGGACTTTAGTATCGGCATGGGACCGAGCGTCCCATGGGCGGTATAGGGAGTTTCCGGCCCTGGTTTTGAGCGTCTGTGCTACTCTCCCGTCGCTCTGAAGCCACAAACCCAGGACTCGTATCGTGGGTACCTCTTGAACCGTTTGGCCCTCAACCACAATGTTTACGGACCCTATGGATTTGTAGCCTTTCGCGTGTATCCGGATGACCTCGGATTTTTCGGGCGCGCCCTTCAGCCCACCCGTTCGGGAAACTTCTCCACCGCTATACCGCGGTTTGGAGCCTATATTCTTTATCCCCTAGGGAACTTCTGCTCGCCCACAGCGATATATCGTCCGCCTAGAGCGTGTAACCTAGATGGAGCATCCGATACAGATCGCGCACGAGGCGACACATCACCATGTTGAAGAGCAGAGGAGATTTTATCGCTCCTTGAGGGGTTATAAGTTGTGCTGTTCATTTCACACACACAGTAACATATAAACAAAAATTGTGCGCGTACCTTGCGTTTACATGCATGTGTGTGTGTAAATAAAACAACACACCTTCTCCTATCAAGACATGTAATACCAGCTAGACCCCATCTAAGGTGTTCTGTGCAGTGTTCAGCTGATCTTATTTAAATTTTTATCACTTGGTGCAGTTACAAAATTTCATACCTGCATGTAAACCAATTTATGGACTACGAATAATTCCCTGCATGTGAGAATGCATATGTTAGACCACTGACAGTACCTGAGGCAGCAGCTTTTTATGTAGCCTTTGACATCACTTATTACTGTGGTAATGATGATTATGCCATGACAACTCAGTTTTGTGTTCAGTATACCAACATGTAATACTGAACGCAGCTACACTACTTCGTACACTAGTGGGATGAATTCCACTGCTAATCGTTCTGTCACGTGTTGTTCTACACTCATACGTGGTGACTGCATTTGGTGTCGAGTTCTATAGTCGGGTACAATTTAAGAAGGCTGGAGAGGCCCTGCCCAGATGACCGAAGCGTGGCAGCCGATTGACTCTGCAACTAAAGAAATAGTCCCGCTCAAAAAATTACGCTTCTAAAACGCCTATTTCTCGGTATAATTATAATACTTTTGTATCATGATGACTGGTTACTGGTTTGGTAAAGCTCTCATGATGAAAATGCTACCGCAACGGACGCCAGCATTCTGACGCCGACGCCCTCTCGCGCTGTCCCTTGCCTGACAATGCCTGCTCCTCACTATCCGAGATTACTGTTTCTTCGCTCGACCTTAACACCATCACTTCTGAGCAGCGCAAGGACCCTTGGATTGCCTCCCTTATAGACATGTTTTCTGGTTTGTCGGCACAACCAAGCACTCGCACGTTGCGTCGCCAAGCACATCATGTTGCCATTCGCGACAACCTGCTTCACCAACGCAATTATAACCCCAATGGGCGCCAGTGGTTGTTAGTGGTACCCCGGAGTCTGCGTTCCACTGTTCTTCTCACGGTAGTTCATCATTGGCTCGTCATTTTTCTTTGTAGTCATCATTGAGCTATATTAAGTTCAGGTGTGTTAGTTTTGTGGTGTTTTTCATTATTTTATTTTATTAATTTGTTTATCGTTGTTAGTCTAAAAATGTCATGTTTTTTTTGTTTACTCCAGACCCTGACTTTTTCACTGTGTTCACTTGAGTACGGAACGACCAACCGGCTTGTATACCCCGTCGATCAACTTCGCGCCGATGACGAACGCGAGACAGCCGTGAAATGTATCATCTCCTAAAAATAAACAGGGTGTAAAGGTATGTGTGACTTGTATAAGTTCTGCAATAGTTTTCGTCTGTGTGTTTCAATGTGTGTACATGTCAGTAGAATATGCATAACTGTTAGTGGTTCCGGGCACTTCTTGCATGTTGGTGGGTCTTCTTTTCTAAGTAAAATATTGTGTGTAAGGTATGTGTGTGTGCCGGATCCTTAGTCGGCATAAAACTATTTCAATAAATAGTTCCTGGTGATTGCATTATTTCGACTCGCCAAGCATATATTATCGACCGACACGACCTTCAGACACCACCTTATTGGAGTTCTTAGTCGCTCGGTGTGGCCCATCATTTGTGCTGTGCGGAGACTTCAATGCTCACCATCCTCGCTGGTGTCCTCGTCCACAAGACCAGCGTGGGATAGAGATTAAGGAACTTATTGTTAGACATGATCTACAAACACTGAATGACGGCTCACCTACATTTGTGGGCAGCATCTTGTCGCCGCTTCTCTTCAACAGCGTACTAGCTGGATTTTCAAGCCGATTACCTCCGGAACCTGACTTTCCAATGTGCATAGCAATCTATGCTGATGACATTGCACTGTGGATCAGCGATCCTTCGCATCACGGTCCACGGCTTCATGCCCCAAGTTGCCTAATTCAATTTACATTTAATATGCCGTGTGTATGTTTGAAATACGCACTATTTTTTTTGCGCTTCGATGCTTGGTATATAAGGTTTGCGACCCCCTGTGTGTGGAAGTTTTTCTTTTTCGCTGTTGTATTTTGGTTTACACGTCACGCCTCCTTTAGCATAGCCAGCCACTCGCGCACGGCGGTTAGTTTCCCTTGCGTTGCGCGTGCTCTTCGCGTTCGTTGCAATTATTTGACGATATCTACGCGCAATTTTGCTTTTTTTTGCCCACAAAACTGTGTGCTGACAGGATTAAGCTGGTGTAAAAATAACTGCGATGTGAAAATAAGGTTTAGTTAGTGCTGTAGAGAAACATGTAACTTGTCTGTGTCAATCTTGCGTAGTACACACAAGAAACCAAACGATGCACAAAATACATTTACTTATGTCTAGTACAATCAATTATGAAAGAGATATCTACATGAAAAATTATATGTACTGTGTGGCGCCTGAAGGTTTTGTTGAAAGACGAGATAAAAAAATTCGCAAGGTAGGCTCGACACACAATTCGGGATAGTGCGAGATTTTTTTTTTCATTTATTCATTACATGGGGGGGGGGGGGAGGGTTCAAGTGAGTACATCAACCTTATTACACACAATATAAATCGAAAACAAGAATGCAAATAACAAAACGCAACCGCGGGTAATATTAATCAAGATATCCAGCCAGAATACATCAGCTACCATCGAATACGTCGCATCAGCCAAACACATCGATGGCGAGTACAGAACGTTTTATAAATAACCATTAGAACACTGATAACTACATTGAAAAAATAAACAACACTGCATACATATCGCGTACAAAAACCGTAAATGAAACTAAGGCAGTCAAATACAGATTAGCAATGTTTTTCACTTCGAAAATATAGTCCGTGATGATGTAGGGCTGTTGACTTTAACAGACGGCGCCCATCCTGTCGATTTCCTTCGTACTGGTCCTCTTCAAAGTGTTTCTAAGTACAAGTAAAACAACAAAAGTGATTATTGATATGAAAAGTTGCCTTGTAAATACAGAGAACCCATTACAGTGCTTAAAAATAAATTTTCGCAGAAGTAATGCTGTATTACCTCGCTTCACACGTTTCGAAGAAATGCACAGGCTACAACAGACACCATGCCAGAAAGCGCCGAAACATTTTGGTCCCATGATGCCCCTTAACTCTACTACACCTGGGCATACCGTGCACAGGCATTTAAAGACCGTCACAGTACCCAGTACGATTTGGAATGAGCATGAATGACCATCGGCTTACGAGCACCACGCTACAAATATATTCGTCTAAAAATCAGCTATATAACGTAACAACCTGAGATCCGCAAGATATCTGCTGAGAATAGAGAAAATCACAATGCTTCGCTTGCCACGTACACAACAGCCGCTCTCCCCAGAAGAAGCAATGCGTTCTTTAGTCCCAAATAACCAGTAGCGAAAAAAGAAACCGAGGGGAACAAAAAAGAAACAAGAGACACACGATGTGTGCTTCCCGTGAAAAAGTAAAATAGGTGGTTTACATGACGATTTGTAGCTAATGTAAGGCTATTTCGCGGCGAAGCATTTTCGTCAGTTCTTAAAATAAGGGTACTACTCGCATAGACTGCGCCGATCAAAACGGCAAAAGCCTATGCGACGCGCGCTCGCAAACCATAGGCTACTCAGCATCGGTGCAGTGCTTAGTTCGTCAGCGAACGTAGGTACAGTCAACCACAAAAGTTTGCGGACCACGCGAGCGCGTGCCAGACTGCCTATCTGCGCCACCTAGCGGTACGCCACCTAGCGGCGACAGGGGCGCTCTCCCGGATATGAGCCCTCTTGGTACTCGCCTGCCTGTTAATTTTTTATTCCCGTGCTTGACATTGTTAGTTCGTTGTGTTGACGCAGAGCGCTGTCTGCGATAAGACCGCCACATATCTGGCTTGATAGCAGTATCGGAGCAATCACTGCAACCTTTGTGGACTGGTGTGCCAGTGGGTAGATAAGTTTCACGAAGCGCTGCGACGATTTTTTTACGCGACGTTTACTGGCGCACTTTGGTTGACAGAATCTTGGTCCAATGAGTGTTGCTGCTTCTGCGTCTTGAGAGAAAGGGTAGGGAGGTGTTTCACTGTCATCAAAAATAAAGAAAAAGCGGATGCATAGAAAATTTTCTTTCACACATAGGCGCAACTTCACATCAGTCGCTGAAAACGTAGTAGACTTGCTTCAGGCCACGTGGTGATTGCCTATTTGGAAAGATGCCGCTGCGTGTTCCACTTGACGAAAGAAGGCACATTGTGCGTTTATTTATAGAGGGAATACCTCAGCGCAAAATCTGCCGCCGAACCAACAGGAGCCGGACTGCCGTGAATAGGATTATTCAAGCTTTCCGCGACGATGACAGATTCACAGATATGGAGCGCAGTGGGCGTCCAAGGGCCACGACTGAGGAAGAGGACCGCCTGATTACGGCCGCCATCGTGGCTGATCCTTTTCAAAGTGCAGAGGATATCCGAGAAGCGCTCTCGCTCACGGTATCGTCTGTGACTGTAAGAAGAAGGCTAAGTGAGCTTGGCCTGCAGTCTTTCGTAGCAGCACAGAAGCCCTGCCTCTCAGACAGCCAGCTACAAGAACGACTCATGTTCGCTACAGCAATGAAAGATTGGACAACAGAGAAATGGGGCGATGTCATCTTTAGCGACGAGTCAACTTTTTCCACGCGCTGAGACCAACGGAAGCGGGTTTGGCGTCCACTAAACTGCAGGTGTGTTTACAGTGTATTGGCAGTTAATTCAAGAAGCTAATTCTGCATCACAACATGTTTCACGTAAAATGAGCTTTTGGACATTACGAGATTTTTCTGTAGTGGTATTATGTTGAAAACATTAACGATTGTTTCATAGTACTACTTACTATGAAGCTAATTAAAAGCTGCCAGTGGGTCTTTCAGTACTATCTAATGATGTTTGCACGTTTTCTATTGCGACTCTATAACAGCATTATAAAGTTCATACGCAAGAGGAATCACATTTTTAGACGCGCCGCTGGAACCCAATTGTATGCTATTTCTTGCAGATATCTGCCTAATTACACACAGAGTGTTCTATCCAGTGGACGGTGTTCCGTGAGCGTGTGGGGAGCAATCAGCAAAGATGGCCTTGGTCCCCTTGTGCGTCTGGAAGGGCCCTTCACTGCGTCACGGTACTGCGACGTCATCACTAGACACCTCGTTCCGTATGCGCTGGACGGTCCCTTCAGCGACAGCTGCTATTTTTTTCAACACGACCGCAGCCCGATCCATAAAGCACGTATCGTCCAGTCATTGCTAGAAGAACATGCTGTTTGCCAGCTTGAGTGGCCTCCATGTGGCGCCGACTTGAATCCCATAGAAAATGTCTGGGGCATGTTGAAGAAACGGCTGTCCACACGAGCCAACCGCGGCCGCACGGCCGATACGCTGTGGCAAGCGATCGCACATGAATGGGAAAGCCTGCGCGGTCGACCGGAGATTACTGAATCTTTGTACGAGTCGATGCCCACACGCATCAATAAGGTGCTAGAAAACGGCGGACATTTCACTTCCTACTAGATCATTGAGAGACCTATGTTTCATGACACTTCTGTAAATGTCTTGTGAATAAATTCATCCCCTTCAGACACGAATTATGATGCACTGTCTGCAAATGCGTCAAATGCGCATGACATCATTTCAAGATGCTCACTATTACATTCCAAGAAAGAAGACGAAGCAATGTGCTGTTTTGTGCGAGTTTCAGTAAAAAAAATTAATTAGCGTATAACTCATTATCTAATTATTCTAAAATCCGTCAGCTTCAATGCTTGC
The DNA here is from genome assembly GCF_013339745.2 of Dermacentor silvarum. Classification (NCBI taxonomy): domain Eukaryota; kingdom Metazoa; phylum Arthropoda; class Arachnida; order Ixodida; family Ixodidae; genus Dermacentor; species Dermacentor silvarum. The sequence goes on along the minus strand of NC_051154.1, from coordinate 374,021,706 downwards.
ATAAAAACAATCAACTATTAGGCCCGAAACGCATGCACACTTGCTTTTTCGGTTGTATTCGTGTCGATCGGAGAAAAAAAATACTCTTGACGTTGGTCTTGGAACGCGGCACGTCGAACGATTGTCTAACATGGTAGTGTCTCCAGCAAAGCGATCATCTGCAGCAATACGTAGGACAATGAAGTTAACTGACCGCTAGTTGTCCCATCAGGAAGCGGACACGAATGTGCACACTGAGTTTAAGGTCATTTGAAGAAACACGTGGCGTGGGACGCGCCTCCGAAGTTCGAGTCCCCAAACGAGGACGCCGTGTCGCAAAGGGTTATAAAAAGAGTCATCGCACCCGGTTATTTCTTATTTTTCTGAATGTAACCACTATAGCAGCGCGGTGGTTCGGGCTTTCGGCAGCAAAACCTGGGCGCAGGCGATCAAATCCCGGCCGCTACTGTCACTTAGCGATGGGGGAGGAACGGAAAAATTCTGCCTACTGACTAAGCATCTGTGTCCCATGGCTGCCTCACCGCTCACTCACGCACTCACGAAAAAAAAAAACAGCGTGGCTACGCGAAAATAGAACTGATAACAGCCGAAGAATACGCTGTCTGATTACTTGTACTGATATTCTGCTCTCAAAATATAAGCAAGTAGCCCTGGCTAACAAAGAGCGCGTCACGTTGAAAGAGATAGGTAGAAAATATTTGCGCACAGTGCGAAAATAGACAGGCCATAGATTTAAGGAGGGATGCGTCTTCAATGTAGCGCTGCTGTCGATCGCTGGTGACGTAGCGGAAGTGTCACGAAGAGGCTCTTGGCCACGCGCTCGCGTGGTCCGCAAACTTTTGTGGGTGACTGTACGTGAGCGAGGATCAGAGAATACTTTCTTATTTAAATGAAAAACATGGCGCGATAGTCTAAACTTTCTTGACACTTACCTCGCAAATGTAGGAGCTATCCGTTGCCTTCCAGTGATACCGCTTTACTTGGGCTTCCCATCTCTTCCTTCGCTCTGGGTCCCGGGGGAAGCGTAAACAACGAAGCCCTTTATGCGTCGATCCGGTGCACTTGGGAACACAACAGCCCGTCATGTGGACTCGATGCACTTGACAAGCTTGTCATTCATGCGGCTGAACACTGTCCAGCAAGTAGATGCGTCAGCGAAGCATCCGCGCGCACTGTGTCTCGAACTAAGCACCGGCACCAAGCACTCGCAACCGCTCGCTGTGACTCAAGATGGCGTCGCAGCGAGAAAGCGGCGGCGCGGGTGTGGTGAAAGGATGGCACCACCCTGAACGGCGGCGCTGGCATCGAGGCACCCTAGGCCGGGCTCGACTGGCGCTCGCGCGCGAGCGCGCGCCAGTCGAGCCCGGCCGTGGCCGTACATACTGTTTCTCGCGGAGCCCGCTAGCACATCAGTGGCTGTCAAGTGTGCACACGAATTCGCTTGCCATGCCAATCGCGCGAATCTATTGCAGCACGAATGATATTTCCTCACATCCGTGCGGATCAAGTGCTTTCTTTATGAGAGACATCCGCGTAGCTTAGTTTCTGAGCATCAGGAGCTGGCTGCCTGTTTTAAGTACAGCGACTGCGCAACTCGGAACCATCGAGTGCTAACTTGTATTCTTCCATCCGACATTCTCCATGCTCATTCTACTTTAAAGCAATATTCGACATGGGCTTGTCCAATGCATGTGTATCGCGATGTACACGCAGTAGACAGTGATTGTATGAGCATGATATGTGTGCGCACACGAGGACGAAGAACCAACTAGCCCAAGGTCAAACCTTACCTTAGATCCGTGCAGTTTCTGCTTTCAGAATGAGAAAAAGAGGAACTTTATTAACAGTGGCGTTCACAAACTACATTGCCTTGGTGAAACTTTTGCGGTCACGGTTCTATCTAGACAAGTTTCGCTTTCATTCGGTTCCTTTGTGCACGGACTGCACTGTAATTTTCTTGGCACCTCAGTCGTGCACAAAAGTGCATGCGGGTAACCAAAATTAAAGTGTATCAGCTCAGCCGTTAAATGAAGTATCTCTAAACGTTGGCAAATGTATTGCGCGGCGTTTTGCCCAATCTCCCAGTATTCTATTCGCAATGTACACGGAATATAGGGGGTGCGCGAGGTGATCCAAGATGGCCAGCACAGAGATTATCAGGATCACCGACTGCTCATCCGTGTCGTAGCACGCCGAGCTTATTGTCATCGGCTGCGGAACAACGTAGCGATGACGCTACCTTTTTGCAAAGAAGGTGTCTTTAGCAGACATGATGTATCACCTTCAAACTTATATAAAGATAGAAAAAGGAGCCCGTGCCTAATAGAAGACAAGGAATTTCTGAACGTCGCTTATCTCACTTGTCGCGGCGTCCGTCAAGGCATGCTGCGCTGAAGCTTTTACTATTGAAGGGCTGTTTGTACAGACGTTGCACCATCAAGGCAAGCCTCATAGGAATTCGAGTTTATTTTTGACCAAGGCAGTCGTGTCAATATGCATTAGCTTTTTGTTGTATTTGAATACACAATCTTGAATATGCCCCGCGTAAGTGTAAATGACTATCCTGCATATCGAGAATGGCGTACTTGCTTCTTGTACGGTACACGGGCGTTTTTGCATTACGCCCCCACCCATCAAAAATGCGGCCATCATGGATGGGATCAAAAAATTAGATTAGTTGTTTCTTTTGCTCTAACAAGGAATATTGCTGCATAGTTCTTCAAGCGAAATAGATGAGAACATTCAAAACCCGTCATAAAACTACCGCGCATAAAACTAAACACAGTTCCGCGAACCTACGCTGCGTCGCATATCCATGGCCTGTTACAACTATCGACCGCCTCTCAAAACTAACGCGCCATTCATTTCCCGCTGGTACTAGAAAACCAGACACAGCTGCCTAACGTGTGTCACATAATCAATTACTGTTGCGGTGCCGTTCTGACAGCCTTATCACGTCGTGGATCATAGGCGCGGACTCGTTAGCTTGTCTTATCGTGCTGCCTTGAACGGTCCCGTTCACGTATAAGCTACAGCCACAACGGTGTAAAAGCATAATGCTTACGCTTTCGTGATCGATGTCGACGATTAGCATTTTGTTTAAGGCTGATTCACACTAGGCCAACTCGACACCGATTTTGGTCTGCCGACTGTTGGCGACAGCATTTTCTTTCCTTTAAACCGTTGATCACAGCGTTTTCCATCCTGTACACTGCTGTCGCCAACCGTCGGCAGACCAAAGTCGGTGTCGTGTTGGCCTAGTGTGAATCAGCCTTTACCTATGCCGCTCCAGAAGAAATCTTTGGCCCTAACAAAGTGCAAGATACAAACCTTCAATAGCGCAGTCACATGCTTGCCGATCTGAGCTTCACCGTTGACTACTTTATAGACACGCATCCGTCGGAGAGGAATGAAGACTTATTTTATCTTTCGCCGCTCGATTCGTGCACTGAGGCACGTAACATATCCTGTTGCTTTTAAATGGTTTCATTTTCATGAAAGAAAAGCTGTCAACACATCAGAAACGCGGCCGCACAAGTGGAGCCATACGGAGACAATGTGCGGATACTCCTTGAAGCATTTTTCTCACTGGCCACTATGCGGCGCGACCGTCTGTGTGCATTGCGAATAGGTCACTATACCTTCGCTTCCAGCCGCCATGTTTTCGCGCTTATGGTTTTTGCAAGTCCGCGCACGCAGCTCCGCGGTGGATGCACGACGTCGCCTTGCGACCTGCGTCATTTTCTCGTGTTCGCACAATTGGTGTGAGACATGTCGCGTGTGAAATGTTTGGTAGAAGTGCCCCACGGTCGGCTTTCTTTAGGCTCTCAAAGGAGCTATCGCGGGGTGCCCCGTTCTCGGAAGCGTCCTTCCTCGGGTTGTTGTCGACATGCAGACTTCAGGTAACTCCAAAATGCTTTTCTCCCTCCCAATGAGCTCCGGATGGATGGATGGAGAACTTTATTTGGTCCTGCAAGGCTATGGGGTGACCCATAGAAGGGCTAATCCCACGTCGGGACCAGAAGACTGAGCTTCGAGTCCGCGTCGTGGGCTTGCTGGACTGCCCAAAGTTGTTCAACCAGATCCGGACTGCGAATGGCAGCCTCGAACCTGGCCAGGTCCTGAGTGTAATCGGCATTGGTAGTTCGGTCGCATGGCCAGAGCATATGTTTGAGGTCAAGTGTTTCATTACAGTTCGCGCACTGTGTACAGGGGAATCGTTCCGCCATGTAGTAGTGTAGGCGTTTGGGTGTGGGGTATGTATTGGTTTGAAGTAGTCTCAAAGTGAGTGCTTGTGGTCTCTTGAGTGTGGGATGTGGTGTAGCAAATTCCCTTCGGCTGAGGTAGAAGTGTTTAGTGATCTCGTTATATGTCAGTGGGGCGTCCCTGTTCTCTTGGAAATGGTCCGGATCCGTGAGGGCGGCGCTGCGGAGGGTTAGTTCTCGCGCGCTCTTGTGGGCCATCTCGTTGAGATTCAGGGGAGCCTTCTCTATGTTTCCCAGGTGTGCAGGGAACCAGCAGATTGAATGGAAGTGGATTTTGCTCTTTTGTATGATATGTAAGGCTTCCTGCGAGATTACACCTTTCTGAAAGGCTCTGACTGCACTACGAGAATCACTGTATATGTATGGCCTCCGGGTATCTGTTAACACCAAGGCGATTGCTGTCTGCTCGGCAATCTCTGGGCTGTTTGTGATAACCGTGGCTGAGTTGACGGTCTTGCCCGTGTTGTCCACGAGAGCTACCGTGAAAGCTTTTCTGTCTGTGTCTTGCTGCATCGACAAAACAAGCGCTCTGCTTTTCTTTATGAATTTTGCGGAGAAGACTAGCGCCCCGGTATAGTCGCCTTTCTGTGTTGTGTTCCGGATTCATATTGCGAGGTAGCGGTTTGACTTCGAAGCGTTTACGCGTGTCCAACGGGATGTCTGTGTTTAGTGAGTTGATTTTAGGTTCGTCGAAGCCTAACTCCTGGAGCAGGGCACGACCCGACCTGGTACCCGCCAGTCTAGCCAACTGAGCTCTTTCCTGTGCCTCTGCGATCTCCTCAAGTGTGTTATGTGTGCTCGTGCAACTCGGGACACCCAGTGCCTGCTTGGTGATCTTTCTAAGTTGGATATGTAGCTTTTCTTTTTCACAGGGTTTCCATTTGTGCAGCACCGCCACATATGTGAAGTGGCATAAGGCGAATGCATATACGAGCCTGAGTAAATTGTCCTCTTTGAGACCTTGTGGTCTATTGGCGACTCTTTTGATTAGCCTCATGGCGTTGTCTGTCTTAGTGATAAGCTTCTTCATCGCCTTGGAATTAGCGCCATTGGCCTCAATTGTCATACCTAGAATTTCGATTGACTCTACTATGGGAATCACTCCTCCGCTTTTAGTGTGAAGTTTGATGTCCCGGTCTTTGGCGTAGACCCAGCCCTTTGGTTTGGGTCCAGGTCTAATTGGTGTATAAAGGAGAAGCTCTGACTTCGTTGGGGAGCATTTAAGTCCCGTGGGCTCTAGGTAATCCTCGATCGTATTAAGAGTACTTTGTAATGTCGATTCAATGTGGCCGTCGCTGCCACCGTTACACCATATAGTGACATCGTCAGCATATATTCTGTACTTGATGCCTTCGATGGCGCTGAGCTTCCTGCCTAAGCCTACTAGGGCTAGGTTGAAGAGGGTAGGAGAGATAACGGACCCCTGTGGTGTCCCCTTGTTGCCTAGCGTTAGAAGCTGCGACGTTAGTCCGCTAACCTTAAGCGTTGCTGTCCTGTCGGCTAGAAATGAGCTGACATATGCGTGTAATCTGGGGTCCAGGTTGAGGGTGGAGATGGTATTGAGAATTTAATCGTGTGACTGGTTGTCGAATGCCCGCTTGAGGTCGAGTCCTAGGATAGCTTTCAGGTCTCTGGAATTGCTGTCGATGATTTGATGCCTGATGAGCTTCATAGCATCCTGCGTGGATAGCCCTGCCCGAAAGCCAATCATATCGTGTGGATAGATCCACTGTTTTCTAGGTGTTTGGTAAGGCGGTTGAGAATGGCATGCTCCGCGACCTTACCGACGCACGATGTGAGTGAGATCGGTCTTAGATTATCTATGCTGGGGGTTTTGCCGGGCTTGGGTATTAGGACGATAAGGGATGTTTTCCACTCGGGGGGGGGATGTTGCCCCTCTTCCAAATTGAGTTCATTTCTTTGGTGAGATATTCGATTGATTGTGTGTCTAGATTCTTAAGTGTTTTATTGCTAATGCCATCGGGGCCAGGGGCTGATTTACTATTGAGGTTGTGAAGGGCAGTACGAATTTCCTCCACCTCAAACTCTCGATCCAGTTCCAGATTATCCGTGCCCATATAGGTCGGGTATGAGCCGTTGCTGTTAGCGCCAGCCAGCGATAGATATTTGTTGGTCAGCTTGTGAATGAGGTGTGTGGGGGTGGAGTTCTGCAGCGCCACATGGATTGCCTTATCTATGACGCGATGCTGGCTAGATTTGGTGCTAGTGCTGTCTCGAAGGTGTTTAAGCAGGTTCCAGGCGCCATTGTTCCCCATCTGACCATCGATAGAATTGCAGACATCGTCCCACTGCTGCCTGGAAAGCTTAGACCAATATTCCTCTATTTGCTTGTTGAGCTCCGAAATATTTTTTTTTCTTAACCTGCGGTTAAGACGCTGTCCCTTCCACCTACATGTGAGGGACTGTTTGGCCTCTAGCATGTGGGCTAGGTGGCTGTCTACGCTGTCTATTGGCAGGTCTGTCTCTAAGTCCGAGGTGGCAGCTTTGATATCATCCTTGATCTGTCTCACCCATTGTTCTAGTGTGGGTGTTGGTTGGTCCTTGAGCCAATGTTCTCTGATTTCTCTGAATTTTGCCCAATCTACGAAAGTGTGAACTTTAGGGATTCGTGTGGCTATTGGGAACGTTAATTCGTTTATGCAGTGGTCACTGCCTAGATCTTCGAGGAGATTACGCCAGCGGAATTCAGTGGCATTCCTGACAAAGAACAGGTCGGGTGTCGTATCTCTGCGTGTAGAGGTACCTGTTCTGGTAGGGAAGGCCGGGTCTGTGGCGAGTGTGAGATCTAGTTCAGTTGCGTTTTGCCACAGATGCTTGCCCTTAGTTGTGTCATACTTGTAGCCCCAGATGCCGCAGGGAGCATTAAAGTCTCCGGCGACTATTAGCGGGTTATCACCTGCTTTGCTACATGGTTTTTCAGGATTAGTTTGAATCTCTGTGCGTGGTCTATGGGGCTGCTGTAAATATTAAGAACGAATAGGCTTTTAGCCTTGCATTTCCTAGGAATTATTTCGGTCATGTTATGTTCCAGATTACTAGAGGGTACGTTGAGGTCGTGTTGAATGTGGGTTAGTTTGCTACTGATTAGCGTAGCTATCCCGTTTCGCCCACAGGTTTTTGCTATGGTGCTATATCCTGTAAGTGTAGGGTTAGCCCTATTGATTTCCTGTACGAGAATTACATGTGGTGCATCAGCTGTGGCGCGAATATATTGCTGTAAGAATGCTTTTTTATGAGCATATCCCCTACAATTCCATTGCCAGATTCTAAAAGGTTCAGAGTGATTGGCCATGTTGTTGAATCTTTGTGTCGTCAGGTGCCAAAGGTTGAACCTGACGTAGAGGGGCTTGGGCGGTCTCTTTGGTACCACCGAGATTTCTGTTGGTTGGGTGTTCGTTTCCATGGAGCGCACCCTTTGGTATAGGTCAGTGACTGTGCCGCGGACTTGTTCCATTTGCTCTATTAATTTATTCTGCCCAGCCATGAGTGCGGAAGAGTTTTGAACTAATTTGTCTAAGGTATCTGTATTATCTGCTCTCGCTCATGGCTGCCTTGGTGCGCTGTGTAGCCGAGCTCGCTTTCCTTTTAGCCAGGTTTGACGCTTGTTCGACTACCGGTATGTCCATTGTTTCAATTTCTGAGTTGTTTTCTTCGGCTGGTGCGGCAAGGGAAGCGCGAAGTTGCTTAATTTCATCCATGAGGCTAACGACCAATTTCCTGAGTTCTAGGTTGTCGTGCTCTAGTCTTTTGATTGTGTCGGAATTGTTGTCATGCTCTGGCGGTGCGACCGAACCTACCTCTGTCGCTCGTTGTGATTGAAGTCGCTGGGCCCAGGTGGCTCCGGCTCCCCCATCCTGGCTCGCCGCCACGTGGCCATGTGGTCCGTTGGTCCGCCCCCGGACGTCGAACCGGGTCTTGGTCTCGTGCTTGTCCTTGTTGGGTCCTCGGGAGCGGCTCCGGGGTCCCCTGATTGGCTGCGTGATGATCCTCTAAGGTCCTTGGATTTGTGTCTTGATCCCGACCTTCCGCGGGCTACGCTCACTGCTTGGTTGAGATTGGGTGAGCTCAGGGAAATGTTGCTCGTTTAGCCAGAATGTGCTCTCTTGGATCCCTTGATTCGAGGTCAGCATTGCTCTCTTCTCGATTGTATGTTTTCTAACGACGTAGGGAAGTTGGAATCGTTGCCTGCATTCCTTGCCAGCCGTGATATGTTCCTCTCCGCATAGGGAGCATTGTGGGGTGCAGTTATGTTCTTCCGTGGGATTTGGTGTTCCGCAGCCCCTGCAGATGGGCTCATCTGGTGATGGGCAGACATCCGCTCGATGTCCCAGTCGTCCACAGGCATAGCAGTTGTCTATCTGCTTGCGGTATAGCGCGCAGCGTATGAGGGCGTTGCCGTATCTTATGTAGTTTGGAACTTTATAGCCGTCGAAAGCAATGACGACCGTATTGGTCTCTTTAATTCGTTTGGCTGCCAGGTCCAGAGGATTATGCGCATTAATGATTTTGCGGTTGAGTGCGTCTTCGTTCTCGCTGAGCGGGATGTCTCTAATAACGCCTTTACAGGTCTCGCGCGGTGCCGCCCTGTATGCGGCAACCTCATGGGATGGTCATTGATGGTAATATCTCTGATGGTGGCATACTTGGTTGCATTCTCTTCGAGTGGCGTGCTGACCACAACTATGTTCTGTTGCAAGTTAGGGCTTATTATATCATTCTCTCGCCCGGACGTCTCAATGCAAGCAGCCGTTGTTATTGCGTCAGCCACTCTTGTGATGCCCAATCTGGCAATATTAAGTCCACGGATCCTGATGATGATCTTAATATTGTCTTCAGGTAATGGAGGCATTTTACTCTGTCTCACAATGCTTTTTCTAACAGTAGAAGCTTTGCCATTGCTTGCCTGGGGTGGTGGTGTCCCTGTAGGGGTAATATCCTTGGTTAAACACGCTCCCTTGCCGGTCCTACTGGGCCTGGGTGCAATGATTTTCCAGCCGGCGATCTCGTTGCAATCTTCAGGGTCGATGTCTTCTCCTTCGACGGTGGATCTCATGTCGCCGGAGGGGGGCGCCCGGCGCGTCGCCGGAACGCTAGATGAGGTCCGTTTCCTGGTTAGGCCTACCGCCGTGGCCGGACTCGTTGATAGGAATCACAAAAGGGCCGTAAATTAAACGGAAAGTCACTCGCACACATAAGAATGGTGTCCACGCGTAGCAAGCAACCTCACGGATCAGGTCATCACAAAAGGAGGCACCAATTCACAAGATTTACGTGCGAAGAATGACGAAAAAGTGGGAGGCGATGTGAATGCGTCCTACCCTTCCGGCGGACTATCTCCATTTTCAATGAGCTCCGGAGCAAAGCGTGCAATGTTTCATGTGACAGATGGAGTGCCCGTTATCATGGTGTGGATTCCAGCGACAAACGAGAACTGCGGCGCTAAGCACACTGCCGCGGCTAAATCAGCGTGGAGATCGTATTAGGTTGCTACTAATTTATTGCTGTCAGTCTAACCTGCGGCTTGTGAAAAGCTAGCCCATTGACGTTTACAGCGGCAGGCGAGTGAATCGAAGCGGTAATAGTTTCCGAAAGCAAACAGTTTTGTTGGCCTCTATGTCGTGTGGTCGTGTTCAGGGCGTTATGAAGGCCAGTAAACTGGCTTGATGGTGGTTAGTTCCAACTTCAAGTGGCGTAACCTTGGGGCTGTATATATTGATATCCTAACGCCCCTATGGGGCTCCTGCTTTGCCCAGGGGGCGCTGCGAAATTGGTGCGAAAGAGCGTCCTCTGTCCTTAACTGGGTAATACCAAGCTCGGTCGTCTGCTTCGGAAAGCACGTTTACAATAAATGTGGTAAGATCACGGCTTTTCTCGGATAATAGCACCTGATGATATGCGGGCTGCAAGTACAACTTACTGAACACAGTAGCATCAGCCAGTCGATGCAAAAGTTCCTTAGTCGTGGTAAGAGGAAAGGCGTTGACGACGATCGCCTTGTTGGGTTCTCGAAGGTCGATGCAGAGTCGAATGGCGTTGTCCTTTTTGACGAGCGCAGAGATCCACTCGGACGCTGATACTCGTTCAATGATATCAGCTGATTCGAGACGATGCAGTTCGGCGGAGACTTGCTCACGAAGAACCAGCGTTAGCGGGCGTAGTTTCGCTGAAACTAGGTGAACAGAAGGTAGAAGACGAATGTCATGGATGAAGCCCTTTACAAGTCACCTGAGAACAGATGAGCGAATTCCGCTGGAGCGTTTTGCGGTAGAGACGCAAACTTGACTTCCGGAGCAACCGGCGTTCCGGTCACTTGTTGACACGAAAGGGAAGATCCATGAATGTCGATGCCTTGGGCTTGTATTGCGTCGAGGCCCAGCAGAGAGGTGCCTTCGTCGGTGACGTGAAATGTCACAATTGCAGAATTGTTGCAGTACTTCACAACCACGGAAAATTGTCCTGAGTGCAAAATTTCTTCTTGGGAATAGTTCTTGAGTCGGAGACTTGAAGGAGATAATGGGAAGATCTTCAAAATTCTTCGTACGTAGCGCTGTTCATCAGCGAGACATTAGCTCCGGTATCCACAAGAACCTTGATTGAAGTATTCTCAATGAGAACTTCGGCGAAAATTGTTGCCGGACGGACATTTGGTGCTTATTGTATTGTCAGCACTGAAGAAACTGTATCTGCCGAATCTGTTTCAGCAGAAGAAGAAACGCGCTGAGCTCTTGCTGGAGACGCGCGATGCGTTCGGTTCCGTGAACGGCAAACTTTTGCATAATGTCCCACATTTTTGCACGCGTGGCAGGTAACGTACGTAGCCGGACAGCCTGGATCGGACACTATGTGCTACGTTGATCCACACCGGTAGCAATGTACAGTGGCATCTTGACTGGGCTTGAAAAATTCTTGCCGAGCGCATGTTGGTCGGCGTCCCCAGATCGCGACTTTCCGCCATGTCGTCGGGCGCCATCTTCGACTCATTTGGTTGAAGAAGAAGCTTGGCGCGGACCGCCATCTTGAGCACCCGGGCGAGGAAGGCGATGGTTGGCGACGCCATCTTGCGTCTCAGAAGAAACGCGGTGTACTGTTGACCCGGTGAAAACTTGGAAGTTCCTTGTGAACTTGTTCAACGCTTCGGCCCAATTTCTTCCGCTTTCTTAAGCGTCAACGATGGTCCCTCGTGGACAAGTCTAACGTATTCTTGTTGACGTGACTCCTTACAGAATTTGGTCGCGGAGCGACTCGTCGTGCCAAGCGCCGAACGCGCAGGCTGGAGCCAAGCGATGAAGCGAAGTCACGAAATCTTGAAAAGACTCTCCTGGCTGCTGTCGTCGGTCTCTGAAGATAATGCGATGGATGAGGCTGTTTGTGCTGTCTTCGTAGTGCTTGTCCAACAAGCGAATAATATCTTGGAACTGTAGCGTAGCGGGGTCCACTTGCGACGTCAAGTCGTAACAGAGACGCTGACCCTCGAAACCCAAATTCGACAGCAATACAGCTTTCTTCCTCTCCTCCGGTAGCGTCTCGCCTCCGGCCGCCTGTGGAAAGGTGTGGAACGAACGTTTCCACGTGAGCCAAGGTAGGGAGGCAAGGCGATGACTGACCGGCCGAAAGAGACCAATCAATCATCGTCAGAGAAGCATACGATCGCCCGCCAACGCCCCACCGGCAAGCGGAAACCATATACGGCACCGCCAGTAGTAAGAATCAATTCTAAACCGCACCCTGCATGCCGCGCTTATCGGTTTCGGGTAGTAGAAAACCCGATGCTCTGCTTGCGAACGCAATGTGCCGCGGTAAATGTTCTCGTCTGAGCTGCGCTGCGGCGGGAATTGCGGATAATTTTCTCAATGGGAGGCTTTGTAGCATGCTGTCCGTCGCCAAGGAAGCAAAGCGCGCTGTGCCAGATGCGTGCACAGCGCACGAGCAGTCGCAGACGAAGTTTGGCTGCGCTGCCGCTTTCGAGTATGTATCGCCCAAATCACGCCATGTCAAGCTGCAATGGAAGACGGTTGCAATATGTGCCTATTCGCTTAAGCGCTCGTATGCAATCAAGTAGTTAACTAATCAAACTAATATAAGAATTATAATAAGATACTGGTGTTTGCACCGTGACTGAGCTGGACCGGTTCTGGTACGTGTTGACAATAGGACTGGCGGCCACGCATATGCATATACAGCAAAAGCACATTTCCAGACAACGCCATCGCTAAATACTTCGGTGCAGTGTCTGTAAATTTATTGCTAAGGCGCATTAATGTTGGTTTCAGAGAAAGAACGATGGCAGCAGCAATAGTAGCATGTGTTGTCATTCATTTGTTACAGCAACGTATGCGACAATAATGACTGTTTAAACACGAGTGGTCCCTTAACTTCACGCTGTAACTGACTGTCGGTACGACGTCAGTCGATCGATATTGTTTCGCTTGTTCACCCAGCAATGTGTTTCGAAACAGTTTCAACCGCTCCATGAACTTTCGCTAAATTACGTCGGCCGCTTCACCTTCAGAAATTCCTTCAAGTCTTGTAAATTGACATGCCTGCTAGTTTTCTAATAATAATAATGATATTAATAATAATAAAACATCATCCGCAGTTTTACAGACTCTACGGCATTCTTGCATGGTTAGAAGAAGGTGGCGCACTGTCACAAGATGGTACACAGGCTATTCTCAGGGAAAGCAGGTGCGTTTTCAGGTAGCTGAACACAAAAATAAAATTAGAATTGAAGCCCGAACACAGGAACAAAGCAAACGAGACCGGCTGTACAGCCCGGTCACAGCGTAACTTAATGCGCAGAGCTGCGACTTGTACACCACCCAGCCAATTTCGTCGCTCGCCATCAAATCACCGCACAGTGTGTTAAAAACTGCAGCGTGTCACGCCCATGACCCTCATGACAATTCACCACGCCACAATGACGGCGGCGACAACGCTAGGGGACCGCGCGCTACTCGGCATAGTCTGGTGTAGTAGCCTGCCCGCCCGTCTTCGACACGGTTTGTCGGACGAAGAGTGCCCACTTTTTATGACCTGTGTTGCAGGCAGTAGCGCACAGCGTCCTACGCACGTGTCAAGAACTTTTCTAGTGCTACAACTACGCACAAAACTTAAAACAAAGCACAAAACTAGCGATACCTGTGTTGCTCTATACGGGTCATTTCTGCACTACACAGTCAACTTCGTTGACCGCCACCAGGTCGTGCCACAGTGCGTTCAAAACTCCAGCAGGTCAGCGCCATTCTTACACTTCGTTCACCCCTTCCTTCCCAGACGGTCACCACATATCAAGAAGGGATATCGAATTTGTTTAATATAAATATTTTTGAACAACACGGGATAGTAGGCACAGAATTTCCCGCTTTAAAAATCGCGTTGTGGAAGCAGGCCCTCAAAAGCAATACGCCATTTCTATCGCACTTCAGTTTACATACCAGTATAACGAAAAGCGATCATCCAGCCAGGAAGCGGTTCTTGACGAATAACTATTTGACAGTCATTAATTTCAAGCATTCATGAGTGCCTGCCTCGCGAAGCGACACGTTGAAAACCGTGCTACCGGGGTTGTCACTTCTAAAATTATGGGAAAGTATTGTGCGTTCATAAATGAGGCAGCATATACTATTGAACAACAAGAGGAGGCAGTGCATGAATGCAAAGCTCCAGAGAAGGTAGCCTACATGAACTAAAAAATTTTTTTTCCTTAGGTTTTGTGTATATATATATATATATATATATATATATATATATCGTGACGTTACGGTTCAGTTCTGTTCGTGAGAAAATATCACTTTGACCTGAAACGCGTCTTTAAAATTGGTCAGAGGAGGTCACTTGCTAAAACGGCATGTATGTTATTACACTGCTATTATACTATTATAATGTTATACTATATTATCGCTTTTATCTTTGCAAAAGTACTACTCACGCACCTCACACTGTTATCGTTATTTAGAGGAATAAAGGCTTTAGTCGATGATGCCGCCCCACGCATGACGCAATCGGAGCTAAATGTAACCTCTCGCTCGACGTTCAGAGAGGCAAAGCTCGGCTGTACGCTTGTCGATACGAATGGGAATGGTCGCATTTGAGGGAGCTCACTAATACATTAGTAGGTATGTACAGGTGCCCGCAAAATAACTCGGAACGCCAGACCGGTGGCTGCTCGTCGGCGGAGCACACCCGCGGAAAAATACAGCCATGGCCTGCGCGTGCGCGGCATCCCTAGCAAGCAAGCCTCGCTCCCTAGTGCATCTAGATAAGCGTGTCTTGCGTCAAAAAACTTGCAGTCTGTCGCTCTTAGCGCTGCGACAACACATCTGGGAGGAGGGGGGGGGGGGGAAATCGGGGTCTGTAGGCTACAGCGTGCTCGCGCGCTATGCAACGTAACCTCTAAACGCACGCGTAATCCTTATGGCGTATTCTCGTCAGAAGCTGCAATCACGTTAAGAGATAGTCCTGCTTTCTGGGTAGCTTGCGGGGTTGACATCCATCAGCGTTTATAGACAGACAGACAAAGAACTTTAATGAAGGTCCTGAGAAGCTCCGTTGCCCCCTCTCAGGGAGGCGACGAAGCCGTGGGCCGCACCCACGTCGGGACGGGGGTACCAAGCTCCAGCGCCGCATCGTGGGCTCTCTGGACAGCCCAAAATTGGCGTGACTGGTCGGAGCTCCGAAGAGCAGAGCTCCACTCCTCTGCAGTGCATCGATGCGGGCCCCTCTGTAACGAGGGGCATCCCCAGAGCATGTGTTCCAAAGTACTACATTGTCCGCAGCTAGGGCAGTCTGGACTAAAGCAGTCTGGATTGATGTAGTGAAATAAATTCAGGTTGGGATATGATCCTGTCTGAAGCATGCGTAGTGTGACAGCTTGAGGTCTGGTTACTGTCCCGTGTGGGGGAGGGTATAGTCGTCTACCAAGTTAGTAGTGTTTGGTAACCTCGTTGAAGGTGGAGAGAGTGTCACTGACTCACTGAACTCGACGAGCCTAGAATCAACGGAGCCTCGACTTGCAGTGGCGTCAGCGCGGAGGGTTAGTTCGCGCGCTTGGACGTGTGCAATGTCATTGAGGTTGCGGAGGGAGTCGAGTTGGGGTTCCAGATGGGCCGGGAACCACGTGATTGTATGTGGCTGGATGACTTTGCCTTTGAGAATTCGATGAGCTTCCTCGGCGATGGCACCAGAGGCAAATGCCCGAACCACCGCCCTCGATTCAGTAAATGTTTCAGCTCTCTCATCGTCGAGAAGTGCAAGAGCGATCGCAGCCTGCTCTGCCCTAGCCGGGGTGCTGTCTCTCATGGAGGCCGCACAAGTGACGTGTCCGTCATGATTGACTACCGTTGCGACGAAGTCCGATGTGTGCTTGTACTGGGCCGCGTCAACGAAAGTGACCGTGTGAGGCGAGGCTTTTATCCTCCGGAGCAATGCCACAGCCCTAGTTTTGCGCCTGCTCGAATTGTGTTGTGGATGCACATTTTGGGAAAAGGAGCAACCGTAATGTTGTCCCGTAGGTAATCTGACATTTCACATGTGCGTTCCATCGCTACAGTGGAGCCGATTCCTAAGACCGCGAGAATCTCCCTCCCCGCAGGGGTGCTAGAGAGTCGTGATACTTGAGCCGTCTCCTGAGCTTCGATGATTTCATCGAGTGTATTATGTACACCTAGTTGAAGAAGGCGGTCCATGCTGGCGTTTATTGGTACTGCTATCACTTTTTGATGCTTTTGCGGATGAGCGTGTCCAGCTTGTGCCTTTCAGAAGCGTACCACTTGTGCATTGCAGCCACGTATATTATGTGACTTATTAAGAATGCGTGGAATAGCCGTAGGAGATTGTCCTCCTTTAAACCACTCCTCTTGTTGGAGATTCTATTGATTAATCCAATCATGCACTCCGTCTTGGTCGTTATTTTTCTGAGCGTCGTGATGTAACCTCCGGTAGACTCGATGAACATTCCTAGCACCTTTAGGGTGTCGACCCTAGGAATGCTCGCCCCGCTTTTGGTGTGTAGTTCTATGTCAACTTCGTCCAGGGGCTTCCAACCCCGGGGTTTAGGGCCTTTGCGGACCGGTCTGTAGAGTAGTAGTTCAGACTTCGTTGTCGAGCATCGTAGGCCTGTGCCATCAAGGAAGGTTTCAGTACGGTCGACTGCTTCTTGTAGGCTCGATTCCACTTGCCCTTCGCTGCCGCCGGTGCACCAGATAGTGATGTCATCGGCGTATATCGTGTGGTTAACTCTTTCGATTCCCGACAGGGATGCTGACAGTTGCCTGAGGGCTAGGTTGAACAACAAGGGCGATAGCACTGCTCCCTGAGGCGTGCCTTTGGGTCCGCATGAATACCCTTCTGATTTGTGGTCTCCAAGCTTTAACGTGGCTTTGCGGTTCTCCAGGAATGATCTTGCGTAACCGTGAAAGGCTTGTCCTAAGTTAAGATCCGAGATGGATTCCAGAATATGTCGGTGTGATATGCTGTCGAAGGCCTTCTCTAGGTCATGCCCGAGAATTCCCCGCACGTCTCTCGTATCTGGGTCTATCATATTAATTTCATAGCATCTTGTGTCGAGAGGCCTGGTCGGAAGCCCACCATGTTGTAGGGAAGGAGACCGCTCCGTTCGACATGCTTAGAAATCCGATTGTGAATTACGTGTTCCGCTACCTTTCCTACGCAGGATGTAAGGAAAATCGGTCTGAGGTTGGATAGGTTTGGAGCTTTGCCAGGCTTCGGAATGAGGATTACCAGAGCCTCTTTCCAAACTCGTGGGACTTCACCTGTTTGCCAGGCCTTGTTGATTTCTTCTGTAAGCCACGCTGTGGAGTCGTCGTCAAGGTTTCTAAGAGCCTTAATTATTGGTGATTTTATCAGGCCCTGGCGCAAACCTGGCAGTGAGGCAGTGTAGGGCCTCCCTGACCTCGTAGACTTTGAAGGGGGCGTCCAACTCGGGGCACGAACCGCCCCTATACGTTGGGTAGTCGTCTGGGCTGGCCAAGCCCAGGGGGAGATACCGACAAGCGATGTTATCCAGGGCTTTCGACACGTCTTCTTGGCGAGTGGAACATCAGCGTTTATAACCGAGTGGTGACCAGTGAGTTCACCATGCTCTACTTATAATTATACCTAATGTCTTGCATATCTGAGTTAATTATTTCACCTAAAGAAACGATGAATTCATAGCTTATCTGTTATGTGGGCGAGCGCCACGGCTTGCCTATATAATAGCACTAGAGCGCACTTTTCAACCTGATTATCGTGTTGCGCGATGTATTTTAGTCCTAGTTCATTATATTCCGAGACGCATATTTACTACTTGGGAATAAGATCAGAACTTCGACAGCAACATGACGGCTCCTTTAACAAGGATGACTGCGTGCAGTAATAACAGTGTCCAAAATGACATCAGACGGCATATTCCAACACGCCAATTTCATGCACAGGAATAAATTTTATGCATACGGCACTATAATAAAGGTGTCTTCAATGCTTCGCAGTAAGAATGAACATCGCATAGTGCGCTACTTATTTACGAAATCTGGCCGCTTCGCTGCACTTTTAGTTGGGAGTATACTCTAACATTTGATCGCATGTCTGCGTTGGTTGGCGCAAACAGTCAATTTTTTGCTCAGTGTGGTGATACGTTGGTGATCAAGGGGTGTTCAGCTCTGTGAGTTAAATGCGTAGGGGAAAAAACATGCAGTGAGGTCCCATATCGATTGACAAGACGACTTTGACAGCGAAAGCTTTAATGCGTTGACGTCATTTCATTTTCAATTGGTTGCTTATTTTAGTTAAGCAATTAAATAATTAATAATTGGTCGTAATTCGATAAAAAAATTCTTACTTGCTGTTACGGAGTCTTGAATTGATCCTAATTAGTATGTACTACTCTTCGGAAGTCTTAATTAGTCTTAATTTGGCGTGACCAGTCTTATCATAGAGTCTCGAATTCATGTTAAGTAGTTTATATTACTGTTCGCAACCCTTCATTACTTTTAATTATTCGTAATTACCCTTAGTTACTTAGTAGTTCACTTTACCATGCATTAATAAAGGTTTCGTATGATGTCCATGTATTGGTTGGGTTAATTACCCTAATTACTTTTAATTAGTCCTTTTGATCCTTGAATTACTCTTAAATACGTTTAGCTACTTGGTTATTAATGCACTTTTACATACTTTATTGAACGGTAGAGCTGTAGTACGCCGCTTTCTGATTTTTGCTGCCGCAAGTGTTGTCCACGACGGTCACATTCCGCGACTAATGAGTCAGTTAAACCTTTCGCTTTTAAAGGCGGCGATGCACATTAGCGCGCACGCACGAGCGCTTATGCTCCATCGCGTGCACACGTGCTCACCCAGCGAGTTAGAGACCGCATCTGCACAGCCCTCCTGTGACAACGCTAGGAGGCACCCAGCGCTATTCTTTTGGAGCAAGGCAACACTTATTTAGATGCACTGGGGAGCGAGGCGAGCTTGCTAGGGGACCGCGCATGCGCAGACCCTGGCACTACTTTTTCACCAGCGCGCTCCGCCGACGAGCGGCCACCGGTCCGGCGTTCCGAGTTATTTTGTGGACACCTGTACATTCCACCACAATCAAATCTGCGCTCATCAGGTGTTATAGGGCCTTCAAATATTTCAAATTACTGCAGAAATTTCACTCTTGCTCGGCTATGGCTCTCCCACGATCGACACGTAGGGTCTAGACATGGCGTGAACAAAGTAGGGCAGCAACACAGAGCTCGGATGCCATTTCGCGCCCACCACCTGAGACAACGGTGGCCCACTACATATAGGGAGCATGCACGATTCCAAAATTAAGCCGTAAGACTGCCACAAGCTGCAGCGTAATTTAGGCATGTAAGACTTCTAGGGCGTGATCAAGTGTAACTTGTGCGTTTGGTTACGTTATTTATAACTAGTGCTCCTACGCCCTCTGCAGCAAGCACAAGACGTTTCACATAACCACAGAGCCTCTGATTCAGCCTATACCCGATATTTTTTTCTGGGTTTCCGTTTCCGGTTGAGTTCCGGTTAGATAACCTGCTTTAGAGGTCTTACCAGAATTGACACAAGGTCCACCTGTCCTGTTCCTCCTAGATCTCACCTCGATACATCTTGTAGTCTGCCTGTGGCTATCGGTCAAAATCCACTGCGCACTTAGACAATGCGAGGCAGATCCGCAGGCTGGAGCTCACGGTTCAGCGTATAATGAAGGTTAACAGCTTAGACATTGAATAGATCGTGATTTGGCATATATATGGAATCACACAATCAACTTTGGTCCTATTCACGGTACACGAGTAGCGCATTTTGCAAAACTATGTTTTCCGTCATCTACCTAACTGAAATTCACAAATGACAAAGGGCACAACTACCAGAGTTTCATTATTCTAAAGAAAAAGTCGGTAATACCTTAACGGAACGTTTTTAAACACGCGAAACCGCAAACCAAAATTTAGTAACATCAAGAAACAATAACGTTTTTTTTAATAAAAACTTATTCCCTTGCCGCCATTTCAAAGTGACTTTGTGTGCGCGTGTCGCCTTGATGAGGAAGAAGAGCGGTTTGCGTTTTGTCGAATGGATGGTTCCCTGGCGCGCTACTCTCCCATTTCGGAGCCTTGCCGGTGCTGCTACGGGTCTCCGCGGTTCGGTATACGGTGGGCAGCATACCAGGCGAGTTATCGACGCAGCGAGTGCCAGGTACGAAGCTTACTTGCCATATCCAGCTGATTCAAAGCTACTCTTGCACTTACAGCTGAATGCAGATATACAGTCTTCATTTAATCAAATCTAAACACAAGCCTATTTCCTTCCAACTATAGCTTTATTCAGAAAAGAGCTTTTAAAGGTGTGGGCTATTTTCGAATATAAAAAATATACCGCGATATGATTATTGATCCATTCGCGGTGATTACCTATTAAGCACCTTGCGTAAGTTGAAAGACATTCTTCTTTCCTTCGCGCTTCTAAAAATTTTGCCCCCTTTAGCGTTTTATTTTGCCGCACATCAAATACGGAATATCGCATAAAGCTACTCACACACACACACACACCCACACACGCACGCAGGCGCACATTAACACACACACGCGCACACACACAACACACACGCGCACACACACAACACACACGAGCACGCACACAACACACGCACGCACACAACACACGCACGCACACAACACACGCACGCACACAACACACGCACGCACACAACACACGCACGCACACAACACACGCACGCACACACACACACAACACACACGCAAGCACACACATATACATACATACATACATACATACATACATACATAATTGGACCCCTCGGTTTCCTTTCTTATCACGTAGCTACTATCTCGAATCAGGCAGCTTTGATGCCAATTTAGGTAGCATGTGTGGTTTGATTGACCAGTTGCCTTCACGTACTTCACGTACTTCAAGTTCACGTACTAGTTGACGCCTGTGGTATATATGTGTCCTACATCCACTGTCATGGCCGTGAGTGGTGGCACTGGCTAACACTACCAGGGTTATTTCTAGTATAAACATACATAAATACCCCAGAAAGGGAATGGGGAAATGGCGCCGCAGTAGCACAATTGGTAAGAGCATCGCACGCGAAATGCGAAGGTGCACATGTGGGTTCGTATCTCACCTGTGGTCGGCTGTTTTTTTTTCATCCACTTTAATTTTCATCAATTCTTTACCTCATTAAGGAACTGCAGCTAATTTCCCCTATGCTGTCCTTCGTGTCATTCTTGGTTGGTTTCTTATAATTTGACTAACAGCGGAGATCACCAGTTGACTTCTAAATTGAAAATGCAGAATTATGATAAAGGTCTAAAACTGAGATGAACCCTGTATTTCTAATAAAGGAAAAGAAAAAAAAGTGCAGGGAAAGACATTTCATTTTTCTTCCAATTGAATTGTCATTATCTTTTTTGAAGAATGTGAAATTCAAGTATTGTATATTTGTCTCCATTCACAGCAAACAACAGTCCATTCTCCGCGTACTTTCCTTGACTTCATTGACCGCTATCTTCATCATCATCATCAGCAGCAGCAGCAGCAGCCTATATTTATGTCCACTGCAGGACGAAGGCCTCTACCTGCGATCTCCAATTACCCCTGTCTTGCACTAGCGTATTCAAACTTGCGCCTACGAATTTCCTAACTTCATCATCCCACCTGGTTTTCTGCCGTCCTCGACTGCTATCTTCATAATGTATGCTGATTTGATAAATATTTAAAAGTCCCGTCCACGTAAAACTATACTGTTCAATAAGATAACGATGAGACTTTTCCGTTTTGTAAAGTATTGTTATAAATAAACGGCGCTGTATATGCGTTGAATAATAAATCGCGCCTGTTATCTCTCAGAAACGACCCATGTCGCAAATTTGCAGTATCAATTTTGTCCGCAAAAGAAATAAGCGAGCTAGGGCCTTGCGCGTAATGTACCTAACGCAATTTGTAACAATGCAGGAATAGCCGGCTCCGTCGCTGTGTTCCCGGGACACCTACTGCTGCACGACCACTTGGGTGTCGTCTATACATGCCAAATCCCGTCCAGCATCATCGTACATCGTGCCAGGAACGAAGCGTCAAGCAGGATGCGCAGACCCCCCGAGGAGGAGTCGCGTGCAAGTGGCAGACAAGCAACGGTTGCCCCTCGGGTGTGGTCTGGTGATGAACTCCCAGCCAGAGGCCACAGTGAAATTCCGCGATGCACTCGGTGCTCTTCGTTTCCAAGCAGCAGGTACAGGACGAGGCGTCCACGGCTGCCGCGTCGCTGCGCTGGCACCGATGGGTTCCCCCAAGCAGTGACAGTCGTGGTGACCCATCAGCGTCGTTGACAAGAACAGGCGCGTCCGACGCAATATGCGAGGTCTCCTTGACGAACTCAGGCCGCAGAAATTCTTTAAG
Organism: Dermacentor silvarum; assembly: GCF_013339745.2. Lineage (NCBI taxonomy): Eukaryota > Metazoa > Arthropoda > Arachnida > Ixodida > Ixodidae > Dermacentor > Dermacentor silvarum. Next base: position 373,999,495 of record NC_051154.1, on the reverse strand, counting down.
GTTCGCAAGTACGGCAGCCTGCAGTTGGGCTCGAGCTGACGCGCATCTTCGCCACGTCATCTTGCTGGACTTTGACAAGGCCTTGGACGAACCCAGATACAGCTGCATGTACGCGCCCCTCTTCGGGGACTGTGGGTGTAAACCTGCGCCGCAGTCTCCTACTCTTCCGGGCGCACACAGCGCTACGGAGGCTTTTTATGTGTGTGAATGTCAAAAAACGTTTTTGTTATAACAATGTCCCTTCGAAATAAAAATTGTACATTAATGTTGACCCAATGGTAATATTTTCTGCTCGCCGCCGTCGCATGCAAACCAATATTTACATTGTGGTTAAGTCTATTCATGCTAACGAAAGAGTAAGCATAAGTATTTGTAGTAGGATGGCATTATACCTCGCTTGGCTTGTTGACATTTCCTTCGAAGAAACATTTCTCTTTTTATAAACAAAGACAATAGCCGTTCAGTATGACACTTATCCATTCCAAATGCGGATGTATGGATGGATGAATGCGGAGAGCTAAATATATAATACTGCTTTAGTAGAAAAGCCGTGGGCGCATTCTGAGTGCAAATTACTAAACCGTCATATAGGATATCATGCGACCGCGCACATAAAATACACGTGCTCATTAAGAAAATGGCGGCTGTTAATTCATTGCATTCGTGATTATATATTTTCACGTGTTTCAGGACGTCGCCTGGCACATTGATACCCGGGATGCGGCAACATTGAGCTAAACAGTTATTTATTTATTTTGCAATACTGTCAATCTCTCTCTGGGATTATTACAGGGGTGGGAGCGAATACATAATAGATACAAAAGATACAAAAATAGATACAAAAGATACAAATAGCACAAAGTGTACAAAAATAGATAAAAATGCACAAAAATAGATACACACAATAGAAAAGAAAATCATCGAGGCAAAACAATTAGAACATTTCTTTTTCACAAACGGGCAAGCGGACTACAAAAACAACGACAGCATAAAAAGAAAGACAGTCAGCAACACGCTATATGCCTGTGGAAAACGGCTTTCTCCACGAGTTCAGTGAACAATTCTAGCGTGGGCTGAACCACAATAAGTTCATCCAGGTGATTACAGTCTCTAACTGCTTGTGAGAAAAAGGAGAACTGAAGTGCGTTATTAGTGCAGTAAAATTCCTCTAAGGCGAATGTATGTTTGTGGTGCGTTTGTCTCGAAGAGCTGTATCGAATGGATGACAAGGGATTCAGTTTGAAACTATCGTGTAACAGTAAGTACAAGAATTTTAACCTGTGAACTTTTGCTCGGCTAGACAAAGTTGCGAGACCAGCGAGTTGCAGCAGTTCGGTTGTCTTTTTTGTAGTGAACAACAATTGCGGAAGAGCAGCTTTCATTTTTGACGCGCCCTACAGTGCTGACTGGTTGAGTGTGTCTTTATTCTGTGCCCGCTGACGCCGGTTAGCTCTGAATTAGGTGGCTGACTACCAGCCCGTTGCTCTTGAGTATTAGCTGTTTTATACATACTGTGGAGGAGCCTGCTCACTGCAGCCTTAACTTTGACACAGCCTCTTTTCTCTCGCTGCGGTCGGATACTGATGCAGTTGTCTGTTCGCCATGGCTACTGCTACACCAAAATTCTGTTTCATTTAAAGCAGCCGCTTTCCTTAGCTACTTCACCCACTTTGGATGGTGGTTGTTTCTTGCTCTACAGGCAGAGAGGGTAAGACGATGTATGGAGGAGGGGTGTAGGAAACTAGGGGAGAAAGCCCCGCGTGGAGGCGGAGAGAAGTATCATGAAGTCACCGAAGACACGTTCACAGGGCGTGGACATGACGTGCGCCGGATGACCTTTTGTATTGCGTTTTGAGATATGTGTGTGAGTGCCAAGTTGATTTTTTTAATTTTATTGGCGGCGGCAACGCAGAACGCGAGAGCGACTCCGACTCACCTCCCTCCCCCTTTACGGCTACTGCTACTCGTGTTTTATTATACCTTTAGTTGCTCACTATCGCTACGTATTCTTGAATTGACTAGATAACTTTTAATGTCATTGTCACGTTTATACATCTACAAGTCACCTAACCAACCGGGTCTTTTTAGAAGTGGTTACAAGATACCCAGATCCCAGATACACCAATACATCTGAAGTCGGCTAAGAACACCTTATCTACGAAATGATCAGTAAACGACAACTGCCACTGACCGTTGTCAGTTTTATAAATGTGTTGGGATCGTGCTTAGGTGACGTTTATATACTTATCTTAACAGGCGGCGGCCTGAAAATCATGTTTTGACACGCAATATACTCTATGCAGGGTGATGTAATTTATGTTTTATGGAATTTCGAAAAATAGCCTATTGCACATAACATAATTCCAGTCCTTAAGGTTGATTATTCAAAGAGGCGGACATTAATTCCGCGATAAATCCAAACACATATTCAACTAAATAACAAAAATTCACTACTTATCTTCTGAATTGATTACTTTATTGCAGATATTCGAATTTACAAATTTTAGCCGGTGGGTTTTTCAAGGGTATTCACTTGGAATGAATTTCTAGAATGACGCCAGTTTGGAAATATGCACCATCAACTCGCCGTAAAAATGCGCTGTTGTTCCACTTACCTTTTTAACAAAACTATAGTCACAGGGAGGTTAGTAGCAAATTGGTTTGTCTTTATACCCGAAACAACAGGATACCATGAATTTTTTGAAGCCTTTAATCTACTTCTGATCGTCATTAATTTCATTGAACTTGTTCCTACACTTTCTTAACGTGGTCGTTATCTCTCTTTAATAATGTCTCTATTATTATTTAGTTTCAGTTAGTTTGACTGATCACTCGCACACTATTTCAGTTGTCCCAGTTTTTCCTTTCGTTTTTATTTGATTCGTTTCACCTCTTCGAATAAACATTTATTCTATAATCCCTACTACCGCGCTTCTTGGCCTCTTTTCCTTAGTGGGTACGCGCCATGAATGTGGAACACCATCATCATCAGCAATAATCATCATCATCATCGATGACGTTTTCCTCCGCGTGCCTCGTGTTCCAATGTGCATTTAAGGAAGAGACCATCTGGCCAGCGACCCTTCGTCACGTCACCACTCTGCCTGCCGGAAGCTGCCCCGAGTCTCTCCACAAGTACACGTAGCGCTCGAACGACAGCTGCTCTTCGCCTTGGTGCCGTCCCAGAGGACGAGGTTCGACAACCCGGCCCGCTTCGGTGGGCTGTTCATCGGCTGGCCACGCATCAGCAGCGGCCTACTAATTCGGCGTAAGCGAATAGACGAGCTTCGAAGGGCGACGTGTTCCTGGGCCTCCTGTCTCCGGTCACCTCGCAGCACTGTCGACATTTACTGGGCGTCTACCGGGGAATCTCGTCCCGCTGCCATGTGCCGGCCGCGTCGGCGCCTGCAAAGTGCGCAACAAGCGGCGGGGTGTCCTCACGGCGGCTCACCTCCGCCACTCCGACATCTTCCTGAGCTGTCGCCAACCTCGCACGTTTGCCGAGAGTCACACTTCTGACAACCACGGCGCAGTGGAACATCATTCGTACCGGCGTCGCTGCGAGTATCCATCTCGATTCTCTGTAGGAAACGCCGTGGAAACGGCCGAAGCCCAGCAGCCGCAGCGTCTCCGCTAGTTCTGTAGCTATGCAGTTCTTGCCTCCGAAGATCACCCAGGCCACGACAAGTAGGCGCCGTTTGCGCCGCCTGATGCTGGGCCCAGTTTGGCAAAACTTGCACGCTGCCACCGGAAGTGGCTCGCGTCTGCCTCAGGACCACATGGAAAGTTCCCGACGCCAGAGCCCGGCTTCTGCGTTTTAGGGTTGTCCAGGTGGGAACATCAAACAAGACGCACCGCCGCCCTCGCGCCCGTTTTTGGCGGCCAGTCGCGCAGCCCTGAAAACGGGTTCAAGGCGGGGAGGACGTTGCGGATTCTGGCTGAAGCTTCGCCCTATTGGCAGCCTCCATGCTGCCCATCGTGTCCGCCTCCTGCATTCAGGTGCAGGCGAGCGCCTTTCTGGATAACCAGCGGGACTGATGATGATTCTACTTTCTGGTAAGCCGCCTGGTGCTGGAAAAGAAGCCACCGGCTGGAGCGCTTTCCTGGGAGACGTCAGCATCCAACAGGAGACGACCACAGGTGGCAAATCCAGCCTGCTGGACTCGCCATCAAGGACAACTCGCGGCGTATCAGAGAGTTCTGGTTACCACCCACTTGCTACAAGGGACGAGATGGCCCCCTTGGTGTCCCTCGTGAGGGAGAAGCGGGCTCAAGTTTCCTTCGAAAAGGCGGCTGCTCATGCGCAACACGAGGCGGAAGAGCACGACCGCAGCATCTAGGTCGAGAGTATGGCAGGCATCCAAGCTTGAAAGAATATATAACGACTGCTTATCCCTTCTTGCTTCCGCCTGCTCCACTGCTGCGCCTGTTGCGCGACGAGAGTCTAGCTCTGCAGCATTTTTCTCCCAAGGAATACATGGCACTGGGCACTCGTGCAGTCAATGACGCCGTCGCTGCACACGTCGCTATCGTCGATGAGAAAGCAGCGACTCACAATTCAGCTGCGGTCTTGTCCGATTGCGGAAGCCGTTTAGTCGAGCCGAACCGGAGCTGGCACGGAGAAGCCAGGTGTCCAGGACGAAGAGAACGTCGTCAAGCCTATTTGCAGCGTCCGAGCAGCGCACCCTCGAGCCCTGGAGAGACGGTGGTCTCACCAACGGCAAAGGCAGCAGCGAAGAAGCCGACGACATCGACACCGTGTGAGATGCATTTGGCTACACGGCGAAGTTGGAGCCAAAGAACATTGATCTCGGTGTGTATAGAAGAGCTGTCATCAACCGGCTTGTCCAGTTCCATTAAAAACGTAGGAAAACATCTGTAATGACAGGGGCGTAACTGCGTGACGCAATGCCTTCGTCGCCGTCAAAAGGGGAAATTAAAATGCGGACTAATACGGATGCAGTGTTAAGATGTAGTACTGTTGCCGTTGCTGTGAATGTCAATTCGATACAGTTATATAACACATTTGACAGAAAACGCTATTTGAGATAGCATGCTGCCTTGACTTCAAACGTTGCAGTGCTCAGTGGAAAATATTTTGATTGGTCAAATAAAGGGGTTAAATAAAGCATCCGTGCTGCACCTGTGCGACAAGCAGGCGCAAGCTCATGACTGGCGTTGTCACTTCGCGTGTGGTTGTGTCAATCGAGTTGAGGTCCATTACACGATAATGAAGTCTATCGGCGTACGGCTGTCGGATTTGCTTAGTAACAAGGCTGCCCGAGATATGGTATGTGAAAATATATGGTAAATGTTCCCACAGTGCGCGCCGGCCATGGCTCGTGCGACCCTAACGTTCTCCTCTGACAACGAGCTATCGCGTCAGGGGCAGTACACCATTAAACTTCCTGTAGAAGTCGGTACTTCCATAAAAACGAAGTAGTCGGATGCCGCAAAAGGATGAATAGTTGGGCGAGTTGGTACGGTAAGCATACTCTTGGTATAAGCGCGAAGAAGACATGGACGGTGGCGGAAGAAGACAGGACGAGCTCTAACTCACAACTAAATCTTTATTGGGAATAACAAACATATATAAGTATAAAAAAACCGTAGCAAAGAAAACATCACATGGTCGAAAGGATAACAGTTACCAGAAAAAAGAATCAGAAAATGGTGAAGCCGCTAAAATTTAAACAAGAAAAAAAAAACACTACGTCCCACTGATGCACGTGGTGAGCCAATCTTGAAATTCACCTTCTGACAATGATAATGATGCCTGGCTAACACAAGTTTCTCCTAGTCTTTTTATGTGAAATGCCCCAATTATTTCGCGTTTAGTTTGGCATTTGTGTCTAGAAAGGACTTTTGTGTCCTCAACAATGACCTACAACCGCACGTAAAACAATGCGAGGCTAGATGAGAAGCATTGGGATTGTTAAGAGAATGCTGATGTTCATTTAGTCTAATGTTGAGGCATCTGCCGCTCTGTCCAATATAGCTTTACCGCACTTGAGTGGAACGTGATAGACTGTGCCTTCTGACACAACAAATAGGCGATTCAGCGGAATGGCTGTTCCAATCTAGAGACAAAAAAACAATCGCAGCTCTTACAATGCTCTCAGCTGCAGCGTTGTTGCTTCCCAGATACTTCAATGAACTTGCGATCAAATACAGCGAACGGGCCCATTGTTGATGCTGTATAGTTAGTGCGTCCAAGGGAAGACAAATGCGGAGTTGATCGAAATAGGCTGATGTCGGTGATGATGAATATGATGATGATGACGACCTTAGAAACCCAGTGTATCGGCCAAGAATCGGGAAGTGTGGCAAAAGAGAACTTCAGGGGTAATATATCTGATAGAAGCGGCTAAAGTAAAGGCTATAGGCTGCAGTGGTTTATTAAAAACTACAATTCAATTAGGTATACCACACGTATACACTTATTTCTATATTTATATATTATTTGCTCTATTTTGTTTCTTCAGCCTAAACTATTTTATCTCAAATTGTTTCATAACTTCCTTCTCATTTCTACGTTATTTTTTTCTCCCGCAGACGTTTTGGTACGCTAAGTTTCATTTTGGTTACATTCTTATGAAGTTTTCCGCACACGCGCGGGCGCGCACACACACACACACACACACACTAGCTAGCGACATTTCGTTATTGAAATATTTTTGCGGTTTCAGCACTGTGATAAAACAATGATACGTTGTTTAAGTCATAGCATAATTTGAGTCTGCACCATCGGCGAATGAAGTACTTGATTAGAGATTTTTTAGTAATCAATGAACGAAGAAAAATTCGCAGTTTCGCCCGAAAGGCGAAGCATCGATTGCGATAGAAAATTAGAAGAGAGCTATATGAAGCAAGGATAGGTAGTTTAATGGGCCGTATAAAGTTTTAAACATTCGCTTAATAACTAAGTAGACAAGCATGGTGTCACGCGCGCACAGGTAAACATGAACACATGTCGCTCAATGGAAACTCGCTGTGAAAACGCCGAGTGAGAAAGCGCGCCAGCAGCAGCAGCAGCAGCAGCAGCAGTCAAATTGACCTCGGGCTGTCTCTCGTCTCGCTTCAACGCGAACTAAAAGTCAAAAGCACAGCGCATACGAAGCTACCAGCACTCAGCGCACGCACTTTTTCCCCATCGCAGATCGCTTTGAAGATGAGGCCCACGCGGGCGCATACTCGCTCACATCGCAGATGGCTTTCAAGATACGGCGGCCGCTCTATGAGCAGCAGCCGACGAAGCAGAACGACCCTCCCCCTTCCCTCTCCCTCTCCGACGCCTCGCCCCCGTGCCTCGCGCGCGATAGAAGACCGCGCGCTTTTGGCCTTCCTTCCTCCCTCGCGTGCACTACATTGAGCCACGATTGCCAGCTCACCCTGGTATGCTTTCGCTCGCACACACAGCGTATGGCGCGCGGCGGCAATTTTATCGCCGTTGGACTTTATACTAAACCTCACGGCGACGGCAGAAATGTGCTTGGAGTGTCTATATAATTGTTATCGCTATAATAACGTGGGAAATATGAAGTGCATTGATCGAGGGATTTTAACAAACCAAGATTCTTGAATTTAGGTGGCTATAACCTACTTTTGTCCAGAAAAGGCATTGGGACATGTGTCTCAATCTAGTGTGACGGAATTCTGGATGTTATTTGGCGACGCTCACGTGAGGGTGGCACTTTGATGCTCTAATAGCCCGCTTCAAATCGATAAATCTGTATATTTCTTTCTTTTACAAGCGGCCGGTTTTTATTTTAGATAAAATCTTTTATTTTCTAAAGTTTTCGTTGAAAATCAGCGAAAATTTCTCTCATTGGAAGAAGAGCTAGATTACATAAGATTTTATTTGCTGACCGTGCTGATGAATCTGCATGCTTAGAGCTTGAGGAAGGAGATTTGCAATGCTTATGAAGGAGATGTTGACAACGCTGGTGCATAAATTGACGCAACACACCCAGAAAAGTCAGAACATTCAAAACCACAAACAAAAAAAAAACGAAAGAAAGAAGGTGTGCTAGCCTAAAACCGAGCAATTTCTCATCCCAAAACGACATGCGTAGTGAAAGTGTCATCGAATGGAAGATGTACACACTGAGCAATTCATAGCTGATTATGGCGTATAACATGGTGAATGAAGCGCAGTCCCCAGTGCAAATAACGAGAGGATCTTATAAAACTAAAACTATTTTCTGCTTTTAGGAAGTCGGACAGCTTCACAAATTATTTCAAAGTAATGCACTTAATTGGTATGCTGTACAAAACGGGGACGTCTTCATAACGTCGGCAGAATAAATCAAGACATTTCTTGGTATCAGCCTCATGATGAGCTCTCACGTCCTGCAGACTCAAAGAAGGTAATCTACGAAATGTAACAAAGGTCAAAATAAAAAAACCGCTTAACCTTGCCCTAGGCCGTGCAACGCTTGAAACAGCGAAGCTGGGCGATCGTAGCCCAGTATTTTCCGGAAGTGCGCGCGAACTTTTCATCCTATTATTCATGATGATGATAATTTCTTTTCGCGCGTCTCGGACTTAAGGCCGTTACTGCGCGTTGCATAGCGCAGCTTGCAACACCGACACCGCGTTGCAACGCCGACAACGCATTCCAGCAGACCCGCTCCGTGAATGCGTCTCTCTCGCTCTCATAGCGCGCAAAACTGAGCCGTGCTCCCTCAAGGGCTGCAGAAGATAGCGCCAACCTTTCCTTTTCCAAATGAACCACTTAGTAGTTACCTCGCAGAGCACGAGCGTGCGAACGCGCCAGCTGTGGACGAAGACGACGACGCTCGAACGGAATCACATACATGGTTCGCATAAATGCATGCTGTGCAAGCGTGGCTGTATGGCCTAGAGCTGTGGCCTCTATGAAAATATCTTACGCATGTACGTTTTATATTCGTAGTAAATACCATGAAAAAAAAGTGGCTGTATAGTTACGAGGCTCGCCTTGGCGGGGGCTCGCGGGTTTGAATCCCGCATCGGCAAGAAAGTTTATTTTCTTTTATTTCTTCATAGTTTCTAGATACGAACCACAAACCACAAATTACGGCTGCCTTAAAACTTCGCTGTTAAAATGCTGCTTACGAGTGTTCATTGAATTTCTGGACGTTGTAGTAAACAACGCCTACAATATGTGCATCCAACACCAAGCTGCCAAGCCTGTGCCCTCTGTGACGTCGCTGCAGTTCTGCAAAGCAGTCGCACGTGTCCGTCGAATTTTTTTGAGGCGAGAGTGGAGCACAAGTGTTTGGCAGATATACAGGCACAAAAGAACGTGCGCAAGGCAAGAAGCTCCCACACACCCAATTATAAACGCTCCCGCTCACATGAATTGTACCAACTCAAAGCTTGAAAACCGCACATTTACATGCTGCAACGTTTGCAATCTTCACTTTTGCTTCCATGCCGCAATAAAGTGTTTCATGGAGTTTAACGTTGGAAGCAGCTAAGAAGACCGCGTAAATGTTCCACTCCCTTAAGGTACATTGCGACACATATTTATTTATTTATTTATTTATTTATTTATTTATTTATTTATTTATTTATTTATTCAAAATACCCCCAAAGGCCCTCATTATGAGGGTATTACATGGAAGGGTATTACATATGACCCGGAGAGTAACATATAAGCTAAAAGAAATACATTATCAAAAGTGTTCCATTATTCTTTGGAAGGCCCAAATAGAAGACCTCATTGGCTTATGTACAGCCGACGTCTGAAGTTTGCGGAGCACGGGAAATGAGAATAAGGTAAATTTGCTCACGAGCTCACCACAGAGTCTGAAATGTATCTTAGGAATGTGATGATTGCACGGAGAAGTATCAACTCCCCTTTTCGGTTGGAGGACGTGTGCCCAGGCGGCGAAGCAATTTAGATTTTACTCGGATCCCACGTTTCGAAAACTTTGCGGTGGGGGGGGGGGGGGGGGCACCTCAGGGGCGCAGATATAGTGTCAGCAGGCGTAACGCGGAACGGTCTGACGTCTAGCGGTCTAGAGTTCAGCACAGTCATCGTGACCGGCAGCATTCGGCGCGCTTTGAGGCCGTTACTGCGCGTTGCATAGCGCAGCTTGCAACACCGACACCGCGTTGCAACGCCGACAACGCATTCCAGCAGACCCGCTCCGTGAATGCGTCTCTCTCGCTCTCATAGCGCGCAAAACTGAGCCGTGCTCCCTCAAGGGCTGCAGAAGATAGCGCCAACCTTTCCTTTTCCAAATGAACCACTTAGTAGTTACCTCGCAGAGCACGAGCGTGCTTTTCGAAATACTTCATCTATATCAGGGGCGCAGATATAGTGTCAGCAGGCGTAACGCGGAACGGTCTGACGTCTAGCGGTCTAGAGTTCAGCACAGTCATCGTGACCGGCAGCATTCGGCGCGCTTTGGCACGGCTGGCGAGGGAATAGAACACCTCCTGATATCTCACGCCAGAGTCCTAGAGTCGCTAGACCACAGTGCGCCACGCGCTGGATTGGCTGCACGGCAGCATGCTGGCCTACAGTTCGGGTGCACTGAAGCGAGCGCGCTGAGTTTGCGCCTTTCCCCAACAAAATAGCGCTCGCTCGCCTCGCACTTGCACGCCTGCGCTGCGGCAATAGCTGAACGCTGCGCTGATGCGGGCCACGTTCAACGCACCGAGCTGTAATGGGGACACATTTGCGGTGATTCTGATTCTGGCGTCACCGGTGTGACGTATTCGACTTCACCGGCCGCCGCCTGGCACGCTGGAAACGCAGGACTACATCCGCACCTTCATGCATGTAGGTACTCTCACCTGCTCATCAAACGCGAGCAGTGTCGGCGCGCTTGCGTTTCCTTTATTTAACTTGGACAACTCTCTGTTGAGGCGGCGGCATGTTGCTGTTAAAAATTACTGCAGGCAGGAACTCCCTTGTCCGATAGTCCGTAAACATTCTTTGCAGTCGTTCACCTTGCACACATACGGACGTATCCGAACGCGTCTGGTTGTATGATGGCGACGTTTGCTCGGTTTCTTTGCTCGGAATTAATCTGAACTAGGGTTAAATAATGTAATACGAACAATTCTTCATTGCCCTTATTAATCTTGCTTGGGCATAAGCAATGTAATCGTAATCAATCTTAACGACGTCTTCATTTTTTCTGTCACTGTGAAGTGTGTCGTCTGCTAGCGAGCGAGCGTTCGTTGCGCTGACGCCATGTTTTTGTTGGCGAAAGTTCGTACAGTGCAGTTTTTAAATGTCTCTATTTGCTTCTGTGCGACCATGACTCTTGTCGACCGGTACCAATTGTAATTTAAGCCCGGTGAAGTGCTGTCTTCAACACTGAATTTTTAAAAGTAACACGCAATTTTCTCACAGCAGCCACCAATCTGCATCATGAAGCTACGTAACAAGAAGTCATTCGTATCGTGTTGTTTCACGCCCGCTTCTTGCTGGTGAGTATTAAAAAGCAGGGACAGTAGTAAAAGAAAACAGCATGACAGTCAAATAAACCAGGTTAATACTCCGTGGCGCGAAGAGGAGAAGCGAATCACTAAACTTCTCGGTAAATCAAAGGGTACGTATTCACGACATATTGCCACCAGCAGTAGTGGGTACAGTGCTAAGAGGCAGGCACGGACAAGAAGAAAGAAGTGCGCGTGCTTCTCCGCCCACTCGATAGCTAGCTCCGTGGCCCTCTGTGACTACATCTGTCACACAAGAAGACTACCCAGTTGATTCTCGAAATAAATAACTGGATAACTCATTAAATCGCTAATTATTGTTTCGAAATTATTCTAATAACACCAAAAATATTTGCTGTTTATATACAATTACAATGATTTTAATTCTGTCTCTGCCCTGTAAATCTCTTTCCAAATTATCATAAACGCAATACTTCACCCTGATTTACTTTTTCGCACAAGTTTTTTTTCCGTCTCCCCCTTTAACCGCCGGCTTCTTGGCCAATCCCCCGTAGTGGGTAAGCACCACGGATGAGGATCAAGCAAGCAAGCAAGCCAGCTCCCAGAGCCGTGCTTTTCAGGAGCCGCTACCCTCAATAAAGGTCGCGTCGCTCGTTCTCTCACAAGGCACGTGACAAAGTGGTAGAGGTGCTGGCAGTGGAACCACTACCCCAGTGCCAATCTATACGCCGGTCCATCGGGCCAGCCGCAGGATCCGGGGACTGCCTTCTTAAGACCCCGCAGCGCTTCAGACCACCTCAACCGGAATGGAAAGCGCCGCAATGACGAACCGGTACACACTTTAGAATCCACGGGTTCCAAAGTCGTTCCATGACAAGGTCTTCGAAGACGTCGAAGACTGGATGGCCGACTTCGAGCGCGTGGCCGATTACAACGAATGGGACAACGCAACTAAACTTAGAAGTGTCTACTTTTGCCTGGAAGACGGCGTGCTCACATGGTTCCAAAACCGTGAGCAGCAACTGACGTCGTGGCGTGAGTTCCGCCGTCAGTTACTAGACACCTACGCCAGTTCTGATCGTCGCGAACGAGCCGAACTAGCAATCCAGGTCCGCGTTCAGCTTCCCAACGAAAGTGTTACCACGTTCGTCGAAGATATGACGCGACTCTTCAGACGAGCAGACTCAGGAATGACCGAGGACAAGAAGTTGCGTCACCTGATGCGAGGAGTAAAGGAGCAGCTCTTCGCTGGTCTTGTCCGGAGCCCTCCGAAGACTGTCGACGAATTTTTATCTGAGGCTGTAAGTATGAAGAAGATGCTTCAGCAATGATTGAATTTCTACGAGCGGCAAGTGAACGTGACATCCACCACCGATATTTCCACGGCCACCAGAAGCAACGATGACCACCTCCGCGAACTCATCCGCACTGTCGTGCGCAAAGAAATACAGAAGGCTTTCGGCACGTCACAAGCGGCGGTGAGCTCTATTGAGAGTCTCGTAAAAGATGAAGTTCACCAAGCGCTCCGGTACACCTTTCCTCTTGCTTACACCGCGCCTGCACCGACTGAACACCGCCATGCGACCTACGCGGAAGCCCTGAGACTCCCTGGACCACCCCCGCTGTTAGTTCACGTGGCTCATCCGGTTACACTTTCATCTGCCCAACCGGTACAATACATCGCAGAACGGCGCGCGCCCCCAGCGTTTCCCTCCGCCGCTGCTCCCGCTGTGTTTCCTCAGGAGCAACCGGTATATTACGCCGACGATCGACGCATGACCCCTCAGAAGTGGGATGTTGGCGCACACCGGACCGCCGGCCTCTGTGCTTCCACTGCGGTGAGGCAGATCATTTGTACCGCCAGTGCCCATACCGTCGTCTCGGGTTGCGGTGCTTTTCCACCTACTCACCGCCACCCCGACTTGGCCAACGACCTCGGGAGATAGAAGAGTATCTTGCTCAACAGCGTATTGTTAGCTATTTCACAAGCTGCTTGCTAGCGCCCCCTACCTTGTACACCACGATCTGCGGCCGAGACGCGTCTATTGTGTTGTGGGATTGTGTGACAGTGAGAGTGCGCGTTCGAGAGTGCGACGACGAAGCTGTGCGAGTGTGAGCGCGAGTTACCGTGTGTGTGTTCGACGGACGCTATGTGCGAGCTCCTGTGCGATAAACGTGAGCCCCTGCGTTGCTCTCTGTGTGAGCACTCTTCCGTTTCCTTTTTCCTTTAATAAATCAAGTTTCATTCAATCAAACCACTGTGACCTGTGAGACGCGGCTGTCTTTAACATCTCAGAAGTGGGATTACTAGCCCCAACGGCGGTCTTCAACACCTCAGAAGCAGGATTACTAGCCCCAACGGCGGTCTTCAACACCTCAGAAGCAAGATTACTAGGCCCAACGGCGGTCTTCAACACCTCAGAAGCAGGATTACTAGGCCCAACGGCGGTCTTCAACACCTCAGAAGCAGGATTACTAGGCCCAACGGCGGTCTTCAACACCTCAGAAGCAGGATTACTAGGCCCAACGGCTGTCTTCAACACCTCAGAACCGGGATTACTAGGCCTAACGAACTGAGCGGCACCATGAATGTAAGGGAAGTTCGGAGTGGAGACGCCCCAACCGACAGCGACAACGAGAGTGGTGTTACTAGTGAGACTGTGCGTGAGGCGGTTTCCTCCATGGGCACCGACCAAAGTGATGGTGTTACCCTGCGCGAACTATTCAACGCCCTTGTGGAAAAGGACCGCGTCCTAACGACTTTGTTGGAACGCTTGACTCTGTCAGCGACGCCACAGCCCATGTCCGCGGGAACGCCTGGTGGAATCGCTGCGTTCCAAGTGATGCCCGACCTAAGCAACAACATAACAAGCTTTAACGGTTGCGAGGACGCACCCTCAGCAAATGATTGGATTGAAAATCTCCGTACAACTGCGACGCTGCACAGGTGGCCTGAGTCTTTCATGCTTGAGACCGCAAAGTCCCGTTTGACCGGACCGGCGAGAGACTGGCTGCGTTCGAGGAGATCCGAAGTCAAAACTTGGAGTGATTTTGAAGAGCGTTTTCGGCGAACCTTCGTGAGCCAGACGCGTGCGGCGGAACGCTGGCGCAAAATGCACGAGCGAGTGCAACAGCGCAATGAAAGCTCGGTGGCATATTTGCACGCCAAGGTGCGGTTGTGCAGGGAGGCGAACTTGGATTTTTGGGACACTCGTGAGCAGGTAATCACAGGACTACGTTCGAAACAACTGAGCACGATGTTACTCGGAAAAAGTCATGAGGACGACGACGATATCCTGCACGACATTCAGGAATTCGAGAGGATCGAGCGTGAAAGGCAAGAGTTTTTTGGTTCAGCGCGCGACCATAGAGCGGCGAGCAACGAAGCACGTGCTCCGTACGTGAGCGCGTTGTATGAAAGAAAATCCGTCGAGGAGGGAAGTGCCAAGGACAGGCGACCCCCTCTGACTAACGAAAAAGGAGAGCGAAAGTGCTACAACTGTAGCCAGTACGGACATATAGCGAGAGACTGTCCGCAACCAAAACGACCGATGAAATGTCTCCTCTGCAACGGAATAGATCACACGCAGCGTCACTGCAAGGAGACACTACAGCGCAATGAGGCGAACACAGTAACCGAGCCAGTATGTGAAATCAAGAGCGCAAGCGTTTTGCTGAAGGAAGTCACTTTGAATGGAAAGTTCACTGTCGTTGGACTCATTGATACAGGCAGTTCTGGCTGTCTCTTGCGTGCCTCCGGAGCAGCGCGATGTGGCATAGAAATTGTTCCTGAGACAACAGACCTGTATGGTTTTGGAAATAGCACTGTGCCTGCGGCAAAAAGCATTGGAAGGTGCAAGACTGATTTATGCATTGACGGTGTTTTGGCAAAGGACATACCAATCCTTGTAGTTCCAGATGAAGCCCAATCTGTCGATTTGCTGGTCGGAAGGACATTCACAGAGTTGCCTTACATCGCGTATGCAAGAATTGGAGGTTCTCTGTGGTTTTGGCATTGTAGTGACGTTCCGTTCGCTCATCAGGAGCCCTATGAAAGTCAACAAAGAATGCAGCCTGCGGACCAAGCTGCAGCCGTGATGTCGGAATCGGAAAGCGTGCCGGTTGAAAACAACGTGAGAAAAGCTGCGTCGGAAGAAAAGGCCCCTGCGGATGACAAACAGGATGACGGAAACTCTGCTGCTGAGGAGAGAAGTGACGATGAGGAGCCAAAGCTTGGCCTGCTGTACCAGGCACTGGAGCTGTCAGGTTCTCGGCAGCGCAAGAAGGTCGAGCGGCTGGACGTGAGCTTCCGCACAGCGGCACGCGAGCGGCCCCCACCAGAGCAAGGAAAAGGCACACCACTGGGTGACTGCCCCCGAATCGAGCACAACATCAAACGTGAGCGCTCGGAGAGTCTCAAGGCCTTGCATCGACTGCTCTTTGGCCGCCCAGGAGCGCCATCCGAGATCAAGAAGAATTTGCGCAAGTTCAGTGGGTTCCCTTTTGAGAAGGACTCTGCAGAGTATGTGAAGAGAGAAAAGATGTTTGCAAAGCTCAAAAAGACTGCCCACAGGGACTTGCTGGGTATTCTTGACTTGGAAAAGAGTGGCCCGGTCGAGGAGTGCACAGATCGCATTCTCAACTTCCTGCTCAAGCCCTTTGATAACATGAAGCCCCTGCTAGCTACCAAGAAGGGAAAGAGAAAGTCTATGACACCTGCGTCCGCTGGCAAGGGCCAGACCAAGAAACAAAAGACGGCAACTCCCAAGGCAGAGAAGCGGAAGGCATCTCGAAAGCGGCCTGCAAAGAAGACCAGCACTCCTGCCAAGTGGAGGAAAGTAGCAAAGAAAGAGGAGTTCGACGAGGACGACAAGTCTGACGAGAAAGAGGTGCCTGTGCCAACTGAACGACAACCGATACGGCGTTGCAAAGTGAACGTTGGACCAGAAGCGACCGATTTAGTCGTCTGTGCTCGAAGTGTTTTGTGCTTATCAGAATGCTTTAAAAGAAATGGCAAGGTGTTACGCTCCAGTTCAGAATTATTTAAATTCTCATCTAGCTTATTTTGTTGCATATTAATCCTGCTGTTATTCAAGCTTGTGAATTGTATTTCTGGAGTGAATCGTACTGTATTGCCCGTCATCACCATAGCAGTGAAAGACCCAGAGCACCGAGATTGGGATGCGAACCTCAAGTATGTTGAATGTAGCTTAAACAACGTTGTGAGTAAGAGCTCGGGAAAGACCCCTTATGAAATGCTTCATGGTTACAAACCCGTCTTTTATGGACTAGCCCTGCAAGAGGAGAAAGTGGACAGTGAAGACGCTTGGAAAGACCCGAGTGAGCCCAGAAAAACTGCACGGCAGCACTTGCTAGAAGAACAAGCAAAAAGTAAGCAGGCATACGACACCCGGCATTATCCTGCAAGGATGTATGATGTGGGTGAAGTGGTATTTTCGAAGACAGCGCCCCAACACACAGGAATCCAACTAAAACACAACCCAAGTACAGAGACCCCTTGGTAATAACTGAAGTGTTGCCTGCCGACACGTACAGAGTGGCAGAGCTCAACAAGAACTCCGGAAAGAGGTACGCAACGACGGCGCACGTATCGCAATTGAAGGCGTGGTCATCGACAACCAAAACGTTTCATCTAGACGACGACGAGGAGTCAGATGAATCCGAGCACCAACTTGACCAGGATCAGTACGACGAGCCTTTGGCAGTTAGACGCCCACGCAGGCAACGAGTAGTACCTGCCAGACTACGCGACTGCATACCATAAGACAGCTAGCGTTCTTCGTGTGTGTGTGTGTGTGTGTTACTGCGATTACCTTAACGAGGACGTTAAGATTTCAGGACGGCCGAGATGTTAGCTATTTCACAAGCTGCTTGCTAGCGCCC
Organism: Dermacentor silvarum; assembly: GCF_013339745.2. Taxonomy (NCBI): domain Eukaryota; kingdom Metazoa; phylum Arthropoda; class Arachnida; order Ixodida; family Ixodidae; genus Dermacentor; species Dermacentor silvarum. The sequence continues at coordinate 373,982,188 of NC_051154.1, read as the reverse complement.
CCTACCTTGTACACCACGATCTGCGGCCGAGACGCGTCTATTGTGTTGTGGGATTGTGTGACAGTGAGAGTGCGCGTTCGAGAGTGCGACGACGAAGCTGTGCGAGTGTGAGCGCGAGTTACCGTGTGTGTGTTCGACGGACGCTATGTGCGAGCTCCTGTGCGATAAACGTGAGCCCCTGCGTTGCTCTCTGTGTGAGCACTCTTCCGTTTCCTTTTCCTTTAATAAATCAAGTTTCATTCAATCAAACCACTGTGACCTGTGAGACGCGGCTGTCTTTAACAGTATGTCACCGTCTACCGGGCGACAGTCACGCTCGCCGTCACCACGGCGATTTTCACCACCGCCGCAGCGATATTCCGGCACACGATCGCCAAGTCCCCGCCGGGAAAACTAACCACAGCGACCTTAGGGGGCGAGGCCGCTGGCAGTCGACACGCTGAAGACCTCCGAGCGAGGACACCGATCCGACGTCAACTGCAGATGAACGGAATGACCGGCTTTTGCTCGTCATATCGGTGGTGATCGACGGTTACGTGGTTTGCGCTGTAGTAGATACCGGTGCGGACTAGTCTATCTTAAGCGGGAAGCTGGCGATGTTTCTTAAGAAAGTAATTGCTCCTTGGCATGGCTCTCAGATTCGTACGGCTGGCGGTCACGTCGTTACTCCACTGGGAACCTGAACGACAAGAGTTGGGATTCGAGGATCGACATTCGTGGCGAGCTGCCTTGTCCTACGCGCATGCTCCCGTGACGTCATTCTCGGGGTTGATTTTCTGCAAGAATACGGCGCTGTTATTGACCTACGGGGAGGTGTAGTCACCTTCTCAGCAGATGTAGCACTCGACGGATACGAACACAAGCGATGAGACGACGCCCTTCGTGTCTCGACCGAAAGTGCGCATGCTCCCGTGACGTCATTCTCGGGGTTGATTTTCTGCAAGAATACGGCGCTGTTATTGACCTACGGGGAGGTGTAGTCACCTTCTCAGCAGATGTAGCACTCGACGGATACGAACACAAGCGATGAGACGACGCCCTTCGTGTCTCGACCGAAAGTGCTTCGCTTCCTCCGTGAACCAGTGTCCCAGTCGAAGTGATGTGCGGTGAAATGCGCGAAGGTGAAGTGGTTGCTGAAAGTAACTTATCGCATCTACTGATGCAAGGTGTTTGTGCTGCTAGAAGTGTGCTACAGCTTAGTGATGGCCGTTCTCAGTTGCTTGTCACCAACTTCAGTAACCAGCATCGACACCTGTTCCGCGGTACTTCGATAGCGTTTGCTGAAGAAATAGAACACGTTGCTGAATGTTTTGCCCCTGAACCAGTGAGTATGGCTGACAAGTCACTGGGAAACGTCGACATTAATTCACAGTTATTTCACGACAAACAGACAGCACTACATGAGCTCTTGTTTCAATTCAGGGCATGCTTCGCAAGCTCGTCTAAGGTACGCCAGACTTCAGTTACAAGGTACAGGATCATCGCATGCGAAGACGCATCCCCGATACGCCAGCAGCCCTACCGCGTGTCAGCGAAGGAACGCGAAGCGATTCGTACGCAAGTACAAGAGATGCTTGAAGACGGCGTGATCGAACCTTCCAACAACTCATGGTCGTCTCCGGGCGTTCTTGTCAAAAGGGAAGACGGAACGCTACGCTTTTGCGTCGACTACCGGAAGCTCAACAATGTAACTAAACAGGACGTGTGCCCACTGCCACGTATCGACGACTAGTTAGATAGACTGCGGCGTGCCCAGTACTTTTCGTCACTCGATTTGAAAAGTGGATACTGGCAGATCGAGGTAGACGAACGAGACCGCGAGAAAACTGCCTTTGTTACTCCCGACGCCCTTTACGAATTTCGAGTGCTCCCTTTCGGTTTGTGTTCAGCCACAGCAACTTTCCAGCGAATGATGGATACTGTCCTCGCTGGATTGAAGTGGCAGACTTGCCTTGTGTGTCTTGACGACGTAGTTCGAAAGAATGGGAACCGAGGGGCTCGATTTTATTAGTCATAACCACATAAAGCCAACAGACAACGAAGCCAAGGAAAGCATCGGGGAAATTAACTGTAGTTGAAGCTGGAATGTAGGAAATAATGAAGAAAAGGGAAATGAAAGTGGACGAAAAGATAACTTGTCGCCGGCGGGAGCCGAACCCGCAACCTCCGCATTACGCGTGCGTTGCACTACCAATTGTGCTGCAGCGACGGCCATCAATTCGTCCACTAACTTGGGTATTTACGTTTTACTAGATCTAGCTCTAGGAGTGTTAGCCAGCGCCACTCAGAACGGCGACAAGTTATCTTTTCGTCCACTTTCATTTCCATTTTCTTCATTATTTTCTACATTCCAATTTCAACTACAGTTAATTTCCGCGATGCTTTCCTTGGCTTCGTTGTCTGTTGGCTTTATGTGGTTATGACGACGTAGTTGTCTTTTCTGAAACATTTGAGCAACATCTTCATCCCCTGCGGCATGTGCTAGAAGATCTCCGATCGGCTGATCTCACGCTTAAATCAGAAAAGTGCCACTTGGGTTATGAAGTTGAATAAAAGTTGAATAAAGGCAGCTGTCACGTGAAATGACTTGCTGCGCACAGAAAGCCGAGGAAGTAGGTGACGTCAGGGCCTTCAGGGGCGCGATCTCATAACATCTTGTATAGTGTCATTGAGAAACGATGTGGACAGGAAAGACGCACCAGACCTTATTTTTTCGACATTTTTTATTTCTCGAGAGTGGTTCTTTGCAGGGTGGTTCACACGGTCCCCCCCCCCCCCTCCACTGCGCATGCTCTGCAGGACCGCATGTCGCCTAGTAACGGGGCCGCGCCTCTTCTTTCTTTCGCGCTTTCTCCTGCGGTGCTGCCTTCACACGTTACCACGTGCGTGCGTTGCCTGCGGCTCGAGCCTTCATACGCGCGCGGAGCATTTTGAACTACGTGCGTTCGTGAACCCTCGTTGTCCTCGTGTTATAGGCGAGGCAACCTAAAGTTTTCCCGCGTGGCACCAGCTCCGAATACTCCCCTGGCGAAAGGATGGAAGTGGCGAAGGTCGTCGCTGGGCCAGCGCGCGCCCGTGTTCTCTACGGGGTGAACGATCGTGCGCGTTCCTTTCGCGACGGCGAGCGCGACCTCATCAACCAGGAAAGGTGGCACGCATTACTGCAGTGTTGTTGATTGCCACAACAGCCTCGAAAGGCCTAAAGCTGCCCATGAAGTCCTACAAAATTTTGGGGAGGTGGTACGAGAAGGACAGACGACAAGCGTGGATAACTGCAGTGCGCCAAGTCAAGTCACGTACTTTCGTATTCGCGTTTATTATCACGGACGCTCGGTAAAAACGCAATAGTAATATGCCTGTATTTAGCGCATGGCCGTTTGTTTAGACGTGTCGAGTAGTTGAATCGTACAGTGACATCCGCCGTGTTAGCTTAGCGGTAAATGCATACGTGTTGTACCGCTTAGTTAGACGACGCGAGCTCGATTCCCGGCCACGGCGGTTGCATTTCGATGGGGGCGAAATGCACGAATACACTTCTTACCATGCACTTTGATTTTTGTGCACGTTAAAGAACCCCCGGTGGGCAAAATTATTCCTGAGACCCTCCATTACAGCATGCCTCATAATGATATCGTGGTTTTGGCACGTAAAAAACCCCCGAATTCAATTGATTGTACTGTTCGTTCACTCTCGATCGGCAAGGACGAGCTCAAGAGAATTATATCCCTTTATATATATATATATATATATATATATATATTATTCATTATATCACTTACATTGCTAGTTGTGCCGGCAACAAAATGGTCCGCGTGCTACTTGTCGTTTTGTGTGGGGGCAATCCGTATTTAATGCAAGCTGCGGTCATCGCGTGCGTCGGTAAGCGGCAGATCGGAAAGCAGCTGCCCGAGATGCGCGCATTATGTTTGTTGCTTGGCCATGCTTTATAGGTTCACAATATCCAAGCATGCTTTAGAGTAATTGCCACCTTGCACATTCTTCCTGCTTCACTCTTCCTGCCAAGAATCTTCGTTTCGTGTAGTAGCCGGCCATCGGTGTGAGCTTACTTTAGCTGCGGCGGGGCATTCGCCCGACGAGAAAGTAGATTGGCTTTGATGAGGCATGTATCGCTCATTCTTGCGCTTGTGCTGCTGGTCCTAAGGTAATCGCCGGTTACCGTGATCTGGGTTCATTTCGCGGAGCAGTTTGTACGAGCCATTTCTCGTGAGCAGTGAAAAGATATCTTGCTCACTAATGCAATGAGTTGCCATGACTCTAACATCTGGATTAAATAAGGCATATTATACTATAAATATTTATACACCATGATATAAGGCATTATGCGCATATGTAGTACGTATACATGGTTAATTTTATTGGCTATTGGTGCCTAATGCATGTGGGTGGGTGGGTGGGTGGGTGGACGGACGGACGGACGGACGGACGGACGGACGGACGGATCTGAACCCTTTAAATCGGGCGGTGGCAAACGCCGCCTAGCCTTGACTATTAACATATTTTGTACTTTGTGGAGGGTGAATTTCCACCCTGCCTTGATTT